>NC_051180.1:156882493-157182493 GCF_013339695.2 Rhipicephalus sanguineus
TTATGTCTGGATGAGGTTTCTTGAAAGATTCTGTAAAATAAATTAGGTCCTCTTGCGTATCCGTCCAAATGATAAAAAATATTATGTAAGAAGCGTTTGTAAAGAGTGGGTTAATTTTTCGGTTGATAGAAAGTCAATTTCAAGATCATTCGTAAGAAAAGTCACAGCATATCCACGGGGTGAATGATGATGAGTGGGGCGAAGCTCCGGAGGAAATCATCGGTAAACCGCGAAACTCTTCTGTGAAATTCGCCCATGACATCATATAAAGAGTGTGAAACACCGTGTATATATTAAACATCAAACTTCTATTGCACTGTTGGTTTACGTGGTATCTTCGATATCACCGCTTTGTGATCGGTGAAATGCAGGGAATGTGTCCGCTCCCGAGCGAAAGAGAAAGCGAGCCAAGAGCTATCGCCTTGTCTGCCTCCATCCGGCGACTCCGAGCTATAGAGAAAGTGCGCCAAGAGCGAGCGCCTTGTCTGCCTCCATCCGGCGACTCCGAGCTATAGAGAAAGTGCGCCAAGAGCGAGCGCCTTGTCTGCCTCCATCCGGCGACTCCGAGCTATAGAGAAAGTGCGCCAAGAGCGAGCGCCTTGTCTGCCTCCATCCGGCGACTCCGAGCTATAGAGAAAGTGCGCCAAGAGCGAGCGCCTTGTCTGCCTCCATCCGGCGACTCCGAGCGAAAGAGAAAGCGCGCCAAGAGCGAGCGCTTTTTACGATCGCAGGCATCCAATGACATGCACCATTTGCATTATACAAGCGCCATCTGCCATCTTTAAACAGCAACTCTGGATGGATGGATGCTATGAGCATCCCCTTTATAACGGGGCGGTAACATGTCTGCCACCAGGCTCGAAGAAAAAAAAAACTTCCTTGTTTCATGTTGGCATAATACCTTATGTACATTGATTAAATCTATGTTATTATACCAAAAAAATATAAATTCCCGGTCCATCTCTCTGCCTCTTAAGGCAGAATGACCGCATTTTTCCCTCTTATTTATTTTTGTACTTTATCTCTACTTTTCTGCCACCAACACTCTAACCGTCTCTTACTTATTTCTATCGCAGACGTGTTCAGCTTTCCATTGTTGCCCCTAAACCCAAGGCTTCACGTATGCCTGGGTGAATATCGCGACATTCAATCAGTACATGTTCCATCGTTTCCTTAGTTTCCCCGCAGCATGTACATTGTTCTTCTTAGTTACTGAATCTCGCTTTATAACTACGCGTTCTAAGGCAGCCCGACCTTGCTTCAAACAGTAAAGCGCTTCCTCTTGAATTATTATAAAACCTTTCCCTCGTCATTTCGTTTTTTCCCTTTCGGTAGTTACTCAGAGCCGGGTTCTTTTCCATCGCTGCCATCCAATAAGTCCTCTCCGCCTCTCTGACCTTCCGCTTAATGCTCCTTGTTGCCATATTGCCCGCACTGCTAGCCGTATATTTACTGGTGAGCCACCTAGTTCTTTTTCTCCACTGCGTGTCAACGCTTTTTCTATACAAATGCCTGAAAACCTTCTCTGCCCATCTACTCTTCTTCATTTTCCTCAGCCTCTCTTCGAATCTCATTTTGCTCTGCGCTTCCCTCACTTCAAAGCCTGTCCATCCGATATCACCCTTTACAGCCTCATTTGTCGTCTTCCCGTGAGCGCCTAACGCGAGGCGGCCCACCGTCCTTTGATTTACATCCATTCCTGATTGTACCTCTGACTTCATGCACACCACTGGGTTCCCAAATGTAAGCCCCGGGACCATCACACCCTTCCACAGTCCTCGAAGCACCTCGTACCTATTGTATCCCCATAAAGCTCTGTGCTTCATAATTGCAGCATTCCTCTTTCCCTTTGCTACCGATTCTTCCTCTTGTACCTCCATATATCTATCCCCCCCATTTACCCATACTCCAAGAAATACCTACTTTAAGAAATACATGAAACGCCATCTACTGAGCAATTCATTAAACTAGGGCTCCAAGAAATACATGAAACGCCATCTAGTGAGTAATTCATTAAACTAGAGCTGGCTACATGCATACTACAGAGGAGGGAACAGCCCACACCCTAAGGACCTTCGCCCCCAAAATGTTAGCGTAGTTACGTGCCGTTCGAGTCCCCACAGCAGTACCATTTATTTGCAAGTAGTATTGGTTACGAAACTCGAAGCTATTGAGTTGAAGTACCAGATTCGCAAGCGTTTCAATTACTATTGCACTTGGTGAGTCATTACATTTGTGCGCACTATAGGGCTCAACTAATGTGTAAGGAGGAAGAAGATCATATGCGGCAGTGGGCCACTACCTTAGCTGAAAGAGCCGAGCGCGAGCAGTTGGCTCTTGTGTCGGTTTTCGCCGCGCGCCTTCAGCGTCCGTAAGCCTCCTTCTCAAGTGCTACTTGTCACCAATAAACCCCTTGCAGAGTGGTGGAGGTGCTGGGTACTCAACCTAGAACTCCGAAACAGGAGACTGCCCGCTCCCCCTGAAATGGCCGACGAAACCAACCAGCAAGGCACGACCCAACCTCCGATGGTCATCGTGGCAACTGCGCTACGCCTGCGTGATCCACATTTCTTCGACGGCACCGATGAACAGCGACGGCACCGATGGACGCCGATCTGTCCTTCTACTTGAACGAGGTCGCAAGCCTCTGGTTTCGCAACTACCAGTCGGAATTCGCCACTTGGAGTGCTTTTAATCAACGTATTGCCGATATGTTCGGTCGCCCCAAGGTACGGAAGCTCCGTGCTGAAAAGCGCCTATGGGGCCGCGTACGCCTGCAGGGAGACGGCTTCACAAGTTAATCGAAGACGTACTGGACTTGTGCAAGAGCTTTAACCCTTCGATGAGGGAAGGAGACAAGATTAAACACATCTTGACGAGGCTAGACGATGAGGCCTTTCAGATGCTGCTGGCCAAGGACCCGCGGACAGTGTATGAAGTCGCGACTCTGTGCCAGAGTTTCGACGAGCTGCGGAAACAATGGGTCTTGCCGCGGCTAGCAGCTGGAATAGACGAATCACTCGCGGCGCTGACCTTTGGTGGCGAGCACAACACGCTGCTGTCGGAGATCAAACGGTATGTTCCTGAAGCATTCGCATGACAGCTGTCATGCCTGTCGTATTTACCGACAGCAACTCGCGCCCGCCATCAGACAGGTGATACAGGAGCAAGTCTCCGAGGCACTGCCGTCGGCCTCTCAACCAGCACCTGTCGCCGCCCCACTGAGTTATCCGGCTGTTGCTGCTACTCCACCGCGAACTCTACCTGTGTCGACTCGCCGACCTGTGCGGGCACCAACGACGCCACTTTTTGGTACACAGCAGTGCTACAACGGAAACCCCTGGCGCACACTTGATCATCGCCCAATCTGCTATGCATGTGGGTACTCAGGCCATGTCGCGCGCTTCTGCCATCGGCGCTTCGCAGCGACCTCGGCTGCACCGAGATACTCCGAATATTCTTTCCGGGCCCCGTACGACGAGCAACGATAACTGCCCCCTCAACGTGACCGACTACCAGCTGAACGTGACCCGCTACACTCTAAGCCAAAAATGAAAAAAAAAAATGGGAGTAACGGCGGGTTTTAGTCCTAAAGACCAACTGTTACTCCCCAAAAAGACCAACTGGAACAAGATGGCTGACATGTCTCAAGTTGGGGGAGTAAGCGTTTAGTGTTAGGTTGGAAGAGAGCAGCAGAAGGACGAACGGCAACGGTTCGTCCTGCAGGAGAGCAACGGTTGCACTCGGCGCGCAACCGTTGCCCTCTTGCAGGACGCACCCTGTATCGGTCGATGCATGGGCCGCATTTTCTTGCGGGCTGGCGTAAGGAAACTACTTTTTGTAAACTGAACAGAGAGATACGCCCACTAATAGGGTCATTTAGCTTGCACGCATAGTTTTTAACGTTACCGCGTCACCGGAACCCACGTTTTAGAAAAGTTTTAGCTCCCCGTACGCAAACGTTTACGCACGTACGTAAACAGATACCTTTACGTTTGAATAAATCATGAGGTGGTGATGATAACGGCATTTAAATTATATTTAATTTAGATCAGATTGTATCGCCGCTGTGGGAAAATCACGAGAGGTTTTTAGCGTGTACAGTATCCCGGTATGCGCAAAGGGGTGACGATAGTGTTGCCATCTTGTGACACTTCGTGCAACCATAATGGCATGGACACGTTTGTTTTCGCCTATATAGTGTTTTTCAGGAAAAAAAAAATGATTGAAAAGGTAACTAATTTGTAATTATGCCGCGGCAAGGCTTCTACACCAGAAGTAGAGAAGTAGAACGCACGATGTTTCTGCAATAATAATTTTTTGCTTGCCTGGTTCATCTTGTTCCCGCTAGATGGCATCACCTATCCAGCCTGTCGGGGTATTTATGTCAAGGCTTCTCACGTTCTTACGGCTTCGGTATTCTATTTCTAGTTCTAGGTCACTCAGTGACTTTAGCCGCTGAAACAAGTGCGATCGCAATTGGCGCTCGCACTTCGGCTTTTACTCGGCGGCTGGAGCCTCGGCAAAGCGGGTATCGCGAGTAGCCATGAACGACGGTGGATTTGCGAGATAGGGCCGTAAACGTAAAGCCAATCCGGCGAGTAGTCCACGTTGCGTAAAGGCCCGCGCTTGCGCAGATTCCTTTCGGCAACTCGTAACACGGTAATGTAAAGCTAAAAGCCCCTAATACAAGCTAAAAGCTCCTAATAAAAGGCATGGTCGCATTGAACGGCAGCACCTGAAGCTGCTGTCGTCGCAAGTTAAATGACGTGTTTGCGTATAACATCTGGCATAAATATATAGCTTGAGAATGTGACAATAAAATGCGAAGCTTCGCGAGATTCCGTGTATACTTCACAACAAACAAGCCGTTGAGAGAAGTACACAGTTGATAGGCTTTACGCTTGCGGTTTTATGCTGAATGGCAATCTACTACACTACAAAACTACAAAGCAGCAAAAGTACCAACCCCATAGTTGCAGCAGAGATCACGCAACACACACTTATATCGCGATGCGCAGAAAGACTGACAGCGAACTAACGCCGCTGCCTCCCCCCCCCCGTCATCTCTACCTTGTCACTGGCTGATTTTGGCGGGAGGGCAGCTATCGCAATCGGTCCCGGTAGTTTGACTTTGTGTTTAATCTCAGAGCAAATGGACGTTATCAGCTCGGGCGGTGTTGTCTTTTCAAAGGGGAGGCGACTCTACCGCAAAAAAAAAATATTATTATCATATTTACACTGATAATAATAAGAATAATGATAATAAAGAAGAAGAAAACACACCTCCGGGCAAAAAAAAACAAACAAATTACTGGCCTTTTAGCTAGCGCAAAGGGGAGCACTGGCAAAGCCTGTGTTTTCGCGAGAAACTCATTACCTTGACGTTTTCAGATGTTTACACTGTTACTTTCTATTCTCTTTCGAACATCACCACTGGTTCTGCACGCCTATGCTCATTTCACTAACGTGTCAGAACGCGCAACGGCCCGTCGGTACCTACATAACCCCGTTTCCTTTCAGACGGCGCCGTAGCGTGTGGTGGCGTAGTGGCAGCGTACGCGCATGGCGGTTAAGTGGTCGCGACTTCGAATCCTGTGTGTTTGTTGCAAATTTTCTGAAATTTATTTCTGAATGAGATGCCTGTATGTCGTTTGTACATCCAAACAAATGTATGTATAAACCTCAATATGCTCTAGAAGTAAATAAAAAACGATTTTTTTCCCAAGTAGAAACTAAGGAGTAACGGGAAGGAGCATCTGTTGCTCCCTCGAGGAACATCAGGAAAGAGTAGCAGTTTGTCCTCAAGGAGCAACTGGGCGGAGTAACCGTTGATCCCCTCAAGGAGCAACTGAAAGGATAGCAACGGTTCATCTCCTTGCCGTATCTCCTTTTCGGAGAGTAATGGGAGTGGCAGTGCACGTACTCCCTCAACGGAAGAACCCCTATACCCCCGTTGCTCTCTTTTGGCTTAGAGTATACCAGCCAAACGAGACCACCAACCTGCTGCCGAGTACCGATCATTCGCTGCCCGTCGCTCATCCTCACCACGGCACCGTTCTCTGCGTCACCGACCGAGCCCCTTGGAGACGGAAAACTGGCTGCCGCAGCTCCGGAGGCACGAGCTGCGTCGTGGTCACATTGTACAAGTCCTCGCCTGTCTCCCGCCAATGTTATGGAAGTGTTTGTCAAAGGTTTACGAACTCTCGCACTTGTTTACACCGGTGCTGCCATAGCTGTGATGAGCCGAAAACTTTGGTGCTCTATACGAAAAGTAACGACGCCGCCTTCCGTGTTTTCGCTGCGTACATCGAGTGCGCAACAATTTCGACCAGTGGGCGCATGTACGGCGAGTCATCATTCAGGATGTTTTTGATGAAAGAGTTCCTCGTGTTGGCCACGTGTTCTCACGCCGTGATACTTGGATGAGATTTCTTGTCGAGCCACCACGCCGTCATTGGCTGCGCTCGTGCTCAGGTGGAACTTTCGGCGTTTTCCGATGCCCTGTTCATTGACACCGAATGACCTCGCGTTGACAAGCTCCTTGTTGCCACCGACAACGACGTTCCTGCTCTTAGTGCCATCATTGTCCCTGTTTATCGAACTGAATTTTCTGGCTCCACCGTTGTGTTAACACAATCTGACGTTTTCAGTCACCACCATGGTACGCCTCTGCCATACGCCGTTCTGCCGCCTCACCAAGATGCGACTGGAATTGTGATTTGCAACCCCAGCTTATGCCCTCTCACCTTACATACTCACGAGACGCTTGGCCACGTTCACCCTGTATACGACAATGTTACAGTGCCCATTATATCAAAACTGGCCAAAAACTTCAATTGAACGCTGTCACGCCTCGTCTTATGCCGGATGACATCTTGGACATATTCAACCACTCCATCGACAGCCAGGTTCCTCCGGATCAATGGGAATAGCCTATCGCCCTTCTGCATGAATTTCGAGATTCGTTCGACCTTCCGAAGAAGGCGCTGAGTCAAACGAACACAGTTGCTCAAACAATCCACACTGGAACTCACCCTCCTTTGTGTCAACGCCCCTACCGTAAGCCTCCTTATCAAGTGTTACTTGTCATCAGTAAACCATGTTGCAAATGTTTTGATACTGTCAGTATAAGGAATATTAGTGTACAGGGAAGTTACATCAAGATTTACAAGGAAGGCACCATCAGTGGTTGTTACATCGTTGATGGTCCGGATGAAGTGTTTGGTATCACGCAAGTAGGAAGAGTGTGTCGGCGGCATTTTCTTAATTAGGGAGTCTATGTAAATTGATATTGGTTCGGTTAGGGTTCCCCCCCCCCCCCCCCGAAAGGTTCCGCTGCCTCTGAGCGCAGCGGAACGTCGGGCTGGACCTAATACCTCCCTATTTACTCTAGAAGCTGGTGAACTAGAAAGGTTTGAGAAACAGAGGACAGAGGAATCGTAAAAGTTAAACGGAAAAAAATAGCATGGAATAAAATTCCGTACTCCTGCGAGCTCTACATAGGCAATCCAGAGGGCCCTCAACCAGTGGTTGTGCCACAGCTCGGAAACATTCAGAAAGCCTTTAACGAACAGCCGAGAGACAGCAATAACACACAAAACAACACAGAAGAAAACATAATGAACCTCTCCAACGTTCAACTTAACAGTCATGAACGAGCAGTAATTTCCCGCGGGCTCGCATTTTCCCCACTACTACTGGCCGAGATAATCAGTTTGCCTTCCAACAAGACCTTGACAACTTCGCACGTAATCTTCGCCTAGAGGAATACTTTTTCGACAAATCCCTGAGAGAAACCACTACCATAATACCTTCCAGTTTAGGGCAACCGTGGACGCCAAGCTCTCAACCGAAGAAGCATCTAGATACCTACATCGAACCCGTTGAGCAAGATATACTGCGGGAATATGACACACACAGGCCGGCATCAGCCAAAAATCTCTTAAGAAAGGGGATATCGACAGAACGGATATCGTAATAAAACAAATGGATAAAAGGGGAGGGATTGTAATAATAAATAATTTGGACTATATCCAAGAGTCTTAAATACATAGGTCAGACTGACACGGCGTTCCCACCGGCTTTAATATCCATCTTTCGAATGTTAATTCGATTCCGCATCTGCCTTTGTCTCAGCATATTGATGCAAGCCATGAAACCGTCTTTAAACTACGCGCGCCCTCCCAGCGGACAACGGCGCCTTCGCCGCACGCGATCGGATCGCGTGAGATTGTGACCTGGAAAGAGAGGAAGAAGAAGTGAGGAGCCGCTCGATCAAGAGGGAGAACGCTTCTTGTTTTTGACAAGTTAGCCCTCAATAAATAGTTCTCACAAGACTACCTGAATTGTTCGTTACAATTCTGGTGGAGCTGCTGGGTATGATCTCAAGCCCTGTTCGAGGAAACGGAAGCCCTGAGCCACGCGGACTGGGACCCAACGAGCTCACGCCTGTCCACCAGCGCACCAGCCGTCGTCTGCGTGGGGAGCCACCCGAATTTCCTCTTTTGCGGGAGCCTGCTAAGGAACCACCGGCTGTCTGCGGCGGCAATACCGAAATGACATCCCCAGTCGCCGCAACCCACGTCATCGTTGATCAGCCGCGGACGCCCGAGCCTTTCCATGGCGATACGTATGAAGACGCCGAGGATTGGCTTGAAGGATTTGAGCGCGTCGCCGACTGCAATGGATGGGCTGAAGACCGCAAGCTGCGCCGCGTTTATTTCGCGTTGCAAGACAGTGCACGAACATGGTTTGAAAACCATGAAGGAGCTTTCCGGTCATGGGACGATTCCCGGCGAGAGCTGCTGACCACGTTCCCGAGCACGTACCGCCGGGAAAGAGCTGAGGCCACTCTGCAAGCGAGAAGCCAGCGGAACGACGAAAGTGTGGCAATGTACGTCGAAGATATGTCCCGGTTGTTTCGCCGCGCTGACCCGAGCATGAGCGAGGACAAGAAGCTTCGGCATCTGATGCGCGGTGTGAAGCAGGAGCTCATTGCCGGTTTGGTGCGGAGCCCTCCACGTACCGTCGCGGAATTCCGCTGCGACGCGACAACTATGGAAAAGACACTCCAGCAGCGAGCAAGGCTCTATAACCGAGAAGTAAACGCCTTCATCAGTGGAAAGGGTGTCCGCAGTATTCGGGAACAGCACCGATGTCTTGCGAGAACTCGTACGATCTGTAGTTCGAGAAGAGCTCCGGAGGCAGCAGCTAAACAGCAACCCAACTACAATCTCCTCGTTGGCAGAAGTGGTTCGCGAAGAACTTAGGCAAGCAGTCCGTGAGCAGCAGCCCCAAGCACAGCCTCAAGCGTCGTTACCGGTGCAGCCAGCGATCTCGTATGCCGAGGTACTCAGAGGAACACCTGGAAGTACCTTCGTCACGGCAACTACACATCTACCCGAACCTCGGTTCACGCCGCCCCCACCAGAGATGAGAGTCCGGAAGGCTGACATATGGCGCACTCCTGATCGAATCCCGCTTTGCTATCACGGCGGCAAAGCTGGCCACCTGTACCGGATGTGCGAATACCGCCGAGCGGGACTTCGGGGTTTCTCCGTAAACGCTCCTTGCCCAAGAAACGGAGAACGCCATTTTGCGATCCAGGAGTACTTGTCGACGCGTCAAAGCCTTCACACCTCACAACAGCATCAGCCTCGCTCAACAGCGCCACTGAGGTATAGATCACCAAGCCCGCGTCCATCTTCAAGTTCCCCAAGGCGACGTTCCCAAAGCCCGCTTCGGGAAAACTAAAATCGGCGACCTGTGGAGGTAAGGCCGCTGCCGACACAACAGAACCTCCCGCGCTGATTTCGGGATATGACGACGGACACGAGCACGGGTGCAGAAACAGTAACGTTGCTTCCGATTTGTGTGTGCTTATAGACGGCTGTGAAATTACTGCTTTAGTGGACACAGCTGCAGACAATTCAGTTATGAGTAGAAAGCTTGCCAGAAAACTGAAAAAAATGCTGACTTCTTGGACAGGACCGCAAGTGCGAACGGCAGGAGGACACCTGATCGACCCAGCCGGCAGGTGTACTTCTGGAATTGGAATACGTGGCTTCACGTACGTCGCCAGCTTCATTGTCCTGTCGGAATGCTCAAGGAATTTAATTATTGGAATGGACTTTTTGCAGGCGAATGGTGCAGTTATAAATTTGCAGGAAGCGTCCGTGTCCTTCTCCACGAAGCGCGCCATTGCGACATTCGAATGTGAAGAGCAATACGACGCGCTCCAGATTGTGGATGACGACGTAACGGTACCCCCAAGATCCAGTGTAGCTGCCACCGTAAGAAGCAACGTGTTCAGCGACTATGAAGAAATGGCGGACAGCAACACTAGGCTTCTCCTCGAAAAAGGGATCTGTATGGCACGAGGTCTTTTTCGGCTGCGTAATGGGTGCACGAATGTCTTTTTGACTAATTTCGGAAACGAGGTGCAGCACATGGCGAAGGGAACCGTCATCGCCCGCCTGAACGATTACGGTGAGATTACAGATTTGGGCTCTTCTGATATGGCACCACTCAATTCTGGCAACGTAAACTGCATACTCGCATCCATCAGCAACGACACAGCCTTATCACCGGACCAGAAAAAGCAAATCGAGAGCCTTGTACGAGAATTCGCCTCCTGTTTCTCAACGCCATCAAAAGTCCAGAGGACATCTATCGCCAAACACCGCATCATAGTTGAGGACTCGGTGAGGCCTCTTTGCCAGCACCCCTATCGAGTGTCACCAAGAGAGAGAGAGATCATCAGAAGCCAAGTTGAATAAATGCTTCGAGACGACGTCATACAACCGTCAGCCAGCCCGTGGGCGTCGCCTGGGGTGCTAGTAAAGAAGAAGGACGACACTTTGCGCTTTTGCGTAGATTACAGAAAGTTGAACGTCGTCACGAAGCGGGATGTCTATCCGCTCCCAAGGATCGATGACACTCTTGACAGATTACGGGATGCGAAATTCTTTTCCTCTTTGGACCTCAAGAGTGGATACTGGCAGATAGAGGTGGACGAAAGAGACCGCGAGAAAACAGCGTTCGTCACTCCAGATGGGCTCTATGAGTTCAAGGTACTCCCGTTCGGCCTCTGTTCCGCACCTGCCACGTTTCAGCGGATGATGGACACTGTACTATCCGGGTTAAAATGGCAGACCTGCCTCGTTTATCTCGACGACGTCGTAATCTTTTCAACCACCTTCGATCAGCATGTGGAACGACTACGAACTGTTCTCAAGGCCATTAGTTCAGCATGGCTAACGATAAAGCCACAAAAGTGCCATTTTGGGTTCCACGAACTCCTTTTCCTGGGCCATGTGGTTAGTTCTGAAGGCATCCGCCCTGACCCTGAGAAGACTGCAGCAGTAGGCAAGTTCCCAAGACCCACTGATAAAAAGGCTGTCAGGCGGGTTTTAGGGCTTTGTGCCTATTACAGACGCTTCGTAAAAATTTTTCCAAGATTGCCGAACCGCTAACACGTCTGACAAAAGAAGATGTGCCTTTCGTCTGGACGAGTGAGCAAGATACTATATTCCATGAACTACGACAGCGGCTTCAAAACGACCCCGTTCTGGCACACTTTGATGACGAAGCGGAGACAGACATACACACGGACGCAAGTAACTTGGGACTCGGTGCCGTCCTCGTTCAATGGCAAAACGGAGAGGAGCGAGTGATTGCTTACGCTAGCCGCACTCTTTCGAAGGCGGAAACTAACTATTCGGCGACAGAAAAAGAATGTCTCGCGGTTATTTGGGCCATAGGAAAATTCCGACCATACCTATACGGTAGACCGTTTCGAGCAGTGAGCGACCATCACTCGCTGTGCTGGCTCGCGAATCTCAAGGACCCGTCTGGGCGACTTGCAAGATGGAGCCTGAGGCTGCGGGAGTACGACATAACAGTGGTATACAAGTCTGGCCGCAAGCACAATGACGCTGACTGCTTGTCACGAGCACCTATCGGATCTGCGCCTGCGGAAGATGCAGATGACTGTCCGTTTCTTGGAGCCGTCACCACATCAGAAAGGGCTCAACATCAGCAGTCTGACGATGATTTACTTCTGCTCAACAGGTATCTGCAAGGACACTTTGTCCGTGTTCCACAAGTTTTCACACGGGGATTCTCATCGTATGTGATGAGAAATAACGTCCTGTATAAAAGGAATTTTGAGCACAGCACCGAGAAATTACTACTTGTCATCCCTTCGAACTTGCGATCCGAAATCTTGGAAGCCTGCCACGATAACCCCTCATCAGGACACCTCGGAGTGAGTCGAACATTCGCTCGCATTCGTGCCAAGTACTACTGGCCAAAATTACTGCATTCGGTACAGCATTATGTCAGAACTTGTCGGGATCGCCAACGGCGCTAAGACGCCTCCACTAAAACCGGCCGGCCTCCTTCACCCAATAGAACCCCCAGAGGCCCCGTTCGAACAAGTAGGAATGGATCTGCTTGGTCCATTTCCGAGATCATCATTAGGAAAAAGATGGATTATAGTAGCGACAGATTACTTAACCCGATATGCCGAGACAGCCTCTTTGATCAGGGGGACAGCCATCGAAGTAGCAGAATTCTTCGTCACTTCCATAGTACTACGACATGGTGCCCCTAAAGTTGTTATTACAGACCGAGGAACTGCATTTACAGCCGATTTGACGCAGTCCATAATGAAGCTTGCCCACACCTGCCACAGGAAAACAACAGCTTTTCACCCGCAAACGAATGGGCTGACCGAGCGTCTCAACAGAACGCTGACCAATATGTTGTCAATTTACGTAGACTTGGAACACCGTACATGGGACATGATACTACCGTATGCCACATTCGCTTATAATACCGCATTGCAAGAGACTACCCAAGTGACGCCCTTCCAGCTTGTTTATGGCAGAACAGTCACCACGCCTCTGGATGCAATGCTGCCCGTAAACGAAATGCCGAACACAAACTTGACATCAGCGATTTTACCCAGAGGGCTGAAGCAGCACGTCAGCTGGCACGACACCGCTTTCGACAACAGCAGCGCATCGATGCGGACCGATACAACTTGCGGCGAAGAGAAGTCGAGTATGCACCAGGTGACAGAGTATGGATATGGACTCCCGTACGAACCCCTGGCCACTCCGAAAAGCTCCTTCGTCGTTATTTCGGTCCTTATCGAGTGCTCCGCCGAATTAGCCCCTTGAACTACGAGGTTACGCCAGAAGGACAAGGGAGTTCATCAAGGTGCCGACGTGGCACAGAAACTGTACATGTGGTCAGAATGAAGCCATATTACGACCGGCAGTGAACATTCTCTACTTTGTGCCGAATACCACTATCACCGACGCAGATAACGGCTAACACCGTGTCAACACCCTCGCCGCCATACGCATCGGGACGATGCGTTTGGAGGGGGAATAATGATGCAAGCAATGAAACAGTCTTTAAACTACGCGCGCCCTCCCAGCGGACAACGGCACCTTCGCCGCACGCGATCGGATCGCGTGAGATTGTGACCTGGAAAGAGAGGAAGAAGTGAGGAGCCGCTTGATCAAGAGGGAGAACGCTTCTTGTTTTTGACATGTTAGCCCTCAATAAATGGTTCTCACAAGACTACCTGAATTGTTCGTTACTAATTTCCCGCGGGCTCGCATTTTCCCCACTACTACTGGCCGAGATAATCAGTTTGCCTTCCAACAGGACCCTGACAACTTCGCACGTAATCTTTGCCTAGAGGAATACTTTTTCGACAAACCCCAGAGAGAAACCACTACCATAATACCTTCCAGTTTAGGGCAACCGTGGACGCCAAGCTCTCAACCGAAGAAGCATCTAGATACCTACATCGAACCCGTTCAGCAAGATATACTGCGGGAATATGACACACACAGGCCGGCATCAGCCAAAAATCTCTTAAGAAAGGGGATATCGACAGAACGGATATCGTAATAAAACCAATGGATGAAAGGGGAGGGATTGTAATAATAAATAATTTGGACTATATCCAAGAGTCTTAAATACATAGGTCAGACTGACACGGCGTTCCCACCGGCTTTAATAACCATCTTTCGAATGTTAATTCGATTCCGCATCTGCCTTTGTCTCAGCATATATATTCCGAACACCAGTAATTTGATTCCATCAAAGGTACACTCTTGCAAAATGGTTTCTCCTGTACTAGGGAGCGTGAACTATATGTGATTTATAAATTTAATATATTGAAGGCAGGAATAAAAGTCAATCCGGGCATACTGTCTTTGATTCGCGCTCTGGAAGATTGAAAATAATAATAATCTTAACCAACGATCCCTCTTTTTCCCGTTTTTTTCGGACATCGCCAGGAGTACGCTCTCGGGCATGAAACATCCTAACGCGCATTCCGAGGAGAAGGGATGAAAGAGAGGGGGCAGCTTTCGGAGAATCCTCTCTACAATGAAACCACTCCAGCAGTCGAACGACTGAAAGATTCGACCCCCCGGCAAAAATCTGAAGGGAATTCTTCATTTTCTTCGCAAACATTATCTTGAGCTACAAGCCGGAGATAGTGGCTGCCTGTTTTTCATTTATTTTACCTATCCCCTCCACTTTCCCTGATTTATATTAAGCTTTTTGAGTTGACCCCTTTTTTAAGCGCTTATCACTTCTGAAGCTTCATCCTCCACTAGGCTTCACGAGCAGCTATGGAGGGGGGAGCCGAAGACGTGAGGTATGACAATGGACGAAAGGAATGTACTCACTTATTGTGTCCAAGCTTCAGGAACAAATGAGGAGGGATGCCGGACAAGTGGAGCTCGACAATGAACAACATAAATGTGCTTCATGTGCCCATGTGGACGATCCATGTATATCTACAAGTTTTTCTTTCGTTGGCCTTTTTTTCTTCAGAAAACACATGTTGCTCGTATGTCCAAGCATGTGCACGTAGTCTGTTCGCGACTTTTTTTCGTATTTTCTCATTTTTCTTTTACTTTTCACTTCTTTTTCCTTGCTTTAAATGTCTTAGTACTTGTCTATCTCTCTCGGCCGGGAGGACGACGATGTAAAAGCGCATCGAAGCCTCACAAAATTCATCTTAGTGAAGATCGGTCTGCAATCGAAATGTCGACAAATAAACAGCTTTTGAAGCACATAGCTTCTGCCCATATATATATGTATATATATATATATATATGGTTCATTCTGACGAAGGCCGTGCCACGGCCGAAACGTAAATGAGTAAAAATATGCAATTTTCGTAAGTGTGCTCCTTCATTTCTTCAACTATATATATATATATATATATATATATATATATATATATATATATATATATATTCTAGTGCGCCAGACAGAGACAAAGTTCTTTTGTTGGCAAGCTGTTCTAATGTGAGGACCTTCGTCTACTTCGGCCTAGCTGCCTGCCCGCCAGAGCCTCCTGCCACTAATCATGCTCGGCCATGGCTGCGAGCGCGCGGATCAGTCGAAAATGTCTCTGGTCGGCGGTGTTGGCTGCATCGCGGCGGTCGGTACCGATCACGCTGCAAGTTGGTTGGGAGACCTGCAAGAAGTGCCTCTGGTGGGTGGCACTGGTTCAATCGCGGTCGTCGCTGCCGGCCACGCTGCGAATTGGCTTGTGGATGAGTCATAAATGTATTTGTTCGCTGACCCTGGCTGCATGGCGGTGGTCTGTCCAGGCCGCACGGCGACTTGGCTTGCGAAGGTGCCTCAGCGTGCACTGGCGGGCGACCCTGGGTGATATAGAGTGGTTGTATGTAGTCCGCAAGTTGATCCCGTCGCATTTGGGAGAACAGAGCAGGAAGTGGTGGGCCCTGTAACACCACTTGTTGTACCGAACGAGGCCATCTGCGCTTTTTACAGTGTTTCGAGGGGCGTCTCAGTGTCTTACTAGACGTCAGCGGCAACTGGAAGCTGACATCACGCGCGGACCTGCGACGCGGCTTGTGCTTTTGCAGCGTTGTCGCTGTGGAGCCCCCTACCGTTCTGACGCCAGCTTTTCTTGAAGTCGCGCTGCGCGCAGCCGGCACATCCCCGTAAGAAGCCGTTCCAACAGCAGGAGACTTGTGCTGCTCTGGCAGGTCTTTGATCAAAAGGTTCTCCCGCATGTCAGACACCGTGGAGGCTTCTGGAGAGACGTCTCGCAGCCAGTTGGAAAAATTGTCACGTTCTGCCAGTGCATGCTGTGAGGTACGCAGATCCGCCTTCGTCTGGTCATAGAGGATCTCGTTTGATTCCTTGGACAGGTACGGCTCGTTAGATGGCAGAGCGTCAAATACTGCAAGTGCCGGTGCCTCAAGCGCTCAAGCGATGACGAGCCTGGGGGTAGCTTTTCCGAAAGATGTGGGCAGAAAATGCTCTCGGCCACCAACAGCGATGTTATAGCATTGGCGTTGTATACCAACGCCGAGTCTGTGATCTGAGGCGATGAGCCTTGTATCACATGTGTGTTTTTCCCAGGGCAGGCTCATAGACTGTCTGCAAATGAGCTGCAATGCGCAGTTGCACCCTCAAGGTGGTGCCCCCTCAGAGCTCCATCCTCGGTAGCGGTGAGGTTGGACTGGATGGTGGCAGCGAAGTTGTCAATCCGTCCAAAGGCAGCTATGAGCCTGGTGCTCCACTCCGCCCAGGTTTGCTGCCTCGCCGTCAAGGCCAAGTTGGTTGGAAGGTCAAAGTCAGGTTGCTGCCTTGCCGTCAAGGTCAATGTCTCAAGGTCTGCACAAGTGCGCTTGAGTCAGACTTAACTCTTCCGGAAAGAACACCGATCGACGTTACAGATCTCAGCAGACTCCTGCAGTTCTGTCTGGGCAATACCTATTTCACATACCAGCACAACGTCTTTTAATGGGACTGTCTACCGTCCTTCATCGCTTTTCTGTTTTGCACCGCAATAGAAAGCGTACCGTCTGAGGTGTTCAACCTTGCAGCGGTTTCTCTGGAAAGTGAGCAGAAATTTTTAAAACAGAATTTTTCGATCTGCATTCGGTCTTCTGCCATTGGCGCGAAACATGCCCACCACACTGGTTGGTGGACGCGATGACGATTGTAGTGTCGGTAAAAATTGAGACCGAAAGCACATGTGATTTCTGTAGGTTTACTTTGTCTTCGCTGAACAGAAATGCAATGAATGAAACAGTCGTTTTCAGAGCCCTAGCGGTTAAATGAAGCCTTATGATACGATTACAGAAAACCTGTTTTGCTGTAATCGCAGTCTATGGCTTTAGCACTGCTGTCGCAATCCAAGCCAAGTTTATTAATCAAAAAGAGACGATAAATGCATGTCTTCATAGCATAGCACATGTGAGACATCCTAAAAACAACACAGCCGCACAGTACGACCAGCGCGGAGTGCCGCATGACATAGCGCATGAGTTGAAACAGACGAAATCGAAGAGAGCGCCGCAAGCAGCGCCACAAGGCGCCTTTTTGGATGCGTGAGAAAAAAAAAAGCAAAAAAATTACTCTCTCACGCAACAGAAGGTTGTCTCAAGTGCATAAAATACAATTTCAAGTTATACATGTTTGTTTTTAGGCAAAATGAGTCTACCTGCGACGATTTTCTTTCCTACCAGTAGACTGACCTCACCGCTGTTGGGTGACGCCAGCAGTCATCCTTTCACGATTTTAAACATCAAATTAAAAACATAACTCCTTTTTTATGGGCCAAAAGCATGCTTGTTGCCGCCGATGTCACAAACGATCTTCTCATTTTCGCCACAATCAGAAAATTGTTTCCGAGCTGTAGACAGTACCTTTAAGCAGATTCACAGAACAGCAATGGGAGCGTCAATCTCCGTCACTGCAGCGAACTTCACAATGGAGCCACTGGAGTCCCCCGTTCTCTCCAGCTTCACGCTACGCATATGCCTGAGTTACGTGGATGACAGCTTTTCGGTGCTTAAGAGGACAGCTTTGAGCGCCTTCTTATTGCACCTCAACAGCATGGAACCGTCCATACAATTCACGGTAGAAGAAGCCAGCGGCCGCTTGCCTTTCTCAGACTGGCTGATAACACGCGAGGGCAAGGGCGTATTCAGAAAGGACACACAAACGGACATATACGTCAACTTCAGATCAGTGAACCCATCCAGTCACAAAAGGTCAGTGGTTGCTTCCCTTGTTCCCCGGGCAGATAAACTCTGCTCAACCCCGGAGGACCGAGCGGCGGACATGGCTACGACACACCGTGACCTGTCGTCTTCAGGCTACCCCAGCTTGTTTATACGTGCTTTCAAAGTCGTCTAGGTCATCCAGCGCCACAACAGCCACAACGACAAGTTAGGAAAAGGATTTCTCTGCTATACGTCCACGGCGTAAGCTAAGGCCTGTCCCGTATCTTTCGGTCGTACGACGCCGACATCGCACATGTCCCTACGCGCAAGCTCGGACAACATTTTGGGGCGGTAAAAGATAAGCTCGCGAAAGACAAGTTTCCTGGTGTCGTATGCAGATTACCTTGGGCTGATTGTGGACATATGTACATTGGTGAAACAGGTGACCTTCGACAAAAGATTTAAGCAGCACAGAGCGATGTCAACAAGAAGCACGTGGCAACAAATGCCTTGGCTGAGCACGTAGTCTCCACGGGCCATGATGTCAACTGGTACAACACTATCATAATCGGAAAAGAAAGAAACAAGACGGCGAGGCTCTACCTGGAATCCCTTCATATTCAAGCAACGCCGCATGCGCTCATGCGGAACTCAGGCAATCTCCCTCCGATCAACACTGGATTCTTGCGCCATGTCGTCAAGCATTTTAAATCTGCTTATTGACGCGATGCTTTATTAAACCACGACACCACTGGGAATTCTGCCTCGTAATACAATCTTCTGGTGCCCGGCTCACGCAGGGTTGGAGGAAAATGAGAGGACGCGGCTCGTGCATTAACTTTCCGAGCACAGGCTCTGGCCCCCTCAGCAGATTTCCGAACCCCCGTGCCTTCTTACACCACAACCCCACAAGACCTGCTTGCCCATCAGCGTTTTACCCGACAAGTATACGCCCCTCCCGACAAACGCCTAACAGGAGAGGAGGCAATAAATTGGAGAAGAATTCAAACTGGGGTTTATCCCCACTTAAAAAGATTACATGCCATGTTTCCTACGTGCTATCGAAGTTCCTGCCCCTGGTGCGGAGGAAGCCCTGCGCTCTATCACATTACCTGGGGCTGCTCTAAACACCCTCCACACCTGACACACACAGGCACAATACCAACACACACGTTGGAGCAGTGAGATGCGCGACTGTCCAGCTCAGACCTGGCCGATCAGCAAGCGCTGATCGACCAGGTTGAACGGGCGGCCAAGGCCAGTGGGGCCCTCGACTAGGGCTCCCCCTCAAAAGAATTTTTTTATTGTAAATAAAGTTTATCTCTCTCTCTCTCTCTCTCTTAATCTGCTTCATTTTAAAACAATTATTCATTGTGAACGAGGTCCCTGTTGTGAACCGAAACGTCTTTGACATTGTGTGTGTGTTCTTAACGATTGGTCGGCGTTTGAGTTTTCGGCCAAGACCAATCATTCGGCTAAAGGCGCACGCTTCCTTCTGGTCGTGTCATAGAGTCTACGATTGGACATACTAAGAGCCATGCACGAGGATGCGACTTCTGGTCATCTGGGGTTCATCAGAACTTTGAAGCAGATTCAGGAGCGCTTTTACTGGCCCAGAATGCGAAGCAGTCAAGCACTATATCGGGAGTTGCGAACAGTGTCGACGCTACAGCCGTCTGCTTCTCCACCGGGTCTTCTCCAACCACTGACACCACTTCGTCAACCATTTGAACAAATCGGTACCGATTTTTACGGCCAATTTCCACCATCATCTAGCGACAATCGATGGGACAATAGTGTGCATCGGCCGCCTGACTCGTTACGCAGAAATGGCGGCCATACCGCCTTCAACAGCCGCAGGCTTTGCAATGTTCTTTGCTTTGATTTATTATTCATCGGCATGGTCCTCCCCGTGTGATCATTAGTCACCGTAGTTGCCAGTTCGCTGCGGACGCTGTTGAAGAACTGGTTCGTCAATGCAATTCGCAGCTCCGCCATTCAACCTTTTATCAACCACAAACAAGTGCCCTTGTAGAGCGCACGAACAGAACTATAATACGCTGGCCATGTACGTATCTTTCAACCGCAAAAACTGCGATGGCGTTCTCGCCTTCATCACTTATACTTACAATAATGCCAAGCATCAGACGACTGATTACACTCCTTTTTATCTCTTTTACGCACATCCAACGCTAAGCTGCATCGGCACGATACAACCGTTTGACTTTCATAGCAAGTACAGTGTTGCCAAGATGCGTTGTACAATATTTGGCACAAACATGTATCTTCATTAACACAGACATAATAAATCTGCAATATTTTTGCTTTTCTTGACTTTGCGTATGATGATGCTCGTGTATTTTATAATAAAAGCCAAGAAAATATTTCTTCAAATGAAGTTCTCATAATATATGCAATATAGGGTTAGCGTTTGCTTGATTGATTTTGAAGCTAACTTGTGCAACGATATTATTCTTGAGGAAGCAGCACTCACCGAAAGAAACGCCAGGAAAAAAATCGTATTGCTTGTGCGACAAATTTTACTTTTAGTAAAGCCGAGTTGAGGCGTGCTCTTTTAATGATTCTTGACGAAAATCTGCGAGCCATTGCCCTTACAAGCAAAGCCACTTGAGCGATTGCTGAAGTGCACGCGGCGGCGTAGAAGCGCGCACTAATAAATTCTTTGAAGTGAGTCAAAATTAGATATACGCCGAGGCGCTAACATGTCTTATCCGATAGCCATTCATAGACAAAGGAAATATTTGTCACGCAGAATCCCATGAGTTCATGGAAGGTTCACGAATCAAAGATGTTCAAACTCGTTTAGCGCACATCTACAACGCAAACCGCACAGATTTCTCGGAAAGAAAGCTGCCAAGTTTATGAGGGATTTCTCCTGGTGAAGGATTGTAATATGAGCGCCTCTATGCGAATTCCTCTCTGCCACCTCTGCTAACTTGCAGGCTTGAAGATTGCAGCTCGAAGGCAAATTATTCAACAACTCTTGTCGTTACTTGTTCCCGAGATTTGTCAAACGCTGGAATGCTGTCAAATGTTGCAAATATTTCTGTGTTCTGTCAGCTTTGGGCTCCAACTCATTGGGACCAAAACAGGCATTTTATTGCACACCAGAGTACCTACTACTATTGGCCCGTGCTTTGGGGGGGGGGCTCAAATTCCTGGGACACGACATGTCCCAGGAATTTGAGCTCTTCATAGCCGAAATGGCACTTCTGGGGTTTTAGCGTGAGTTCAGCAGAACGAATGGCTTCCAGAACCATTCTTAGGCGCTTCAGATGTTGAAGCTCTCAGAGAAGATGACCACATCGTCGAGGGATACAAGGCAGCTTTGCCACTTGAGGCCGCGAGAACGGTAGCCATCATCCGCTGGCCAAAAGGAAGAACTTTGAATTCATAAAGCCAATCTGGAGTTACAAACGCTGTCTTTTCTCGGTCTCGCTCATCACCCTTTATCTGCCAATAGCCGCTCTTGCTGTCGGATTGCTGTCGGATTGGGCGCACATCATTGTCGGTAATAATTCGGTGCTTCGTGAGGGGCGTTTGACCGACTCTAGACGAAGAGGCGAAGCAAGATTGAAAGTGCTTCAAAAGGTTGTGAAGGGCGGCCTTCCTCTCGTCCGAAAGCTTCGAATTGACGTCGATGCGGTCCAGAAACATGTCACCATCATTCATTTCCTCGGACGCCAAGCACTCCGTGACGTCAGCTACAGGGTCTCCATAAGCCACGGTGGCGCCGCGGAAAAGATGCCGGTGCTCGAAGTTGAAATTCGTGACAAGTATCTGTGACCGTCCGTCACGAACACGCACAAGGCTTCGGGCTGCGCATACGCCTTGAAGCAGCAAAAGTGAGAGGTTGCTCTCGGCGACTGCCTCACCGTCTCGGAGGTCTTCACAAGTGACTTCTATGAAAGCAGTCGCCCGTGGTGTCAGCGTCACACTTTCGTCAGCAACACGCAGCGCAGGCCTACTACAGCTGTCGGAGTCGCGATCTGTTGCGCGTTGCGTCGGAAAGGTCACCGTTCGCTCGCGAAGATTTATAATCGCGCCGTTCTGTCGAACGAAGTCCATGCCGAGGATGAGCTGAAGAGAGCAAGCGCAGAGGACGAGGCAGGCAACCACAAATGTTGACGCACGGATTTTCACTCTTGCGGTACAGCGACCCAATGGTGTAACATGTCCTCCATCTGTGCGAATACGTGTTCCATTCCAAGGTGTCATCACTTTCTTAAGACTAGTTGCTAGTTTTCCGCTAATAATTGAATAGTCTGCGCCTGTATCCACCAATGCGCTGACCTGAAGACCGTCTACTAGCAAAGCAATGTCGAGCGAGACTGGGTCATTGTCTTCAGGTGTAGATACCGGCGTTTCTCTGGCACTGCACTCAAATGGGGATTCAATGTCCTCGGCGTTTTGTGCAAGCGTCGATGGGAGGTCTTCCGCACTTTGAGTTCCAGCTACCTCGCCCCCGAAGGTCGCTGCCTTCAGTTTTCCCGACGAGGTCTTGGGGAGCGTCCCCGTGCCGTCGTCCCGAAACGTGGCCCAATGGCTGCGTGTCGCCGTGGAGATGGTGACCGCGATTGACGTCATGTGAAGGGTACACGTTGCTGGGCGAGGTGTTCTTCAATTTCCCTTGGCCTCTGACCAACCTGGGGACGAGGCAAATTAGTGGTCCAAGTGGTCGGCACGGGCATTCACGGTAGATGTGACCGGCCTCAACGCAATGGTAGCAGAGGGGTCTTATATCCGACGTGCGCCAAAGATCAGACTTCCGCGTGGGTGCACGGCGACCGTCGATGTCCAAACCAGCATGTGCTGATTGAATCGCAACTGGCGCCATCATCTGGATGGCGCCAGTTGCGCAAGACTTCAACATACGTACGGCTCCGAATATCTGTGGACACAGGAGCCGGTTCCACATTGGTAGGCGTCGGCTGATAGTGACGGTTGTGCAGTACCTGCTGGACCTCGTCCTGGATACCACTGGCGATGGAGCCTACCTCTGGTTGTCTCGGCCCGTACAGCTTCTGCATTTCTTCGCGGACAACAGAGAGAACGATTTCGCGAATCAATTTAATGCTGTTGCTCCCAAGGGTGGAACGAAATTCAGGAGATGATGCGGTATTCACTTGCCGGTCGAATAGGGCAGACCGCTGATGGAGTACTTTCTCATCGATGCAGCTTCAGTCAGAAACTCGGCTACACTCTTTGGAGGACGCCGCACCAGACCAGCAAAAACTGCTCCTTCACCCCTCGCATAAGATAGCGCAGTTTTTTGTTCTTCTGGCATTGCAGGATCCGCTCGCTTGAAAAGCCATGTCAGGTCCTCCTCGTACATCGTGACGGTCTCTGAATGCGTGCTTGCAGTGCACTTTCAGCACGTTCGCGGCGGTCGGGGCTCCTGTAGCTCTCCAAGAGGTGATTCTGGAACTCGCGCCAGGATGTCAAGGCTTCATCTCTGTTCAAGAACCATGTTCGGCCGCCGTCCTTTAAGCAGGAATAGACGTTGCGGAGCTTTGCGGCGTCATCCCAGTAATTGATCGCTGCGTCACGTTCAAACTCACTCAGCCAGTCATCCACATCTTCAAACAGCTCTACGTGAAAGGGACTATACCTGGCGACAACTTTCTGTGGCAGCATAGCCAAAGCTACGTGGGCGGAGCTTCTGTACACGTGTTACTACGCCAAGTAGTCCGTTCGCGGGCGATTTCGGTTTTGGTTTCGCGAGCGCATACAACATGTGCGTTCCATACGAGTATTCATGGCTCATGATGTTATTTGGGAATTTATGCAGATAGTTTATTCACAGATGTAGTCGAAATCTACCACATGACTTGATATACTTAAGCATGCAGCACAAATACCTGGAATCGTTGCTGAGCTCTTCTGCAAATCAAATTGTATACCGCTAATGTGCTA
Organism: Rhipicephalus sanguineus; assembly: GCF_013339695.2. NCBI lineage: Eukaryota > Metazoa > Arthropoda > Arachnida > Ixodida > Ixodidae > Rhipicephalus > Rhipicephalus sanguineus. Next base: position 156,906,463 of record NC_051180.1, read on the forward strand.
GCGGTTCACGTCCACGTGCAAAGCGAGCACCATTTAGTATTGTTTACTATTATTTTTTGGGAAAGTAATAGAATATTTTGCATTGCGAAGGAACGCAGGAATCAGCTTTATTAAAGCGGTCGGTTTTACTTTTCAAAAAAAAAAACAAAAGCCACGGCCCAGCAGTAACTGCGCAATTGGAAATCTTACGCAAAGGTAACAAGCCATTTTCTGAATTTCGGTGCACACAGGGTCGACATCGTCGTTTTGCTACATTTGGAGGCGCTATAACTTTCTGGAGACGCTCACATTATTTTGTCAGGAGACGCGAAGGCATCGAAAGGCAGCAGATATCTTGACCACGACCAGTCAGGAGCGGGCGTCTCACGTGTGCGATTATACAAACGGGTGAAACGCGTTCCTTACTCCCGTGGTCAAGATTGCTTTTTTGCAAATTGAAAATCACGCTGTCAGACGCATAATAGTCATGAACGCGTCCGTTGCCGAGGAAAGCTGCACATGGGAGATTTTGTCACGTAAATCGCTCTCATTCAAAACGCCAAAACACCTCCCGCCGTAGACGCCGACGGGCACGGTGTTAGACGCAATCTTCGGTGCGACTGTATCAGTAATAGTAGTCAACCGATTTACCAACCATGTATGCAACGCACTTTATGAAATGGGCCACTTATTTTACGTACTGTTTGCAATCGCAGTTTCGCTTTCAAGCGGCTCTTCTTGCTGAAGACTTGCAGGTCGCCGGCGTCACTATCAAGGAAGTTATCGCGATGACAGACCCGCTTGCGATGGTGGTGTCACTTGCACACTTCTTTCTCGGTGACAGTATGGGCAAATCGACAAAATAATTCACAACGCACCGCTGTCTTCGTTTCTTTCTGGTCGATGAACACAGATCACCTAACGAACACGCGCCTATGCTCAATTGCAAGCTTCGACGTGCACCTGTTGCAGCCGAGCGACGCCATCGTTGTTTAGGGGGGACGGAAAACGTGAAACGGACACCAGAAAACCTGAAAACTCGAAACAGCAAAAATCGCAAATCCTTTACGGGATTATCATTCTTACTTTCAACGCAAGCAATCTTGAACGTAATACCTATTTCTTTTCTTTTTATGTTTTCTTTTATGCTACGTATTCTACAAAAGCTAGCGTTCGCGGACTACATACAGAAACGGAGTAAAAAAGTGCGTGGTTCGGTTGCGTAGCCTTGGCTGTGCTGCCACACAAAGTTGTCGCCAGGTATAGGCATCAGCGGGTTCTGAACGGTGCAGTATATTGGCGCAACAGACGTAGGAACTTGCACGGCAGCTTGAGGCGAAGTCATAGTCACTGTGTCAGTAGGCTGTTCCGATGTCTCCGATGGTAAGCCTCGTTGGCGGCGCCTTGCTCTGTGAACTGGAGTGTTCACGGGCACAGGGTTTGTGTTCCGGCTACTGGATGGAGTCTTGTGCATGGGGTTAGTCGTGAGTCGTCGTACCCAGCTCGTCCACCACTCTTGTCACACTTATGAGGACAAACATGCGTTGTTCTGCGCGTTGGGCTGGTTAGGCCAAGAAGTGGCTCAGTTCGAACTTCTTTCTCTTCCACGCGTGGTTCCCACACACGAAACCATGCGGCAGTATTTAGTAGAAGAAATAGCACCCTCTTACCAAGTTCACTCTTATCAGGTTCAGCGAAATGTCTTTCACACACACGATCTGTCCTTTGCAGCACGGCCTCCATGCCTGAAACCTTTCTTTGTTAGCTGGCGGCATCAAAGCCCGCACTTCTCTTTGCAAGGTTGGTAGTCGCTTTTGCAAAAGGGCACAAAGCACTTGCCCATTCTGCCTCAGCGCGAAAACACTTGACCACTATGAGATTGTGAAAACGGGCTCAAAAAGAAACGGCAGTCACGACTCACAAGAGAAAGTGCGTGCACTGCACGGCTGACGTAGCACGTGGACAGAGAAGACCAAACCCCATATGCGCGCAAATGCACTGCATAGCGACGAGCGACGCTATGAGTGATGAAACCGGCAGTTCGCGCGACGTGTCGGGTGGTCGATATCGCGTGATAACTCGGCTTTTCTGACATAAAAACCGTCACCCACGCGCCCGAAGTGCTTTGCGGAATTTGCCAGCAGCCCTCCACAGTCCTCAGTCCCGCGCCATCTCTCAGCAAGCGGAAAACGAGAACATTAACCGTCTCTCCCCAACAAGCGCTCCCTTCATGTCGTTCGTTCACCTAAGTATTTCTTGCACCGTGGTGTGGACCGATGTGAGCATGAGCGTCACTGAGTATTTATGAATGTGAGTACGCGAGCAGCTGTGAATGTGAGTATACGTGAATATGAACATGAGTGAGTACCCGTGAGTGTGAGCTGATGCAAGGATGAACTAGACTGAGCACCTGCCAGTGTAAACTGACGTGAGTATGAACGTGAGTAAGCAGCTTGGAGTGTGAGTATATACGAGTAGGAACGTGAGCGAGTACCTGTGAGTCTGAATTGATGCGAGTATCAACGCGAGTGAGTACCTGCGAATGTGAACAGACGCTAGTAAGGATAGAAGATTCCTTTAAAGGCTCCTTTTTCTTTGTTAGACACAATAATAATGAGAACTAACAGACAGCAACACCAAGGAAAGCGCAGGGAGTGTTATTTGTAGTAATTAGAATATAAATGTGAAGAAAAAAAGTGGAAGAAAATATAACTGGGCGCCGGTCCCTGCCGGCGGGAAGTTATCTTTTCATCCACTTTGTGTGATACTTTCCTTGGCGCTGCTGTCTGTTTGTTCAAATTATTACAGACCTTAGTAAGGAACCTGAGTACGTATGAGTGTGAGCAGGCATGCGTAAGAACGTGAGTGAACTGGGAGTGTGAGTATATGTTAGTAGGAACGTGGTTGAGCACGTATGGGTGTGAGTACATGTGAGTATCAGTGTTGCAGAGTTGCCACTCCGGAATTGGAATGACTCCGGAATCATTCCACATTTTTGCGACCCCGGATGCAATGAGAATGGAATGGGGACCACACTTGGAGGAATGAAATGGGAATGGAATTAAGCGCCTTTTGTACGGAACGGAATAGAATTGCGTCATTTTCCGAAAATAGAGCAAGTTTTTCTCTACGCGCTGTTTTTCAAACTTCAAACATTAGCGAGTCAGAACATTGAATTTAACAATAAAGCAGTATCTTTACAATGGCTTGGCCGATTACAAGCACGGTACATTTATAAGCGACGTGCCTTCTACAATGGTCTCCTTATATAGACTGTGTTGCTACGAAGTTTGTCTCTATTCATGGCGTAATCGCGGCCCTATGCCGTTGGTGTCTGCAGTGTGGAACTACGGCAGCGGCATACCCGCCCTTACGCCTTGTCATTTTTTGCCCTCGGCGGCGCCCCAGCCGCCTGCTGTCTCCGTACCCTTCACTTCCGGGGGTTTTCTTCCCCATTAACCAAATCGTAGTTTTCTCCACATTCACGATCGCTCGAGACGCGTGGCAAACTGCTTAGTCTTCTTGAACACTACGTTTGCGAGCATAAAAATGCGCTATGTCGTCATTTTAGCATTAACACATTTAAGCTTAAGCAATAATAAAACATCACCTTTCGTTCAAACATCCATGCAAATACTACAGGCAGCGGAAGAACTGCCCCTATGAAAATTAGTAGGGTGGTTGTACTGCACGAGATCTCACCAAACTACTATATCTCGACCTTGGTAACATGTTTTGCGTAATATTGCAGTTATTAATGCATCTGATGACATCATCTTTGTGGAGCGTTCATTCTTAACTCGGCAAAACTATCAACATGCATTTCCTACGTTGAGGAATTACACGAATGGAATTGAACTGCCCCGCCATTCCCGGTGTGGAAATGGACTAAATGTTTTCGTTCCGAGGAATTGAAAGGAATGGAATTGCGGCAAGTTACAATTCCTCGGAAGGCAATTGTAATGGAATGGAGGTGCCCATTCCGCAACACTGAGTGTGAACGTGAGTGAGTACCTGTGAATGTGAACAGACGTAAGTGTCTTCATGAAGTACGTATGAGTGTGAGCACACGTGAGTATGAACGTAAGTGGGTAGTTTAGAGTGTGAATATACGTCAGTATTAACGTGAGTGAGTGGGTATGTGTGTGAGTACACGTGAGTACTAACGTGAGTGGGCGCGATGGTTGAAAGAAATTAGGACCAGTGTGTAGAAAGTTGCGCGCGGCATGGACTGAAAGACGAAGAAGAAGAGTAGTGTAACAGAGGCTGTGGCGGTTTGGACTGTTCCTTAGTGCGCCATGTTGGGACGGCATCGCGTAGTGTGCCAATAAATGCTGCAGAGCTGATTTCCCACATGGTTTTGGTGCCGAAACGCGGGAAGCAGCGGCCTTCATTCCCCGAGCTGTCGCTTCCCATTTGGGACGTCTTTCTGCAACCAGGCCGTCATGAAGCTTACAAAGAACAAGCGGGCGTCTCGTCAATCCCAGAGTGAGAGAGAAAAGGTTCATTATGGCAGAAAAGCTGAGAGGTCGGCCTGAATGAATGTTCTGGCCTGCTACTCAGCACGACACGACCTCAACACGACACGATCTCAACGTGAGTATGGCGCACGATTGCCTAAGTTAGAGCTTTTGCGCTTTGACGGCAGTTTACCTCGATGGCAGCCGTTTTGGGACATATTCGGACACTCCGTGGACGATAACCCGAGCTTGTCTAACACGGATCGGTTCCACTATCTTGTGTCATTACTCGACGGAGCCGCTGCTCAAGCAGTCGCCGTAATTCAGGTCACAGATTCATCTTACCGCGACGCACCTGAAATAATAAAACAAATGTTTGGGAACGTGATACTAATCGAGCACAAGCTCCTGGAGGGGCCCGCACACTAAAACTCGTCAGATCGTCGAGCGACGTATCAGCCTTGCGGAAGCTGTATGACGAAGTACAAAGCCAGAGGGGACTCGCGAACCTTGGAGTTAACGCTGTGTCATACGCATCCATGGTGAGCGAGGTACTGCTCAAAGTTATCCCTGCTGACCTACTACTATAAACGGGAGAGCCTGGAGTCAGATTCAGTTTCGACTGCCGCCAACAGTCCAGAGTCTTCGGAAGAAGAGATGTAGCCCTTGCTAGTGTTTCATCGCATAGAAGTGGAATGCCGAGAGAGAAGCGCAATTGATGGAGACTCATACCCACGATAACGAGAGCTGCCGGAAGATGGCGCCACGTCCATCGGCCGCGGTGCTCAATAACAATACAAACTGATAGTATGCGTTTAATAGTTTAGGTACAGTGAGCGTCTTAGAGGCGAGACAGCGACGGGACAGCAGTCAGTTCCCGGAAACGGAGCCAGCACGAGCACCAACCACAACAACCGTCTTCTTCATCGTTCTCTATGGTAACCGTATTTATCACTACAATCACTTCCCGGCAGAAAAGGAGCCATCCTGGCGACCTATGGCACAGGTAATACTGGTGGGTCGTAGTGAGGTTTCAATCGATCGACATGAACAGTCTCGCGCACGCGGCGGCGTTGATCCGTTGGTGGCTGAAGAGGCTCAATAACGTAGTTGACCGGTGAAGTCTGGCGTAGGACCCGGTAAGGACCGTCATACTAAGGGACGAGCTTTGCGGAAAGGCCAGGGGGCAGATGAGGGCACGCGAAGCCACACGATTGTTCCAATTGAATATGACGAAGCAGATAAGTTTCGGTCACGAGAGTGTTTCTGGCGGGCCTGGTCGTGCGTGGTAAGCAAGCGTGCGAGCTGCCGACATTCTTCGGCATAAGTGGCGGCTTCGGCTAGAGTAGTAGTTTCTGAGGGGTCCGGTCGGTACAGAAGAACAGTATCCAAGAACGAGGAAGGTTCCCGACCATAAAGCAGGAAGAACGGAGAAAACCCCGTAGTAGACTGAATGGCGCTGTTGTAAGCATACGTGACAAACGGCAGTATGCGGTCCCAATTCGTGTGGTCATCGGAAACATACATGGAGATCATGTCGCCGAGTGTGCGATTGAAGCGCTCGGTCATCCCGTTGGTTTGCGGGTGATATGCGGTAGTAGTTCGATGGACAACATTGCATTCGCGCAGGAGGGCTTCTACGGCTTCGGATAAGAAGGAACGTCCGCGGTCACTGAGTAGCTCGCGATGTGCACCATGCCGAAGAACGAGCTTTCGAAGGATGAACAAGCCGACCTCACGCGCTGTGGCCTCTGGAAGCGCGGAAGTTTCAGCGTAGCGCGTGAGGTGGTCCACAGCGACGATCACCCAGCGGTTGCCATCTGGTGTGTACGGTAGGGGACAGTACAAATCGATCCCGATGCGGTCGAACGGCCGAGAGGGACAGGGCAGTGGCTGGAGTGGACCTGTGGTCGTGTGCACAGAGCTCTTCCGGCGTTGGCACTTGGAGCATGAACGGACGTACTGCCGAACAAAGCGGTATATTCCGCGCCAGTAGTATCGAATCCGGAGGCGTGCATATGTCTTCACCAAACCAGCATGGGCGCATTGCGCATCCGCGTGAAAGGAGGCACAGACGTCGGAACGTAGATGGCGAGGAATTACCAGCAACCATTTGCGGCCATCAGCCAGGTAGTTTCGGCGGTACAGGAGGCCATCACGGATTTTGAAAGTGGCGAGCAGTGCGTCGAAGCGAGCGGTTGGTTGTATGTGGAGACGCCTGAGACAGATACTCTAGGAGAGAGGCTATCCATGGATCCTGGCGTTGCTCAGATGACATGTCGGCATGTTCAAGAGACGAACAATCGCAGCTCGAAATAGACGCAACACCATACTCATGGGGAAGTGGCGAACGAGAAAGAGCGTCGGCATCCGAATGCTTACGGCCTGACCGATAGATGACACGGATGTCATAATCTTGAAGACGGAGCGCCCAACGAGCTAAGCGACCAGATGGGTCTTTTAATGACAATAACCAGCACAAAGCGTGGTGATCAGTCACGACGTCGAATGGGCGGCCATATACGTAAGGTCGAAATTTCGTGATTGCCCAAACGATGGCAAGGCATTCTTTTTCCGTGACTGAGTAGTTCTTTTCTGCTTTAGTGAGAGTGCGACTGGCGTAGGAAACGACATACTCGTCGAAGCCAGATTTACGCTGGGCAAGAACAGCCCCGAGGCCTACTCCACTAGCGTCCGTGTGGATTTCGGTTGGAGCATCCGGGTCAAAGTGGCGTAGGATAGGTGGGGATGTCAGAAGATGGCGTAAAGAGGCGAATGCTTTGTCGGAAGCGGAAGACCACGCCGAAATGTCTTGGTTGTCTGTCAAGTAGCTGTGTGAGTGGGGCGATTATCGTCGCGAAATCGCGCACAAATCTGCGAAAGTACGAACAAAGGCCTATGAAGCTACGGAGTTCTTTTAGTGTAGACGGCCTGGGAAAGTCGGCGACAGCGCGAAGCTTGGCAGGATCGGGACGGACACCATCCTTGCTGACAACGTGCCCTAAGATGGTAAGCTGGCGTGCGGCGAAATTGCATTTCTTCAAGTTCAGCTGCAGTCCCGCGTCCGCAAGGCAAGTGAGGACGCTTGCGAGGCGAGTGAGGTGGGAGTCGAAGTCCTTCGAGAAAACGACGATGTCATCCAGATAGCACAGGCACGTGTTCCATTTTAGGCCTCTTAGGATGTTGTCCATCAGACGTTCGAAGGTGGCAGGCGCATTACAGAGGCCAAACGGCATCACGTTGAACTCGTACAGTCCGTCAGGAGTTACAAACGCAGTCTTGGGGCGGTCGGCTTCATTCATAGGAACCTGCCAGTAGCCCGATCGAAGGTCTAAAGAAGAAAAGAACTCTGCTCCTTGCAGGCAATCGAGAGCGTCGTCAGTTCTGGGCCGCGGGTAAACATCTTTTCGCGTGATCTCATTAGGACGCCTATAATCAATTCAGAATCTGATGCTGCCGTCCTTTTTTTTCACCAGCACAACCGGGGAGGCCCAAGGGCTGTGTGAAGGTTGGATTACGCCACGTTGAAGCATGTCGCTCACCTGCTCGTCGATGACCCGGCGTTCAGCGTGAGAGACTCGATACGGATGCTGGCGCAAAGGTGCGTGGGTGCCGGTGTCAATGCGGTGAACGATGGCAGACGTGCGGCCCAAAGAACGTTGGTTATGGTCGAATGACGTCTTGAAGCGATCAAGTAGCGCCAAGAGTTGCGTACGCTGAGCAGGGGGGAGTTCAGAATCAATCGATGGAAGGAATGCCTCGAGAGATGAAGTGGTAGTGGTATCAGATGTAATGCTGTTGACGTGAGGAGTTGTCGAGCCATCAGGCAGGTGACTGGAGTAAACAGAGACTATTTCCTCAAGGTGACCTATTAGTTCGCCGTGGAACAAGGTGGCTGGTGAAGAAAACGGGTTCGTGATATAGATGGCGCCGCAAGAGTTTTCTATAGTGACAACTGCGAATGGGAGAACGAAGCTCTTGCGAGAGCCAAATGCTTCGGAGGGTGTAAACAGGGCAGTGACAGAGGACGCGCGGTCGCAAGAGAGTGGTACAAGAACAGAGGACAGAGGAGGAATGTGAGTGTCCGCAGCGACGACGACTCGAGAAGATAATGCCTGGTCAGAGGGCCCGTCGTACATCGGCGTTTGACACAGCGGCAGTTCACACATCGTTGACAACTCTAGTTCGGCACGCGCACAGTCAACGACGGCATGATGAGCGGAAAGGAAGTCCCAGCCCAAGATGATGTCATGCGAACATGGTGAAAATACGACAAATTCAACTGCATAGAAAACGTTCTGTATGACTAGCCGAGCTGTGCGCGCCATAGAAGGCTGGATGTGGTGCGAAGTTGCCGTACGGAGAGAGACGTCGGAAAGCGGAATCGTAATCTTCTTTAACTTGCGGCACAGTTCACCACTCAGCACAGACACAGCAGCACCAGTATCAACGAGCGCTTGCACAGCTACACCATCAATATACAAAGTTATTTCGTTGACGGGTAGAAATCGAGGCCTTGAAGTTTTCGATATGAGCGCAGCTCTTGCCTCGGGAACTGCGACGGTTAGTTTTCCGCTGGGACGGGTGGCGGGCGACGAACCATAGGCGAAATGGAACGGCGCCTTGGTGAGGGTGACCGATGGCTATCGAAGCCGCGACGACTTGACGATGACGTGTCCGACGTGGGGTGGAAGGAATTCGACTGAGGTGGCTCTGTACGATAGTAGTCGTACCCTTCTTCGCCAGCACCTTGGCGGAAATCACGACGACGACAGAAACGGGCGACATGGCCAGGGAGACGGCAGGAGTAGCAGATCGGCCTGTTGTCGGGTGTGCGCCAAGGATTGGAGGACGGTGGTGCGGGACGGCGAAAAGGGGGCGGGTCCGGGCGTACAGGCGGACTTGCTGCGTAGAAGGCATTAGGCTGTCGAGCAGGGTCCGTGACGAGTGGTAGCGACAGCGATGGTCGTCTGGCGACCTCAGCGTAAGTCAGAGGTGCGGAGGTAGGCGAAGGATCGTAGGTGGAAGGGAGAGCGCCAGAGACTTGCTCCTCTATCGCTTGTCTGAGCGTCGGGGTCAGCGTATGCGCACTGGTCGGAACGTAAGGCACAAGAGACAGTTGTCGCGCCACTTCTTCGCGGACGAACTGCTGTATCTGTTGCATTAACGTGGTCTGGTCGGTAGAAACAGCGCCAACGGTTAATGCAGACGTTGCGGCCGTGTCGAAGCTCGGCTGTCGCGTAGAAATGCGCTGTCTCCGCAGCTCGTCGTAGCTCGTCGTAGCAAGCGCTGTTCGGCGCGGAGCTTGCGAACAGCGGGTCGGCCGAATACTTCTGCGAAGCGTGTCTTAAAGGACGACCAGTTAGGAATGTCAGCTTGGTGATTGTTAAACCACAGCTGTGCCACACCCGCGAGATAGAAGTGAAGGTAGCCAAGTTTATCGGCTTCATCCCACTTATTGTGCGCGCTTACTATTTAGTATGAAGATAGCCAGTCTTCGGCGTCTTGCTCGTCGGGGGCGTTGAAAATCACTGGATCCCGCTGTCTTGGCATGCCGGAACAGGTAAGAGATGGGGTTGGGGTAGCAGCTTGCTGGGCCATGTCGTCAGGAATCGACGAGGCGGGGGGTAGAGTCCGAGAACGAAGTTCCAGGGTGAAGAACCCAGCACGCTCCACCAATTGATAGTATGCGTTTAATAGTTTAGGTACGGTGAGCGTCTTAGAGGCGAGACAGCGACGGAACAGCAGTCAATTCCCCGAAACGGAGCCAGCACGAGCACCAACCACAACAACCGTCTTCTTCATCGTTCTCTATGGTAACCGTATTTATCACTACAATTTATCACAATTGATGGAGACTCATACCCACGATAACGAGAGCTGCCGGAAGATGGCGCCACGTCCATCGGCCGTAGTTCTCTATAACAATACAAACATTCACTTCACCCCTTTCGTCTTCTGCCTCGCAACCGAACACAGTACCGAAGAATGCGCTAGCCACCTCAGCACAGCAGACAAACGCAGTTTGCTTTCCGTACAAGGTCGTTGCTTCAAGTGCACAGCGAAAGAACACCTAGTGCGAGATTGCCGCCGCAGAGTGCAGTGCAAATTATGTGAACGGTTGCATGCATCGGCAATGTGCACCTTAAGACCTATTGAAGGTACTCGTACAGGAACCGAAAGTACTTCGGATGCTTCTATACATGTAGCTATGAACAATACGACTCCTGGACTTGCCACCGACGTTCTTCTTCAAACTTTTCGCGCTTGGCTGATGATAGCGACGCATTTCTGCTACGTACGTTGTGTTTTGGACAACAGCAGTCGAAGAACGCTTCTGAGAGAAGATGTTTGCAGGAAGCTCAAGCTCACTGCGATTCAGGAAATGGATTTGGTTATATTTTATCTATTTATATTTTTATCTATTTAATATTTTAGCTATTTTAGATGCGAAGTATCTTTAGGCGGAGCTCAATCCGGTGGTGGTGGTGTGCGGCGTGACCACCCTTACTGCGCATGCTCATACCCTCTCCACACACACCTCCTCTCCACTTTCCCTCTCCCCTCCCCCTCTCTCATACCCCTCTCCCCTCCCCCTTTCCACTCTTCCTCTGAAACGCGGGCTAGACATGCCGAAATTCTCTCCTGCGCAACGCCGCGATGAGCTCGAGCGCATGCGCGTCCCCTCCCCTTCTCTCTCCTCTCCTACGCTGCCCCCCTCTCGCCCGCCTGTCGACCGCGTTCCCCGCTCGCCCTGTGAGAATTAACGGCCAGGCTATATGGAAGATACGACGCGCCTAGCGTCCCCCTTCGCGTTCCACGACGCGAGGTCGGTAGCATGCCCAACGAACGCCAACGGAACGCGATCGTGCAAGTGCTCCGGCTTCGCATCGCCTCATGGTCCCCTTTTGGTTTGTATTAGCGTGATGCTATGAGCGAGGCCGACGCTTCTGCTACGCTTGGGCAAAGGTCGCCACCTCGCGGTGTGTAAAGCAATTGACAAAATTCAAATTCTATTGAAAACGCGCCGAACGGGACGGACGCGTAACACGTTGGTGCTAGTCGTGGAGGCCGCAGCAATGGCGAATTACCTTACCTTACTACTCCCAGAGGTCAACACCACCCAGCCGACCGGGAGAGTGGTAGATATAAAAGGCGCGTTTGTAAAGCCTCCAGAGTCTGTGACCGTGGCGCAGTGGATAGCGTGCCCGGCATCTGTTGTTGCGGACCGAGCGGTCGTGGGTTCGATGCCCGTTGACGGTACCTTTTTTTCTTTGCGATCTGATCGTGTATATTTTTCGACGTCATTTCCGTGACGGAAATACGTCACTGAAGTCTTGGTGAATCCCGGCATAAAACACTTTCGTGTTAAAAAACATCTCACGACTTGTAGATGTCGTCTTGCGGAGGGTCAGTCCACGTGCGGCGACGAGTCTCGTCGAAGGCGAGCCCAAGCACGCAGGTGACACGTCCCGTGTGCCTTACAGTAGGACTACAAGGCCTCCGGAAGGCCTCCCGTTTGATCACGGCCTTGCGCCGTCCCAGGTGGCGACGATGTTCAGGAACTCGTGACGCCTGCCCGCCGACAGAGCAGGAGCCGCGCCCTGTACCGGTAGCCACAGGCAGGTGCCTCGGCTCCCCAGGTCTCACCAAGAACAGGCAGAAGAAGCTCCCCGGACAGCGCCCTGGTCCGGAACGTCCTCGCTGGAGCCACCGTCAACGCTCGAAACACCAGGCAAGCACCAGTCCTCGCTGAGCACGGCCACGACTGTCCTTCGGCTAGCTTCGCTCAGCCCTCTGCGCGTTCCACACGCGCCTCTCTTCTTTTCTTTTTTTTTCTTGTGCCGCCGCCGGGTGTGCCACCTGCCCCTGGCTCGCCTTCATGTCGCTGTCGTCTTCATTCTCATAAGTCCGCACAAGCATTTCAAAATTCCACCAAAGTTCAGAAATATATAAATTCCTTCCACAAGTTCCCTCCATTCACTACAATTATCCCCCACTCAAGAAAGTTGTTCGGCACAACTTTTCTACAGTCATCAAGTACAACAACGCAATAATGCTATTTACATGAAGTCGCACAGGTTTCTCAGTACCACGACGTGAACCTGTGTTGTTCCAAACAGTATGTAACGATGATAAGTCACACGCGGCTGAGGTAATCAGTACCTATGTTGTCAGTCCCATTTATGTATTCGACCGTAAAGTCATATTCGGTCAGTAAAAGGCACTCTGCTATTCATATGTCTGGCAGAATTTATGTATGCGAGAGGCGGGTGGTCAGTCTGCAGCACAAAGCGCTTCCCAAAAAGGTAAACGTGAAACTTTTGAACGGCCCATACAAGCGCCAGTGCTTCCCTCTCAATAGTTGAGTACCGGGCTTCACGTGGTAGCAGTTTACGGCTGCCGTAGGTCACTGGGTGTAGCACACCGTCATGTCGTTGCATTAAAATGGCTCCAATGCTCGTCGACGATGCGCCTGTTCGCAGTATAAAAGGTTCTTGCAAATTTGGAGCTCGTAACACCGGACTGGAGGATAAGAGGTGTCGCAGCGTTTCAAAAGCTTGCTGATGAGATTCCTCCCAGGTAACTTTGTTTGGCGCCCTCTCCCTAGAAGTTCAGTCAATGGGCCTGTCACGTCGGCATAATTGGGCACGAAGTCTCTGAAGCAACCCGTTAGGCCTAGAAACGACCGAACTTCCTTCTTTGTTTGTGGTCTCTTCGCGGCCTGAATCTTGTCTAATGTCTCTATCTGAGGTAGAAGGAGATTATGGCCGACGATGTGACCCAGGAATTCAACTGAACTGAAGCCAACGTCACTTTTGGTGGGTTTAATTGTCAGCAGCGCAGCTCTCACATGTTGCAGGAACTTCGTCAGCGTTGCGGTGCGTTCGTCCCAAGTTTGTGTGGCGACGAGTACATCGTCAAAATAATGGTATACGTTCCGGACTCCCTCAACCACTCGTCTCATGAGCCGGGTGAAAACTGCAGGTGCGGTCTTGATTCCAAAAGGCATGAACCTAAACTGGTATAGCCCTGAAGATGAATGGAATGCAGTGAAAGGCTTCGAATGCAGTGAAAGCCCTTCGTAAAGTCAAACTTCGAAAAATACCGGCTTTGGCCCAATTTCGCAAACATCATGTCCACTCGTGGTATGGGCTCATTGTCCATAACTACTACACGATTGAGCTGCCTAAAGTCAATGCAGAGCCGCATAGTCCCGTCTTTCTTCTTCACCACGACAATTGGTGCTTCATACGGTGAGTCAGAAGGTTCAATGATGCCTTGCCTCAGCATATCCTGTACTTCTTTCTCGACCGCTTCCTGAATGGCAAAAGGTATGGGATAAGGACGCACATTCACTGGTGTTTCCGTTGTGAGCGTAATTTGCATTCTACAACGTTCGTTTTGCCTGGCATGTCAGAGAAGACGTCTTGATATTCTTCTAAAAGTTCGTTTATCTGATCTTTCTGCTGGCTGCTCAATTCCCTTGCTGCGGCAACATTTTTATAGGTTTCTCCACATGTAGTGCCACAAAAGGTATCTCGTTATCATGCGGAGTGTCCGTCTGTAGAGTAACTGCAGCGTACTGCTGGTGATCGGGATCAGTTTCCCTTTCCTCGTATCGCTTGAGGAGGTTAACGTGGAACAAGCTCGTTCGCGAACCCAGGTCAACTAGATAATCACAGTCGCTGCGTTTTTCGACGACTGTGAAGGGACCTTTCCATGTGAGGATAAGTTTATTCCTGTCCGATGGAAGCAGCAGCAGCACTTTCTCGCCTGCAGACAGCTGTCGAAGTCTTGTCTTCCTGTCGTAGTATTTCTTCTGTGACGCCTTCGCCTTCTGGAGCTCTTCATGAGCTATCTTGCAGGTGTTCTGTAACCTATCTTGGAGCTCGAGGACATATCCGTACGTGGTCTTGATCTCAGAATCGGCGTTGTCGCCTGCCCACAATTTCTTGAGGATGGACATCGGGCCACGTACAAATCGTCCGTAGAGGAGGTCACATGGTGAAAAGCCAAGGCTCGCTTGTGGGACCACACGATACGCAAACAGTAGTGGAGTCAAATACCTGTCTCATTGTTTAGGGCACTCCTGACACATTCGCCGAATCATCTGCTTGAGTGTCCCATTGAATTTTTCGACAAGCCCATTCGCCATGGGATGGTACGGCGTTGTGGGCAGTCGTCGAAATGATAGTAATCGTCCCAGTTCGTGCATCAGGTTAACGTGAATGACTTACCACGGTCACTCACTATTTCTCATGGGACTCCAACGCGAGCGAACATTTCTAGTAGCGCTTCCACAAGTCGCTCCGTTTCAATACTCGGCAAGGCTACCGCATCTGGGTAGCGCGTAGCAAAGTCTATCATTGTTAAGCCGTATCTATTTCCTTTTTCCGAAGTTGGGGACAGAGGCCCGATAATATCAATCGCGACTCGGTGGACTGGAGTCTCGATTATGGGCATATTCCCCAAAGGTACATGACCCACGAGGTGCTTTGGTACTGTTCTCTGACATATGTCACACGATTTTACAAAGCGTGTGACATCCGCTTGTACTCCAGGCCAATAAAACTCTTCAAGGACACGGTCTACTGTCCTCTTTTGCCCCTGATGTCCAGCGATCAATCCCTCGTGTGCCATCTTCATTACTGTGGCGCGTAACTTCTTCGGAACCACCAGTTGTTCGAAGTGTCGCTGTTCCGCAGTCTGGTAATGCCGGAAAAGGATGCCATAGACCAGCACGAACTTGGTAGTAGCTCGTTTCTTGGACGTTGTCGTTTGGTCCAATGCTTGGAAACAAGCCTCCAGTGTCTGATCCGTGCTCTGCAATTGCCGAAGCTCTTCCCGGCTGACGTTTAAGGGGTCAACTTGCGGTGCAGGTAATTTTCGCAGTTTTCCCGTCTTTCCTGCAGCGGCTGTCACTTCATCACTCCGTACTTTAGGCTCTCTGTCTGTATCCTTGGCTTCCTCTTTCGATGAATTGGCTTGCTTGGAACCATGATCCCCCATTGAGACAGCACCTTCGATGTGTCCTAGAATGACCTCGTACAGAGGGTTCTCCATGCAAACGGCGACCGCAACTCCTCTGAAGAACGGGGCACCAATAAATACTTCAGCCTCCGGCAAACTCTTTTGAGACCGGTCGAGTAGGCGTATAACGCGGTTATTACCAGTCAGCTTGGAGTGAGGAACGAGGGACCATTTCACTACAACCGTGTTGCAGCCGGTGTCTCGCAAGACCGTCACCAAGGTTTCCTCAAGACGACCAATTACCGTCGGCATCTTTTCCAGCGCTCCACAGCACGTCGTACTGCTTTGAGCAGCGTCAAGCACGTCATCACTGTTGCGTGCACCTTGTTGCGGAGGCTTCAGTTTTTCCGGGTCACTCTGCACCTGATGTCTTAGAAGTGTGCATGAAGCTTCACCATGTCTGCCAGAGCCGGTGGACACATATCGGCGCTGTGACCTGTCTTCTTGCATTTCCAGCATGGTGGCTTCGGTACCCTCGTTCTGGTCCAGCAGTCGGAAGCTTTATGTCCCGGCTTGCTGCAGAGCAAGCAGAGAGGTTTTCCCTTGCTTGCTGTCGTCGCAGCTCATTTATACTGGCCAGGCGGCTTTGAGCTTCCAAGTACTGGTCAGCTGTCTTTGCCAGTCTGTCAAGGTCATCACATCCTCTTTCCTTCAGAAAGATCGCCAGTTTTTCTTCGCAGCGTCGTAAGAACTGCTCAGACACGATTTTGTCCTGCAGCGCCTCATATGACTTTGCTGTCTTAGCTAACTCTCGCCAGTGGTCAAAGTATCCTAGAAGACGACCAGCAAACTGCCGTGCGGTCTCAGCATTTTCAGGCTTGGCATCCCGGAACTTCACACGGTACCCTTCTTCCGTGTAGCGAAATCGCTGCAGTAGCGTCTGCTTCAGCTTGGCATAATTGGTAGCGTCTTCCGCGGACATCCGACCTACTGCCGTTAATGCTTCGCCCGTTAAACACAGACTCAAAGACAAGGCCCACTTGTCGTGTGGCCAACCTTGACTAGTCGCCACTCTCTCAAACCTCTGTATATAAGCATCAAGTTCATCCCTCTCCTCGGTATAGGGAGGAATCATCTTATGGGGGCTTCGAAAACCCTGTCCACCACCTGTCTGGCTACCTACGGTTCTCGGACTCGACCGCTCTGCCTCTAACACAAGCCTTCGTTCTTCAAGGAGCACCCGTTCCGCCTCCATACGCGCCAATTCTCGCGTGTGTTCCTCCTGCGCCGCTACCCTCGCTTCTTTGCGCTCCTTTGCTCGTTGATCTCTCATTTCCTTCTGCTCTGCACTAACCCATGCCTGCAAGGCCTCTCGAGTGAGTCCCATCTCCTTCCCTAACTCAACGAGCATTCTCTTTTCGTCCATTGCTGCCCACCACACACAAGCAACGTGAGGCTGTAAGGTGTACGGAAGAGCTTGGTCCTGTCTCGCAGACGCCAGAAAATTGTAAGGACCAAGTGGTAGTTCGTCACGTTTGTGAGTGCGTGGCTCAACGGAAGAGGCGACAAGAGAATACGCATAAATAAGTTTCAATAAACATTTATGGGGAGAAGGGATTCTAGGGACGATGACGGAGAACAAGCACAGAGATAAGCACACATCAATTAATGTGAAAGTCCTAACCACGGAATGTCCGGTCAAGGTTACAAAAAAAAAAAAACATCTCACGACTTGTAGATGTCGTATTGCGGAGGGTCAGTCCACGTGCGGCGACGAGTCTCGTCGAAGGCGAGCCCAAGCACGCAGGTGACACGTCCCGTGTGCCTTACAGTAGGACTACAAGACCTCCGGAAGGCCTCCCTTTGATCACGGTCTTGCGCCGTTCCGGGTGGCAACGGTGTTCAGGAACTCGTGACGCCTGCCCGCCGACACAGCAGGAGCCGCGCCCTGTACCGGTAGTCCCAGGCAGGTACCTCGGCTCCCCAGGTCTCACCGAGAACAGGCAGGAGGAGCTCCTTGGACAGCGCCCTAATAATAATATCTGGGGTTTAACGTCCCAAAACCACGATATGATTATGAGAGACGCCGTAGTGGAGGGCTCCGGAAATTTCGACCACCTGGGGTTCTTTAACGTGCACCTAAATCTAAGTACACTGGCCTCAAACCTTTTCGCCTCCATCGAAAATGCAGCCGCCGGGGCCGGGATTCGATCCCGCGACCTTCGGGTCAGCGGTCGAGCGCCATAACCACTAGACCACCGTGGCGGGGCCCGGACAGCGCCCTGGTCCGGCACGTCCTCGCTGGAGCCACCGCCAACGCCCGAAACACCAGGCAAGCACCAGTCCTCGCTGAGCACGGCACGAAAAACTTCTCGGACAGCGCCCTGGTCCGGCGTGTCCTTCGGCTAGCTTCGCTCAGCCCTCTGCGCGTTCCACACGCGCCTCTCTGCTTTCTCTTTTTTTCTTTTTCCTTTTTTTTTCTTGTGCCGTCGCCGCACGTGCCACCTGTCCCTGGCTCGCCTTCATGTCGCGTCGTCTCCATTCTCACAAGTCCGCACAAACATTTCAAAATTCCACCAAAATTTCAGCAACATATAAATTCCTTCCACAAATTCCCTCCATTCACTACACTCGGAATAAGAAAAAAAAACGAAATAAAAAAGCTTTCAGGATGGAACGAGGTTCGAACCTGGGCCCTCTGCGTGGGAGCCCAGTATTCAACCTCTGAGCCATGCCTGTGCTTGAAACTGTTTTGCAAAAAGACCCTATACAGGCTTCATGTCGGGGTGGAACCTCATTAACCTATGTAATGTAGCGTGGTAGAAGAGTAAAATAAGCACCAAGCGACGCACAACGCGATTTCTGTAGCCAGGCGTCACACAATGCGAATTGCAGAACGAGTAGGTTGTTGAATGCTTCCAACCCATTACAAAGGGCTCCGCCATAATTCTTCATCGTCATCAGGCACAGCATCAACAAAGTGCGCATAATGCCTCAAATGCGTTTAGCAAGTACCACGGCTCTCCGTAGAATGACGAAAAATGGCATAGTGCCTGCTTCCCTACTTCTCAAAATTACAATGATTTATAGCGTAGTGGGTACGTCGCAAGTGCACTTGTATTGGTTGCCAAGGAAGCCCATAAGCGCATGATCCATTTCCTCGGGGTCTCTATAATGTTCTGCGCCCTCCCCCCTCTCTCCCACGTCAAAGTATGTTATACAGCATGGCGAGAGAGGAACATAGCGACCGGGCGTCAACCAATGCAAATTACATAACTGGTGTGCCGTTTAAAGCTTCCAGCCCATTACAAATGGCTCAGCCATAATTCTCCATCGTCATGC
Source organism: Rhipicephalus sanguineus (assembly GCF_013339695.2). NCBI lineage: Eukaryota > Metazoa > Arthropoda > Arachnida > Ixodida > Ixodidae > Rhipicephalus > Rhipicephalus sanguineus. Next base: position 156,925,218 of record NC_051180.1, read on the forward strand.
GTCGTCACTTGAACAAAGTGCACCTAATGCCTTACAGACGTGCAGCTGCTGCCTAGCTTCTCCGCAGAATGACGAATATTGCTTTAGTAGATGCTTCCCAACTTCACAAAAAAATGTGATTTATGGCGTAGTGGGTACCATGCTAGTGCACTTATATTAGTTGCCCCAAGAGAGCATACAACGGGCTCTAGAAACGCTGCTCTTCTTGCTTTCGCTGTGGCTGTGCTGCGGTTTCGGCGCAGGCTTGGCGTTTTTTTGTCCCTCCGTGCTCGGTGGTCCACGCCTACGTTTTCGCGCTTTTTACACGTGACGATCAGTATTCTGTTTGCGTAACGGAATTCTCTATAAAAAGAAGTTCTCATCAACAGGGAAAAGCTATCTGCTTGTAGTTCCCCAAACACTCCACAAAGAAATTTTACAAGCCTGTCATGACGAAGCCACGTGTGGCCACCTCGGTTTCACAAGAACATTGACACGTATCAAAGAAAAATACAACTCACCAAGAATCGAAGTGGAGTGAAACATTACGTGCGAACCTGCATTGACTGTCAGCGGCGCAAGGTGCAACCGGTCAAACCCGCTGTGCGATTACAACGCGTTCCAATACCGGAAACTCCATTCGCTCAAATTGGCATGAACCTTTCGGGCCCATTTCCAGCATCGGACAGCGCCAACAAATGGGTTATAATGGCGACGGACTACCTCACCCGATACGCCGAGGCCAAGGCGATTCCGAGCGGCACTGCAGCTGAAGCGGCCCAGTTCTTCTTTGAGAACATCGGGCTGAGACATGGTACTCCCGCGGTCGTTGTAACATACAAGGGTACCGCATTTACAGACAACCTTTTGCGCACTGTGCTTGCGCTGAGTGGTACAGCGCATAGGAAGACGACAGCTTATCACCGACAAAGAAATGCGCTTACGGAACGACTCAACAATACTATCGCCGACATGCTTTGCATGTACGTCGACGTGGAACACAAGAATTGGGACAGGATATTGTCGTACGTAACATTCGCGTATAATACGGCGCGCCAGGAAACAACAAAAATGACACCGTTTGCACTAATTCATGGTAGAGAAGTAACTACGATGCTTTATGCTATGCTGCCTCATTACTGTGATGATTCAGAGACGGACGCCGCAGGTTTCACTGAACGCGCCGAGGAAGCAAGACAGCTTGCCCACGTCAGGATATCTAGCCAGCAAGAACTTGACGCCCAACGGTACAATCTCTGCCATCGATTCGTCACTTATAAACCTGGGGAAAGAGTCTGGGTTTGGTTCCCTGTACGAAGGCAAGGCTTCTCGGAGAAACATCTACGCCAATACTTCGTATCCTACAAGGTTCTGCGGCGCCTTAGCGACGTCACGTACGAAGTCGTCGCTGACGGCCCTTCTTGTTCAAAGCACCGTCAGCATCTGCCTGAGAGAGTGCCCGTGGTGCGCATGAAGCCGTACTTTTCTGAGTGATGTGACCGCCCACTCACCTGCTGCGCATCGACTGCTACATCGTGAGCATCGAGACGATGCTCGCTCTGGAGGGAGGGTAATACAGCGTCCATATTTGCATCTTACTACACGCTGGTGACGACAAGGAAGACAACCGGTGCGCTGGAGACACGCAGACATGGTGTAGTACAAGGCAATTGCAAGTAACGTTAACTAGACTGCGATGCAGAATACCGTCACTGAATTTTTATTTACACAGGCCTGGTTTCGTTCCTTCCCCTAACTGTAATTATTGTAATCAAGCAGAAACAATAGAGCACTACTTCACAGAATGTTGAAGACACCAAAACATAAGGCAAAGATTTCTAAAACCTCCTTTTCAAAAACTTGGACTTGAGCTTTCCACAGCAGCATTACTCTCCCTGGGGGCGTCGGCACTAGGGCAATGCAACAGGGGCATATATGATGCCATATTCATTTATATTAAAGAAACAAAGAGACTGCCATGTTAATATTATAAGTAGAAATATATCTTTTCATTCCCTTACTTAAATTTCTGTAATTGCTTATTTAATTAATTCTACTATTTAACAATCGTTTATTAACATTTCGTTAAAAAAAGAACCAAAATTGCCCAAACATTTCTTTTTCTTTACTATAAATTATCTTTTTCGCATATTCATTTTAATTTATTTTTCACAAAGTCTACTGCCGCACGCTTCGTGGCCGATCCCCCGTAGTGGGTTGAGCTATTCCCCTAAGGAACCAACCAACCAACCAACCAACCAACGCGCAGCATGAAAGAGTGAGAAAAAAGACGTTCGGGGCGGCTCCACGCCTTCAGTGCTATCTTCAAGTACGACACGCCGTACGCCTTTCTGAATAAAGCCTATATCGTCCGATTTTCCTGGTGCGTCAGCTGCTTGCTTTGCAGTCAAGAATATGCGCAGCATGCCAGAGCCTCGCCTGACCAGAAGTAATCTCCGCCATCCACTGCGAGGAAAATAGGGAGTTCCCTTCAGCGACACTAAAGACACATAGCTCTTCTTAGTGTCAGCAGAGCGCTACTTGGCCGTGAGTTTCATCCCCGTTAGGAGTAAGAAAGCGAAGAGGAAGATTGTCCATGCGAGTCCATGAAATTGTAGTCCAAAGACCGAGTCAGAGCCAAAGGTTGGGTACACACAAAGAATAGTCCTAGTTAAATCAGTACAAACATTTCACATTCATGCACACTTGGCTGCATACAACAGAATACAACACATATGGGTTTAACAACACTGGGGAACAATTATTCGAAAAGAGATCAAATGCCAGGTACTCCAGAATATTCAAGAACACTTAAGGACCTTTCATATCCATCGATTGTCCAGTCCAATTCAGTCCAGATTGTCCAGTCGAACACTTCTTCACTGAACGCACGGCGTCATTTTTCAACACTTCTTCCTATACCGACTGATTGACGGCTCTAAATGATAACACAACACTTCTTCTCTAGTTGACCGAACGACTCTTCTACATCATAACTGGGACTTTGTGTTTTCGGATAAATCCGAAAAAATACGATATACACTCGCCGGTAAAAATTCTCACTATTCGTATTTAACCGATAAACTACAATTTTAATGGCCAATATGACCCTCTTCTGTTCTTTGAAGGGGTCATGAAGCACCCCTCGGGCTTGTTGAAAAAACATATCCTGCGGAAAGCTGACACGGCTATGAACTTCTCAGCCAAATATTGCCGGGCAAATGAATCCTACAGGCGCGATACAAATCGGCTCCAATCTCAAGTCCATTTTCAGGAAGAATTTCTCCCAGGCGACTTGAGAAAATGATAGGAACTTGTTTTTAACGTAACGGCAGTCAAGCCTATACTGGACTTAGGCGTGTGAGTGTAGTTTTCAGAATCTTACCCCCGTATTCAGAAACGTTCCTTGACTTGAACTTGACTTGCCACCGCCTTCAACGTGTTTCGAACGCGCTGCCTTTAGCTGTGCCAAGGCAGCACAAACGCGTTTCAAACGCGCTCCCTTGAGGCGGTGGCAAGTCAAGTTCAAGTCAGAAGCGTTTCTGAATACGGGGGTTAGTGCTTTCAGATGTTCTTAGGCGAGGTGCGCCTCGCTGACCCTAACACGCCGGCGACGCGTCTTGGCCGGAACGCTGCCCCACTCAACAGCGGATGGCGAGGGTTTTTGCGAGTGTCGCAGCCAAAGAGAGGCACCTAACTCCCCCTCGCGCCACTGACTACGTGATGGATACGCATGTCAGGCACGACGTTGCGACATTCCAGGAAGTGGATGAGAAGGAGCATAACGAAAAGCCATGGATTACTATTACCGAGAGAGCGAACAAGCGCCGCAGTCCAATAATACGCCGGAGCAACAACTGCCCAGCATGCCATCTTAGCCGGCTCCACGCCAGAGCCGGCCTAAGACGCGCCTGCCAATAATGCCACCGCTCTCTACTTAGGACTACCAGATTCAATCCGACCATACGGCTGATTACATCTCAGCAAAGTTAGTCCCAGGACACTAATTGTCGCCCTAGGTCAAGAAGCAAAGATACCAAATGAGAAGCTGACTATACAGCTTCGTGTTCACAAAAATAAAAAAAAACGTTTTCACAATAAGCACCTCATCCGAAAACATCGCCACTTCACTTGAAAAAATCACCAAAATTACGGTCAACGCAGCAACCTATCACATCACCTAATAAGGTATTGAGCCTGATAATTCGTGCAAAAGTGTGGTCTATTGCGTAGAAGACGAAGCCACACCAGAATACTTCCTGAGAGAAGTTGAAGCACCGTGCAACGAGGTCCTCACGTGCAGACACCTCGATGACTCAGGAGCAATGGTGATCGCATTTTGTGACAAGCGGGTCCCATTCTTGGTCAACAAGTACAGGCAGGCTCTTCGCTGCTACCACTATAAACATACCATTCCACACTGCATAAAGTGCAACATAACAGGGCACTGTGATGACCTATGCCCACAGCCTCCTGATACACCAAAATCTTGAGTGAGCGGAGATCCATTATCAAGCGACGAACATGAATGTCGCCCTTGCTGCATAGTTTGCGGTGGCGCACACCCAACGGCTGCCAAACCGTGCCCTAAGCGGTATTTGCCGCTATTCAACAGACGCAAGCCATTCCAGCCGGTTTATTCCACCCGGGAGGACCAGTCACGATCCCCGAGCCTCGGAGGCCATAGCCCACCATCCACGAAACGGTGGAGAAGCACGTCCAGGAGTGGAACCAGCCGAAGGAGCCATTCGAGGAACCGGTCGTCGTCCAAACGAGGAAACTCGTCGTCGCGGAGCGGTTCCGTTAGCCGGCAGGAATCTCCAAGGTGCACGGATGGGGCAACGCAGGATCATGGCCAGCAAAGCGCTCCACGCAAGAAAGGATTATAAGCTGTAAACTTTCAGCGCAAACTGTAAACTGAGTAAAGCAGTTCCCTTCTCTCTCTCCCTAACCACTTCCTTCCCACTCTCACACAAATTTCAACGCAAAACCAAACACCGCACCCTATGTCATTTGGCGCCGAGCCACACCCTCACATGCCCCCACCTACGACACGCACAGACTATTGCACACGAGAGGCGTTGAACGAAATGGCTATTTCACTAACGAAAGGACTCCCCTCTATGATGCAGGTAGAAATGCTGAAAATGAAGGATTTGCATTATGAACGGACTAACAGCTCCACTCCAAAAACTAATCCAGCAGGCCTTGCAACCAGCCGTTCAGCAAATTGTAACAGTCCGTAAACAACAGACAGCGGCTGCGCTGGGCCAACTCCCTATTGCTCCGCCTGCACCCAAACATTCCTCGTCTCCAACAAGCGAAGCACAGCGAACGCACCCCGACATCCGCCATTTCAGTTTCCGTTACCGTCTCGAAAAATCACCCCACTAGACGCAGCTGCTGCAATCCCGCTTTCAACCACGCTCCACCAAAATTTAGCGCAGTCTGAAATGCCTTTTTGTAGCAACGTGGCCTCAATATTGGATTATCATGGCCAGAAACCGTAAGCCAACGCGTGCCACCCCTCAACTCCTACGTGTATGGCAGTGGAATTGCAGGGGCTACCACAAGAAACACGGAGCTCTAAAGCAATTTCTCGCAATACAGCCAAGTACTCCCGATTTAATAGCGTTACAAAAAGTGCAATGTACCCCTGCACTTTTCGGCTACAACATCTACACGTACACAACGAACAATGCCCCCTATCGCACAGCTGCATTTAGTTCCTAGGCATATCACTGTCATAGAACACATCCTTCAAAGCTCCTCCATCTCGCATGTACTTCTCGAATTGGTTCCGCGCTCTCATTTCAACAGTAGGCTGTATGTGCTTAACTTCTACAGTGCACCAAACGCCAGGAAAGATGACTTTGGCCATTTACTGTCACAGCTATGCAAAGTGGGCAAACACATATTGATTGTAGCAGACTTCAATGACCCCCATCCAGCCTGGGGGTACGCAACAGGAACGCCCAAAGGCCGGTGACTTGTACAGGCTCTCGTTGTTCACTGCATGACCCTGCTGACAGAACTTGATCAACCCACTCGCTTAGGTAGCAACGTCTGCAGGGACACATGCCTCGACCTCACGAGAGTCAAGGGAGTTAGTCACCACTCTTGGTGCAACCTCATGGTGAATCTAAGTAGTGATCTACAGAGCTCCAGGTAGCAGCCACGCGCGGCCCAGAACGCATCAATAAAATAACAAATTGCGATGCATTTAGGCATAACCGAACATTCAATACCAATCAGCACTCTCCCTCCCTTGAGATTTGGATGAAGCAGCTTCAGTCCGATTTTAAAACAGTTACCACACGTATCACTGCGCCGACGAAGACGCCGGATGGAGACCGGCATCTGTTGCATTTGTGGAATGCCCCCAGAGGTTGACATGGGGGTGGCGCCGGCAGAAGCTTAACCGGAGACTTGGTCTCCGCATCGCCCAGCTAGCTCTTCAGGCAAATTACTAAGGGAACACCCTCACTAGCAACTATTGGCATACCTTCTGCGATCGTCTCAATGGCACGCTAAGTACACTCGAACGTGGCGTATACTCCGCGCTCTCTTAAATCTCATACAAACAAAAACACACACTGCTAACACAATCCGCACCATCCTCCACAATCAGGGCTCGACGATATCACTTTACTGCACATCTTTGAGCAACTTTATGTAACCACAGGCGCCCGTCCCGCCTACCGTGATTACCCACATGTCAGATACACCTCTGTATGATAGCATTACAAAAGCAGAAGTTAGGGCGGCCTTGCAAAGCATCAAGCGTAACACAGCACCCGGGGTGACGGGATCACATACATAGTTCTGCGTAATTTAGATGGTAGGCCATCAAGCGTTTAACCTCGTTTTACAACCATTATTGGAATAACGGCATGCTACCGCAAGACTGGCCACACGCAGAAATCAAGCTTATTCCAAAACCTGCAAGCCGCTATCCCTCCAAAATCTTCGCCCGATATGCTTAACTTTGTGTGTAGCTAAGCTCTGCACGCGTAGTCCTCTCCCGACTCCAGCCATTTCTCGAAGACACTAACTTTTTTTTTCGGATACATTCTTCGGCTACCGTTCTGGTGTTTTTACAAAGGATGTTTTACTAGTGCCTAAGGACGACGTGTTGGATGACCCCACTTTAAGCCAGGTCCAGGCAATTCTGTCCCTGGATATCAAGGGCGCTTTTGACAACGTATCCAACGACCTAATTCTTCACAATATCGCTTCCTCCTAGTGCGGCGCGCGTATCCACAATTATGTAAGGGCATTTCTTTCTGACCGCACGGCCACTACTGGGATTGAAGACCTCCGGTCGGGTGTCATTAGTCTGTCAGGCAGCGGAACACCACAGGACTCAGTCCTTTCGCCCACTTTGTATAACGTAGCTATGGCTAAACTACCTCCGTTTTTACAACCAATCCCCAACATCCAGCATGCCATCTGTAAAGGTGATATTACAATTTGGGCAACCAAAGGATCAGACGGAACCATCCAGAGCGCTCGCCACGAAGCTGCGTCTGTTGTACGAGGCTATGCTGCTACCGCCAGCCTTACGTGATCAGTGGAAAAGTCGGAGTTGTTATTGGTGCACAACCTGCGCCGCCAAACCTATGGTTATTCTGACATTTACCTGTCTCTTGATAGCCGTTCTGTTCCTAAGGTACCTGGACCCCGTACTTTAGGCCTCCACATTCAGTCTGGTGACAAGGCCTCGCATACAACACGCTTTCTGACTCAGCAGATAACACAAATACACACATGATTCATCGCATCACCAATCGCAGAAGAGGCCACTGTGAGAAGGATGTCCTCTGCTTAGTACAAGCACTCATCGCTAGTCGGCTCACCTATAACCTTCTCTATCATATTCTCACACTTGTTCAAACCAAAAAGAGGGACATCCTTCTACAGACGGCGGTGAAGGCGGCTCTCGGCTTGTCCCCACACGCATGTACGCAACGCCTCCTTCAACTCGGTGCTCACAACGCCGTAACCGAACTGCTCGAGGCCCATCACAGCAGCCAGCTCCAACGGCTAACGCATACCAGTCAGGGGTGCGCCATTCTTTCTCGTCTTGGATACCCCATTCCTGGAAAAGCCACACATGTACCGCAACATAAACTTGCTTGTCCTCTTCGCGCTCTAATTAAAGTGGCTCCGATTCCACGCAACCTGAATCCCCGCCGTCACGCCGGTCATTGACGTGCCCGAGTTCAGGCAATGGCACGCGTGTTCGGTGATGGCACCACAGACTTAAGTCCTCTACACTGATGGGACATGCCACCCAGAAAAAGTCACAGTTCCGCCGCAAGGGCGAAGCAATGAATGCGATAGCAAGAAACTAATGCTATACGAAGTGAGGCTCGCCAATGGATACTCTCAGTTTGAACAGCGCTCCTGTTGCAAAGGCGGCCGAAGCAGCCAAGGAAACTAGCGTGCTTCAAGTGTCGAGCTGTGACACTTGATAGTTCGCGCTCATCTTCTGTTTGTTCGTTTAGCGGCGGCCCTTGAGCTCGAGTGACCTTCGCACGCTCCGTAACATGATCGCGGACATCTCGGTGAAAGGTAGAAACATCCCTCTTCCCCTCACTACGAGAAAACCACGTGAGCAGACAGCGGAAAGGCAAGGTTCTCCCTGTGCAAATATAAGAAGAAGCGATCGAGCGAGCCGACCACTTTTAAATGCGCTTGTCGCGCTGTTCGCGCCATCTCGCTGGTAATGAAGAAACGCCTATAGGCGCCTGCTGTCTCCGAGTCCTGTTAGCGGCAACGGGTGTGTATATAACGCTCGGCGTTAGCTACCTGAAGGATCTCCGCTTTCTGGCGTAGTGGTTAGCGCCACGCGCTGTGGAACGAGAGGTCGCTGGTTCGATTCCGGGCTTCGGAAGCATTTTTCTGAATGATTTTTCTTTGGGACTTTGATATATATATACATACTCATACATATACGGTGCATGACGGCGGCGACGGCAACGGCAAAATGCAGCCGAGACTGTCCATATAATTGCTGTCGCAATAAAAGCCTGCCATGTGTTCAGCCGTGATAGACAACACAGACGCCCTTGTGGCGCTTGCCACACTTCGCACTACGGACAGTGGTTCGGCTGCGGAGGGAGCTTTCGCACGCCACGACATTGTTACATGACACCCCTGTCAGCATATTGACACACTCACAGGCCGCTTGCCGTGCCTTCGCTTAAGGACTTCTGGCTGCACATACAGACAACATCCTGTCTTCTGTCTCGCCGTCCACATTACGTCCGGTGCGTATCGTCTGGACTCCTGGTAATGAACGCGTTCATGCGGTTGCTCGATGTCTGACCAGCCGGGCAAGATCGGGAGAGCTGTCCAACCCAGAAGATTCACCGACAGAACCACTAAACTACAACGCGACACTCGAGTACTACCAACAGAACTGTTACACATATCCTCCTCTTACATGCTTCACTTAACAGAGCAGATGCTGTCGCTTGACGGCAACTGCAGACTAACTCATTTCCTTGCCTCTACATCCTAAATCTTTTTCATCCAACTCGATACCCCTCCTATTGCCCCTTCTGTGGATCCGTACCTAGAGTGTACCACTTGACGTGGGAATGTCCAAGCCCACGGAAACATCCTCCCATACCGAATCTCACCTTTTTCTTTTGGGAGTCTGCACTGCTCAGCTTACGCCGGCAGGAACAGCAGCAGCTGGCCAACCGGCCTCGCAGGGTCGCACGAGGTAATCGAGCCCTAAACTGAGGGCCCCACCCAACGATACTTTTCTGTAAATTCTATAATGATAACAGTTTATTCTCTCTCTCTCTTCCGTAATGTACCCCATCCCGGGACCATGTGTTGTGTGGGACACAAACTATATATTTCAGAATCGGCGTCCAGATGTTATTCACTCTGGAGATCCGTATCGACAAGTTTCTCCAATCTGACATAAAATGTCCTTCTGAAATTATTCCTACATGGGATATGAGAGGGACATTCTTTCAAATGGCTGCTTTAAATGACATTTCGGTTAGCCCCCCCCCCCCCCCCCCCGCGGCCGGGATTCCATCCAGCGACTTGCTTTCTCAATATAATTTATTTACGCAGTTAATCACTTATGCAGATGTACACGCAGTGTTGTTTTGTTAACTACATAGTAACGGGCTGATTCACTCGATTTAGTGAAGCAGGCAACACAGTACGATGCTGAAACACCAGGGCTGTAATATAATGTCTCCAGAACAGGGCAGTTATGTTACTGCGAATGTGTATGTGACTAGGCCACTTCTAACGCTGTGAGCAATTACCGATATAATAGAATGTTACCGAACTGAATAGAAGTAACCGACTCAATTATCATGAACGTCCTCTACATTCAAATAAAAAAAGCGACCATGGCCACCAAGACTAAATTCAAACGGCAGCCGACGAAGAGGACCAATTGTTTGAAGGGACTGCGACCCCGATTTTATTAGGAAATATGAAGATATTTCAATTCTGCGAACAGTTACCTATAGTCGACAATTGCCTACGCAATAAAAAACCGTAACAGATATGTGGCGCAGAAATTGAGCATCCCTACTACTCACCATTACTCCACTAAAGATAAGCAGAAAAAATGAATCAATAAAAAAATAGAATAAATATTATATAAGTGACTAAAGAAACAAATAGGGCAAGTATCACATGTGCAAATAAATAAAAATATATAAAGAAGCTGCGCGGTGCGTTTGTGGTCCATGCAGATTGAGGTGAAATTGCTTGAGAGTACACTAAATTCGAAAGTTATGAATAGATGTATGAGCAAATAAATGTTTAAATATAACAAATCCGTATGCTACAGAACTTTGCTAGTGTCCCGCATTCACAGATTGAAATTTCTCATGAATTTGTATTGAAATGCAGGTATTAGAGCAGATATATAATTCCATCAGGTTGTTTATTAAAATATAATTCAACTTTCTTCGCGCTCATATTACACGATGGGGCCTGCAAACACGGGCATAAGAGAGAAGACAGGACAACACATTCTGCTGTTCTAAACTTTTTCGCACCTTCCAGATCTGAACATTGTCTGGTCGCAATTTCATTCCGAATGCTTTGTTTATCGGGCAGTTAATAAGTGTCTGAAAGTATGTGTCCTTAAAATTTTGCATCTCTATTGATTTCAGATTTTTGTGCGTAGGAAATAAAATATGCGCACCCTGCTCATTATAATGCTGTACGTGGACATACAATTTGTTACATGTGAGTCTGCATTTTTCCTTACCGGCATACAATTTCAACAGTGTTCATAGTATCCCCACTAAGCTTAAGGGCTCAACATTTCATTTGCCTTGCATACATTCAAGCTGCCGTACGGTAACCTTGTTACGCTGAAGGCAGCAGCTACCACCATACGTAGTAACAAAATTCACATTTGCTGCGGCGTCATACCACATTAAACAATTCACTTTACGCAATGTGTGTAATTCACATTGTCGTGGGGTGATTTTCTGATTTGCTGGATTGTGAAGAAAAATTCTTCAAACTCGCCTTTTGTTGAATCCATAGGATATTAGAAATGCAATTTGGATTTCTGAGTCGAATGCACCATTGAATAGCACTATAAGCCTTTTTTATTAATTTTTAATGAAAACCGGTAGCATTCTGCCTACGTACGCACATATGTCAAATCTACACCTGGCAGCAAAATAAGCCGGAGAGCGCCGTCTCACGTTGAGCGTCGGTGTCGAGACATCGAAGTGTGCGTGCGCGTCTTTTAACGCTAGCAGCCTTGTGTTCTTGCTCGCTTGCAGCGGACTAACCGATGACAGGTAGCGTTTTGCGTTAGGAGTCGCTTTCCTTGTTCAGTTCGTCGCGCGCTCACTTCGATGGCGGCACGGTGGGCGTAAAGCGCACGCTGCTCGCTTTAACTTGATTAACCCTTTTAAACGCTATGTACAGAATTGTGTACACCGCTTGTTTTAGCTTGTTGTGTCGGCTAGGGGTTACGAAAGAGCAAGATACATTCAGCTTTTGATGTATTCAACCTCCTGCATAATACATTTGGCTTGATTTAACTTCATTATGCTGTGTACTAATGCATGTAATCACTTTGATGAAGGAATTACAGCAAAAGCTCGTTAATTCTAACTTACAGTTAATTCGAACTGACGCTCTGGTTCCGTCACAACCCTGTGTATTTCCGTGGTAGAAAACTCCCAATAATTCAAACACGTCGGTATCGATAACGGTTAATTCGAACTTGGAGCCCCTGTTTTTCATCGCTCCTCACAGAAGACGGCCCAGAGTGATCACAATGTGTTGCAAAACAAAACCTCATTTACTATAAATGCAAAACAACAAAATTGCAACATTTCTCCCCAGATGAGAATTCATACGTTACGCTGGAGCTCTCGGGCAAGCTGCAAGAGATGCTCATAGAGTCGCGACTGAAGAAACGCAAGTAAATGCAAATTGCTGATTGCTCATAATTTTGATTGCGTTAACTCTGCCATATACGCGTGTTTTGGAGCATAAATAGCATCATATATTTCATATAAAGAATCACTGCTCACACGGATGCATGTCGGTGCTTGTTTCTGGCGTATCACTGACTGATCAATAATTTCTGTTCGCTGTTAGAGCTCGATGAACATAATTTACGAAATCACGAGCCACAAACGTGTAGGAGCTCTTAGTTCGGAATAACGGTTTCAGAGGTGCCTTCTTTGTGTTCTGCCCGCGCAGTATGGTTCGACGTACGTTAATTCTACCGCCCGCCCTCTAATTCACACTCCGCTTAAATTGAATAATTCTAGTCTCCTTCGAGTACGAATTAAGCAAAAACAGAGCATGAATGACTTCAGTATAAATAAACATTTAATTACAGCTTGATTAGAATTAATTACTATAACACGCACAAATTAGCGTAATATGAAAGTATTTTTGTTGCATTAGAATTTCGAATGCTTTGAAATAACGTTGCATCGATCTGACATATCTACGGATCGTTATCCATAGGTGGCCTCTCTAAGGACCAAAAAGATAACATACATTGCCTCACTAACAAACCGGCGCCACACAGAGCATTATTTCCCTTACTTTATATAGACCGCGTAACTTAATAATAATTGTTGGTGGTTTACATTCGAAAACCAGGATATCATTATGAGAGACGCCGCAGTGGAGGGCTCCGGAAATTTCGACTACTTGGGGTTATTGAATGTGCGACTAAACTAAAAACATACGGGCCTCAAACATTATCGCCTCAATCGAAAATGCAGCCGCCGCGGCCGGCAATTGATCCCGCGATCTGCGGGTCAGCTGTCGAGCACCATAACCACTGAACCACCGTGGCGGGTAGAGTGCGTAATTTAACCATGGACTGAGTTAGACATAGACAAGCGCACGTCATTGTCTTCTTAAGTCCCTGTTCAAGCTACGCACTCGTATTTCAAGTATCACGAACCACGAAGTCGCTCAATTAGCCATTTTGACAAATTATTTCCCCACTTTGCACGTTGTTTTTGGTTAAAACGTGCCATGCGATACTGAAATACGAAAACGGCACCGAACGCGAAGAGGCGTTCAGCCGAAAAGAATGCTTCAATTTACTAACAAAAGACGTAAGCAGCCGAGCAGGTCACCTACCACATGGCCACAAAATAGGCAAGTGGATGAGTAAATAATAATGCGAGTAAATATTGGGCAGGTCATGAGATGGCCATGAAAGTACGAAAATGGAGGCAACTCAGGCTGAGGACCTCTTTATACACATATTTGGAGTGAATGAAGTGACCATTCAAAGAAATGATCTCAGGCATCCTCCTTCGCATGGAATTGTAAAGCGAGGCGACAGATCGAAGGACATCCCACTCTTCACGAATGGCATTCTACAGTCCGTTCACCTTTGCCTTGGATAACATGCGTCTGGACAAACCTCACTTAATGCACACCCGCGCATTTTCGATGGGCTTTGCGTCCGCGTAATATTTCTTTGGCCGCTCGATATTTCTATACCTTTAATAATCATCGCTGGCCAACGAGAAGCCCGAATGCGTGACGATCGGACTTCTCGATCACGAAAGGAATGACGTGAGACCCGGGTTGTAGTCGAACCACTGAAAATCAGCTTATTCACTGTGTGGACAAATCTATGCGCCCTTCTGCCTAACGTTTCGTCCTTTTCTACTTTTTTATCAGCGCTTCAATGAATACGTGCGCATAAAACAGCCGGGAAGATTAGAATGACATTCAGAATTTTAGTCAGGACCATGAGCCCCCCTAATGGAAAACTCGCCAGCTGGAATACTTGACGTCAAATTGAGTTGTCATTGTGGGCAGACAAACCACTCTTTCACGTGGTTACACTAAAAAAACATCTTACTCCAATCTACGCTGTGAAGGTGGTTGGAAAGCGAAGCTGTCCAACCACCTTCGCATATAACGGTAACGCCGCTGATGTCTTATTTTCTGTACAGTGCATCACAGTAACGTCTAAGTTTTTTTTAAATTTCACGCCTGTTGGCCAACGAAAGACACGTTTCGCAGTAACAAAAGGTCTAAGCTGGCACAATGAGCCGCCAGCTGATTTCCAGGTTGTTTACTTTTTGTATACCTCTTGCCTTCGGTAGTTAGAAGTTTAGTTCGTATAACTGCTACGACAAAATAGAACGTAAATATTGCCTAAAAAGAGCGTGGCTTTGGGCCGCGATGTACCAGGGGAGAAAAAGTATAAGCATCGCATACGGCAGCCGCTCCGCTGGCTGGCCTTTCTTTTATTGCGGAGGCCCTGACGGCCCCCGCTAGCTCTATATAGCCCTAGCGGCCACCGCTAGCTAACTGAGGTGGCAGTTTTGTGACGAGAAAAGCTATTGAGGGGCTATGGTATATACAAAAGCAGGAATGGTGAGAACAGACAAATATGTGAACGCGAGAGCGTCAAGGAGCCCTTGTCACAGAAGAGCTGGTGTCGACGTCGATCGCGTTGTGGGGGGTGAAAAATTCCGACGGATGCAAAGAATAAAATTCAAGTTTTGAGGCGGAATTGATTCCAGGCATTGTGTGTGGCAGCCAGCTATTCTCAGAGAGCCACGACATATCTTGAAACTCTTCTGGAAAAAGACCAAATGCACGAGTCATGTCGCGAAAACGTCAATTATGGTTGCAGTGTTGGCTACCCACATATCCAAAAACCTAAAAAAAACGTTAGACATCTATCTCTATGACTCGGCAAGCTTTATTCAAGTGATGCTCAAACCCGAAGGTATACGCTTACGAACGCTACCTATCGCATGCGCATCATCGCACCGTACCGTGGACTTTTTTTTCTATAAATCTGACCTTTATGCTGTAACGTGAGTTTTGGCGTTACCTCGGCCCATAGGTTATCATTTAAACGCCAGCGTAGTCGACACGCCTAGTAAACCCGTGATAGGCACAAACCTTGCATTTACACAAAAGGAACACGTCGATCCACATCGCAATGCTTTGTTCAAAGCCAAAAAACATGGTTGATCCTTCCGTCATAGGAATCGGTATAACGCGAAAGTGAAACATGCCTTTATAGAAGTAATTTACACTTGACTGTGGATTAATAAATTTGAGCTTGTAGAAAGTGTATTGGAGTTTGGCAATTATAGCGCCGTCTCACGTGGAAGACGTTGAGGTCTTGTTTCACACATCCGTCCCTGCGGTTAGTGCCCAAAATCATGATCTAAATTTTCTTATAGCTAAAGTTCGCATATGCTTGGACACAGCATATAGTGAGTTCTGCGCAATGATTGCATCAAAAAGCACGTGGTAAACACTAGTACTTGATATACACTCCTTGAAAGCGTCGTCAATTGAGAAAGGCGACAGAGTGTGCACTCCCCAGTAATAGGGTAACCTATGACTCTGCTGATGCATAGATGACCACACTGCGCTTCAAGAACGCGAGAGGCAGAGGTTTGTAGCTTGAGCCGTGACTCGCGAAGTCATTCCGTTCTCCACTACCGTGCGTGTTGCTCCACCAAGGCGCGTCATTTGCCCTTTGACATATTTGCCTTTCTGCCGCGCTTATTCCAGCACTTTCATTAGTCGGCGCTATTGCACTCGAAGCAGCAGGTGACGGAGAAACACTGTTGGTGCATCCCACTTAGAGATGGCATCAACAAGCACGTAATAAACACTAGTACTCAGTATGCACTTCTTTAAAGCGTCGTCAATTGAGGCATCGCTGGCATGCGGGACCCTAACTGCTCCAACGGCGACGTCACCGAATCGCTCCCTATCGGCGCTTGGTCGTGTCATGACGCAGTACTTTACCTCACCGCTCGCAGACAGCGACACCAAACCGCCAACGAAGAGCAACGTGCAAGAGAGAATGGGTGAGATATAAGGTGCATTTGTAGAGCCTCTTACATTTCCGGATGAAGCCCCATCGGTAGAGCACCGGGCACCTATCGTCGCGGACCGAAGAGTCGTGGGTTTCATTCCCACGTGATTGGCGTCAATGGAACCTTCTCTTGCAGTTTTTCATCATCTTTTGGTGCGCAGTTTAAGAACGTCCTATCCGTGAAGGAAATATGTCAGTGAAGTCTGAGTGGACCCCAGCATAACACATTTTCATGTTAAAAATGCAGCGTATGCAACTACTCGCTCACCGCTTCACCTGAAACCAATGCCCACAATGCGTGGAATCTGCGGGCATTTTTTCTTAGGATTTGATTTTCATTTGCATGTTCGCAACAATTCGCTCGTGCTGTATCGCACGCATTGTGTCATGTCCCCTACAAAGAAATTCCGCAGTGTCAGAACGCGTACCCTGTTCTTCACCAGAACGGTTCTTGATTCCTTCTAATCTCTGCGACAACTTTTCTTGGTAGCACTGTGGAAGCTACAGAACCGAAATCCATGCCTGCCACCGCGCCAAAAAATAGTACTTCAGTTTACCAATAATTTTCTCACTTGCATTGATGAAATGAATACTGCTTTAACTAATATGAGACTCAAACAGTTGCGGGAAGTTTTAGCTAAAATACTGCTATTGTTCACTTTGCAAGAATGCCTTTCCTTTTTTTCAATTTCTTAGCACCGCATTTCCAGCACGCCCGTTTACAGAAGTAAACATGGCGTCTATGACGTGGCGGGTCAGTGTGCGGCCCACTACTGCTGCTGAATGTCGCGACGATGCTGTCCACAGCGCCTTTATGGCCCTTGTGAAGCGGCTAGCTAACTGCGCAGTTCCAGAGCTACGCCCACCGACGCCTATGAGTTGAGACCGGCACACTTCCGTCCATGTGTCAAATGTAAAGAGGTTTATTTGTATGGGAAGAATAACAAATTATATGCGCAATATTTAGTTAATTGTAATGATTCAAATGGCAGCCGCAACTCTGGTAACCTATTTTTGTGCGAATGCATCTATAGAAGATTCTACTGTCAGAAAGCTCTTGCCCTGAGTGTGCTCTCTTCCCATGTTGTGTTTTGTCGGTTTCGGAATATCAAAGTGAAAAACTGCCGACTCATCCACATAGCGGTCTTGTTACAAATATTGTTTTTTGTTTTTAAATTAAGAACGATAACTTCAGATTTCGGTCATTGCTTGTGCCCTTGTGGCAACGTGGAACTTCGCAGCGGTGCTTCGGTATGTAGTGATTTGATGTATATTTATTTTGTTTTAAATTACTAAAAAAATCCAGCTACCTCCAGTTCGTGAACACTGTCGAAACAGCGAAGCTTACGAATCTCCTTCATCAGGTTGTATCATCATTCATCAGGCTGTTCGAAGTCTTTCGTTCGTTGGCACTTAGCTTCAGCCTCTCTTGCGCGAACATCACGCTTGGCTCGGCAACGATATGCCCGTTCGCGCGTAGCTGTGACTCACGCTGAGGTCGGGCGGCTTCTACATCGGGTGAATGAGAAATGTTCGCCATCTTGAAAGCACAAACTCCAGAACACTACCACTGACACGCTATTTTACGCTCCACTGCGCCTCATTGTAAACCGATCTTGGCGCGTTTCTCGAAGGTTCACTCTCCGACATCCTCCGCCCTCACCTCTCACAGCACGCCCTCGACATCATCCGACCTCGCCCTCACCTCTCGCAGGAGACGCAGCCCTCCCCTTCCTACCGAGCCTCACTCTCGCCACACTGCGAGGCCACATGATCACTGCCACCACTACCCCGAACATGATAGGCTCGACTGAGAACAGCTTCGTTGTTAAATAATGCGTGCCTTTAACTGACTTACCGTCGTAAAGGCCTATATGTAGTGGAGCTGAGGGACAAGCTCCACTGACTTAATGTGAAGAAGGCTGATGAAGTAGCAAAACGTGAATAACAAGACTTGTTTACTAGAGACAAAGACGTGGACGAGAAGGAATACAGCACAACTTTTCGCCTTAAATGTAGCGAAAGGTTCTTCGCAGTGCTAATCTTCACGAAACTTCACAAGCATTCCAAAGCATTTCGAAGTCAGTAGATGGATTTGAACAAGCTAAAGTGTGTTGTCTTCGGGCGTCGTAGAAGTCAGGAGACGTAGTAGGAAAATATACAATAATTTAATTAAAATGAATAACTTGGATGCCACACAGGCTACACGGCGCCACACAGGCGAACACGCACGGGAGTCTCACTCGTCAACGTCGTCTTCCTCCACTGCTCACCCCAGCACGCGCACTGCTCATAGAGGCGCTAGCTATGTGCTAACCCTTACAAAAATCCCATATATGGACTTATATAAAAAAGCCATATATGGGTATATTAAAAATTGGGCAGATATGGACTTATATGGCCATATAAGTCCATATCTGCCCAATTTTTAATATACCCATATATGGCTCTCATATATGGCCTTATATGGCCATATAAGTCCATATCTGCCCAATTTTTAATATACCCAGATATGGGATCCCTATATAATGTCATATATGGCCATATCTGGCAAGTTTTTATATGCCCGTATATCAGCTTTTTATATTTTGGATCGTAATCATAAAATAACAGCAGAAAAGACGGACGAACACACAGAGACAGCACGATTTACCGTCGTTGTGATATTTTGGGTGTCATATATTGCTGCACCTGGGCAGTGTAGCATATTAAACATATAAAGACAGGGACCTAGAGCTACTCTACGGTGCACATCTGAGGAACAGTGTTGCCATCAAATAATAAGCCATGTTTCACTGGTACTTATGGAAAGTTTGTTGGTGTCAGCCACTTCGAGAACTGTGGTGGTTCCTATCACTATTTCTATTAGACACCTTACACTGCCACCTAGTCAATTGCGTGAGAAAACTAGTGTGTGAATCTCACAGGGAACTTGTCATTCCTGGAAATATCACATCAATTTATGCAACTGATTTATCCAACCACATGAAGCCATGTTTATGAAATAATTCGAATTCATTGAATGCATACTGCCTTACTTTCAGAGACATCATAAAAGAAGTCTTAATCAAAACATCTGTTACCCATATGGGCTGCTGGGGCAGACTCGGACTGTTTAATATTATGCAGCTGCAAAAAACACTACATGATAACACTTGACGATGGTTGTACATGCAGATGAACCACCGATTTATTCTTTCGGCCTTCTGATAACTTTCAGTATGCCCCGCTCTACCTTGGAAGAATTAGCTTCAGGATTCTCCGTGTGGAACTCGAACCATCTGAAATAAAGCAAAAGTGAATTTTATTTTAGACGAAATTTTCACACAGGACACAAATACTGAAATCTATTGCCAACGGAACAGTTATGAGGTGGCTGTGCAACCTGCAAAAAGTGGTTAGAGCCCTAACAGATATAACATGCTTATCACATTTCAAGCACTGATATTTAAGCAGAATGTAAATAACATGAGTAGCATAGTTACTCAGCTACAGCGTGCAGCATTTCTTCAAGCAAACAGGTCTGAAAATTCCACACGCATTACAATTCACTACTCGACCAAAACTGTGTTTGTAGCACTCACAAAAGCAGTAAAGCAATCAACAAGGTGGTGACCAAACAGTTCCCATGTAATGTATAAAGAGTGGCGACAGTAATGGGCTGGTTTAATAGGAAAGCTCATTTAAAAAGCTTTAGGTATAAAATTTTGCCACAACAGATCATGAAATGTGTCCTTCATATTCTGAATATTGCATGCATTAAGTGTTGATTTGGTGAAGTTGGGGCATGATAGCTGCAGACTTATTTAAAAAGCATGCAGTTCATGTGTGAGAATGGTGAAAATAAATATTACGTATCAGGATATGTCAAGTCATGAACTCTGTGTGCTGCATTCTTTTCTGGTTTAAAAATAGGAGGCATATGCTGCATTTTTTCCCAGCTTAAAATTGGTTTATGTTGAAATAGGGTGTGTTAAAAAGAAGTGGGTGCCAGAACCATCTGTTTGAGAACATCACCTCTGTATGTCCCAACAGCAAACATGTACATTTTTTCATTTGCATTATCTTCTCTAAGGGGACCGGGGGGTGTCATATTTTGTGGAGCCATCGTCTTGCTTTTCAGCTCCATTTGGTTGCGGCCCTGTGTATTGCTAAGGCTCCTTGAGAAAACACCTCGAGAGAATAAATCAGTTGTTCTTGCATGCTAGATTGGACAGTCATCCATATACCTGCTTAGCCCACAAGACATCCTTGTGCCTTACTGTGTTCCCTATAACAGGTAATAAACTTTTTCCAATTGAAAACAAGAATGAGGAAGGTTATTTTAGGCAAACTAACTTTCGCTAACTTTCATATTATGAATGTAACAGGTACAGAAGAACTGCGTGATTACAGTGAAAACTCGATCTAACAAAGTGATAAGGATGCTTGAATTATTTTGTTAAACCTGGAAGTGTTCTTTACGCATAGCATACAAGAAATAACCTGTGTAGCTGTATATATCACATGACTAGCAATTTTTTTCCTAAGATATTCTGCTTCAACCTGTCTTACTTCAAATTTCCTCACCTCCTTTACACGAGTCGTGTTTCCTGCATACCAGTCGCGGTCACTCTGATGCTGCTCTATTAGCGGAGTTACATGCGTATGATGATCAAAATGCAGCCCTCCCTCGTTTCACTCTTTCATGCGCTACACTCCATTCGTTAACTTATCTCTCCTCCTGGGCAAGTATTTCTCCTCACCGTGCGAGAAGGATAAGCAGCGAATACGCATACCTGCAGGCAGACAAACAGGTTCTCTCAGCTGCTGACATGACCATATTTTCTGGTCACGTCACTACCAACTCTGGGGATACCGAAAGGCCCAAAGAGGAGCACAAGATTGTTTTTTATTCCGTGGCTATGTTTGGCATTGTTTATCGTTGCAAAAGTTTGAACTCGAAGCACACATTTACTTGAAATGTTAGAAATAGTGAAGCTGGTTTTGAGGCCCTTCAGCATTAATTAGATTAATATGGTTCTTTTAGTTAAAATTCAATTAATCTTTTACTGTATCAAGATTCTGATCTAACAGAATCACAAATAGGTAGGCGAGTTGGTTTGGGTTCATAATGAAGGGACAAGGGGGCAGCGCTAGGACGAATACAAAGGACGAGAAGACAAGACACAGCGCATGTCCTGTCTTCTTGTCCTTTGTATTCATTCTAGTGCTGCCCCCTTGTCCCTTCATTTTGATCTAAATTTTGAAATAACCATTATTAATTCATACTGATTATTCTAACTTTTTGTTCAACAATCACACAAATTATATAAGTCCATTTCTGTTAGCCTATCCATTTCTTAAGCCAATCCTCCAAAGTGGGTGTTGTTCAGAGCGCGATGCTCTCAACCATTATTGTGAGAAACACGATTACCGCATCAAGTTCAACAATGCCGGTGAAACTGACACTAAAATTAATCCCATGAAGAGACTTGGAATCATGGGAGCTTCTAAGCTCATATGTGCACAGCCTTCGAGGGCACCAGCAAAAAAGGGCAACACGATTGCATTGATCGTAATGGAAGAAAGTACAACAGAAAAGCGCTTGTATCTCAAAGGATTTCAGATACAAACATGACTTCCATTTTCTTTACTGGCCAATTGTACTATATACAATTCACCCAGTCTGTATTGTACTCAGTTGTTTCTTGCGTGCTCCGTCATCTTTTTCTTATCGACATTGTTATGAAGTTGGTGCAGCTGCTGTGTAAGACTCCCTGGTGTAGACACTCGCCCAGTCTGCTCAGGGAATCTTGCAGAAAATGCCGGTAAGGACTTCTTTTGGCAGCTTGTCTTTTCCCCATATGAGCCCTTGCCCAAGTTTGTACGCAGGAAGGTTAGCAGCCCCAACATCATAATTACACTGTACGCGTCATGAGGTCTCACTTACCCTGGCATGTAAGAAGCGCATTACTTCTGTCGGATACTGGCAGGCCAGGAGGGTTTGGACAAACAGTGTTCCACAGTTTTCATGTACTCAAGACTGGAACTGTTTGTCGAAAAGTACTTTTGAGTTTTGTACATTTAGGAAGTCAGGTCTTCAGGTTTCGTGCAAATGCGACTATAAACGGTCCAAGAGGGGCAACTGCTGACCTCTGGCAAATGCAGACATTATGCACAGATGGGCAGACATTAAGCTCAGGTACCAGTCCCTGTGTATCCTTTCTGTAAACACTGAAGGAATGCAGTGTTCTGTTGTTCCTGTTTGCCAACTCATCCAAAAGAACGTTAATTTTGAATCTGCTCCATCTCTACTGTGAATTTACTGGAATCTACCCGATGGTTTAACCCTTTCCTTACCAAAGATGACCTGAGCTCGTCCACACAATTTGTACCGTACCGCTCACACCAAAGACGAGCTAGGCTCGTCCACCCTGAAACAAGCATTTGAAGGCGCCGCAGTTAAGCTACCCTGATTCAATTAGCTGTCTTCTCTTTGGCTTCAACAGATGGCACGGTAAAAAATTTAAAAACACGCTCAAAACATGCATTTTAGTCAAGGAAGGGCTTGATTCTGGCAACTGGAATTAGAAAATGGCATCCTCCTCTGTGCGCAAGAAGTGCGTGCTTGCTTGCAACAGCTCCATTCAAAAAAATAAAAGTGCTTGTTTGCCGAAGTGTTGTTAAATGAAGAATTGCAGTTCTCCTGTGAATGCGGCAGTGACTACAAAAAGCAGCATAGTTTCTCTAAACTGCTTGATTCGGATGACGATCGTGCCTCAATACGTCGACAGAGGACGCCGTTAGATGTAACCAAACGTCTACCAGCACGTTAAAGGTTTGTTTTCAAGGACTCGCTAGTCCAATTGCGCTTTACATTTCAAATTTCAAAGAGACATTTTCTGCACTGAAGGCTGGAGATGTTAGGGTGCTTTCCGTGGTGCAGTGCGGTGAAGTCAATCATCTGCATATTTTATAACATACAAAAATATGTCGCATGTATAATGCTAATAAAGTGTCCTTGAATAATTTTTTTAGTTGTTTCAAGACACTTAGAATCAACCAGCCAAATAAAAAATATGGATATTTTTGTATCGATTTTGGCCAAAAAAAACTCTCCAGGGAAAGAGTTAAATGGGTGTGAAAGCTTTCAGAGCAGCGCACTTAATCAGGCAAAAACAATAATCTACTATCTGCGTCGAATGAAACCCAAACAGCGGCAAGCCTTCACAATGGTACAGTGCGCGCCGTCCTGTCATTACCATTGACAGGCGCGTGCATCCGGTTTGGCCACACTGCACATACGCGCACCCGTCCCTGGTGATAACTGGACGGCGCGCACTATACCATTGCGAAGGCTTGCCGCTGTTCTGGTTTCATTTGATGCAGATAGTACATAACACACAAAAATGCTTGGCTGAAATGTTTGTTTGTTGGGCTGAAAGAAGTGAGGGCGTGATTTTGGAGCCACTGTGACAGTCACCCATTGGCGAGTTGTGGACTTACATCAACAACAATGCCAGTGGGCATGGAAGTATACAGTTCTGGTTACTTATATTATCATTGACATGACCATTGAAGTACGTACTGCTGCTCTCAACGCTCATCCAGCCCTACAACAAAGGTCTCAAATTGATGTTCACGACTTGAAGAGGCTCCTCAGTTTTTCCCTGGGCAATAACTACGTGTGTTTCGAAAAGCCCATGTAAGTGCAAGTCCAGGGCACACCACGAATCTGACAATGCAGTGGCTGGAATATAATTCCATTGCTTCTTTCAGCCCAAAACCAATTATTTTTGTGTGCTATGAATATTATCTTTTTTTGTGTGTGTGATTAATCGCTCTGCTTTGGAAGCTTCCAAATGCATCTAATCTATCAAGAAGATTTTTTTCAGTTCATGGTAGAGATGGAGGCAGACTGGGAACTACCTTTTTTGAATGTATTGGTATACAGGAATAATGGAGCACTCTCTGGAGCACAGAAAGAGTATGCATTGCCCAGTACCTGAACATAATGTTGTTCTTCCAAACACTTGTGAAAGGCCAGTAGTTGCCTCCCTATTGAACCGTTACAGACGTATTTGCATGAAATCTGAAGACCTGACTTCCTATTGTAGAAAAAACCAAAAGAACTTGTCGATGAACAGTTACACTCCTGCATTCATGAAAACTGCGGAGCACCATTTGTTTACGCCCTCCCAGCTTCCCGTTGCCTGACAGAAGTAAAACGCTCCAATTTCTTACGTGCCAGCATAAGCAAGACCTCATCACGTGTACTGTGCAAATATAATGTTGAGACAATACTTCTTTGCAGATTAGCTGGTTCATACTAAATTCTGGTCTTGCTGCACAAGCAGAAAGAAGAAAAAAGGCCACTCTCTATCCTGTCTCTCTTTTTCCTTCCTTCTGCTTGAGCAGCAAGACTGGATTTCCGGATGACGTTCAGGCTGCTGACATTCCTGTGTAAAAACTGAGGCGTGCACTTGTAAGTGGACGACGTCATTGTCACCATTGCGCTTTTTGTCGAGGTTGCACTTGGACACTATTATTCGGCCTAAGACAGAACAAAAAGAAGACCATTCAGCCACTCACGCTGCCATGTATAAAGTCCCTCCAAGGGCGATGACCTTGATCTTTGATGAAACAGCAGCATGAGGCACAGGCGATGCTTCAGTTGTGCAATGTTTCGTTGTGCGATAGTACTTTTGCTGTTTCTCTGACAGAGAACACCGCCACCGCCACTTTTGGTTTTCCATTTACAGTCGTGGGCCAAGATCGACCTGCACAAGGTCGCAGAAGAGGTTTTTAGAATTTAAAACATGACATCCAAACTTCTGCAGAAGAAACAGCTCCCATTTTGAAGAGGCGAACTCAGGCATTCTTTCTTAGCAGTTAAGCTCTGCATTTGCAACCTTCATTTTACTTATTTTTCTGAACTGCCACAATCCATCTAAAGCCAACCGTAATGTTCAAGGTGAATGTTTATACTGTATGTAAAGAGAGCACTAAGCTAGGTCACGGCAGCACAACCACAACTACAGTTAACGGGATATTCTGGGCAGCATTTTTTTTTAAATGGCACATTTGGATACTGATGGTGCAACTACATTGAAAGAGATGCAAAAATTACCTCAGGGTGATTCCACGAGAGATCGAACATGCCTGTCCAATCGATATTTTTGTTTTGCCTGGGTTTTTTATATGTTATGTGGCCACATTCAAAGCGCACGGAACCGAAAATATTATTTCCAAGAAACGCTCCCAGCGTGCCAAAAAACTATTTGGAGGTGGCCGTGTGGCCAACCTGTTTTAGCTCATCGCAATATTTTTGGATTTCACGGGCAAATTTAACGCGCAGTATAAACGTTGTGTTGAAATTTTTTCTGTTGGTTTTATTATGCATTACTGTGAATTACATCCATGCTTTTTTTATGCTGTCCTCAAAAGGAAAAAAAATGTGAAAAAATGCCAAACACAGCCCAAATCAAAAAAATTTGCTAAGTTTGATGCGTCTTCGCGCCTTTCCTATTTCACACAGAAACTTCAGAACAATGTCAAATGTAGAAAAGAACATTTCCAACATTTCTATAGGAGATCGTTTTCCTACGGGCAGCGCAAAAGAAGAAAAAAAATAGAGAAGCCAGCTTTTTTTTAAAAAAAGGTCCATTTTCAAGAAATAAGATGAAGAAAACACCGGTCTCAATTTTAACGACAATTTTTTATCGAAGAGCGCTTATGTCAGTGAAAACACAGTTTTAATATCATATGTCCTCATTTGCTTTGCTCACGAGATATAACGGGCCAAAATGACTCTTCCTGTGTGTGCTCACTTAGTGTGATCAGTGGTTATCAGCTTGCATTGTGCGTAAATCTACTTTGCTCTGGTAGCTTGTCAAGAAAAACGTGTTTTCAGATTTTATTTGTGTCTAGCGTGTGCGAAAATGGGCTGCTACCATCCTCTGAAGGGCTAACGCGTATGTAGTTTGCAGCCTAGAACCTCACCTACAGACATCAGAGGAAAGGTGGGCGCACCTGTTCAAGATATCAATCGCTTCTTCTTCCTGAAGAAATGCCTCGACTACCTCATCGCAATTCTCATAGATGTAGACAGGTTTTCCTTGAGGCGCGTAAAGCAATGCTAGCAGACCTCACAGGTGTCGCGAAGATCCTCAACCTATGGCAGTAGCTTCTGGAGGAAGACAACAACAAAAGCAGGAATGAAAGAAAATTGACGCAACGAGAATGTTTTTCTCGGCAATCTTCTTTTTGTGGATGCGTAAGTAATCGGCACAGAATACTCAGACCTAGCCATGGGCTGCATGCATCCCGTGTAGTGAACAGCTAGACCAAGTCGAAACGTTTATACTGAACACCGCCGCACACATTTGCTCACTTAACTACTCATGGTTTCATATTTTATGACCAAGGATGTCTAAATGCTTTGGGGTGTGATAATTAATTTGTGGGCCAGACTCCTTGTCAAAATTAAGGATAATGCTCGTCTGGCGCCACCAGTGACGTCTGCTGTTCTCAACGTGGGAAAGCACTTTAGTAAAGTGCCAACAAAACATCATAAATTGGGCAGCTTCGGCCACTTATGGCTTAATCGTGCCGCACCGCACATTTTCTGGCTGCTGAAATGCTGTGGTAAAGGTTAAGATGATACAGGAAGACGTTACCTGCGACGCCGAAAACATAATAGCGGGAAGCGAAATTAACGACTCAGAAATGACTGAGATAACTTTTTACGTATGCTGTTTAGCACAGTGTGCGTTGAATGGGGAAGATGGTTAGAGTGTACAATGCACGTAATGAAAGGAAAGCAAGCAGGCAGTGAGAAAGCACCTCAATAACAGTGCGCCTGCTGATTGTATAGGTCGGCAAACTCACTCATGAGTCGACTCACTCAGACTCAGATCAAGCCATGAGTCTGAGTCTGGGTGAGTCCGGCTGAGCAATACGTTGGTGAGTTTGAGTCCAAGTGAGTCCGGTTCAGGGAAACTTTAGTGAGTTTGAGTCCGAGTGAGCCCTAAGCGCAACATATATTTATTGAGCGAGTCTGAGCGAGCTCCACCCTTCATTGCCGACCAATGGACTTATCTACTCACCTATCGGCATTACTATCAGCCTTACACCGGCTTACATTTATGCTCAAATCTATTCACACGTGCCTCAACGCACTAGCGTTCATGCTCCACCACAATGTTTATTGATAAGAGGTGTGAGTGGGGGCGGTGGTGCTAAGGGAGGGTTCCATTACCTCCTCCCGCAAACTCTTGCATGGGAAGTTCTTGATAGAAATATCTCGTGTGAGTCGCACATTTCATAAAAACGTCCTTACTGGATTGCAACCACTCATGACTACTATTTGAAGGTATAAGATCAAAAGGTGTATTGTAGAGCACCGATTATGTGAGATATTGGCGTTAAAGAGCATTTACACCATGATCGGAAAAGCTAACTTTACACGAGCGAACTCATGAGTCGACTCACTCAGACTCAGTTCAAGCCGTGAGTCTGACTCTGAGTGAGTCCGGCTGAGCAAGATGTTGGTGAGTTTGAGTCCGAGTGAGTCCAGTTGAGAGAAAGTTTAGTAGTCTGAGTCCGAGTGAGTCTGGCTGAGGAAAATTTCGGTGAGTCTGAGTCCGAGCGAGCTCTCAGTGCAAAATATATTTTTTAAGTGAGTCGGAGTGAGCTCCAATATTTTTGCCGACCTATGGGCGGATTGTGGCATTTAGTTAGATTAAGCTGGCCTGCCGCTGCATACAGATGCTTTGTTTGGTGTGCAAGGCGAGTTTTGGCAAAGTTACCTAAACCATGTGCTCACGGTGTCTTGCGTGCTCCTGATTAGCGAATAATGGCAGGGTAAGTTCAGGTTGTAGGCTGCAAACTGCGTAGGCATTAGCCTTTAGCACTTTCGCACATGCTAGACACAAATAAAATCTGAGAACACATTTTTCTTGACGACAACTCACCAGAGCAAAATTTTGCTGCAGCAAAACAATTAAAACTAGATTTACGCACAATGCAAGCTGATAACGACCATAAATCGCACTGAAGTGAGCACACACAGCAAGGGTCATTTGGCCTGTTATATCTCCTGAATAATGCAAATGAGGGCATATGATATTAAAACCGCGTTTTCATTGACATAAGTGCTTTTCGATAAAAAATTGTCGTCAGAATTGAGACCGGAGCTTTTTATTATCTTATTTTTTTGAAGACGAGCTTTTTAGAAAAAAGTTGCTTCTTTTAACTATCTTTTTCTTCTTTTGCACTGCCTGTAGGAAAACGATCTACAGCAGAAATGTTGCAAAGACTTTTTTGTGTATTTGACACTGTTTTGAAGTTTCTGTGTGAAATAGAAAAGGCACCAAGGCACATCAAACTTGGCAAACTTTTTTGATTTGGGCCCTGTTTGTCATTTTTTCACATTTTTCTCCTTTTGAGGACGGCATAAAGAAAGCATGGATGTAATTCACAGTAATGTGTATTAAAATCAACAGAAAAAGTTTTCGACACAGAATTTATAGTTCGCGTTAAATTCGGCCGTAAAATTTAAAAATATTGCAGTGAGGAAAAACAGGACGCCGCGCGCCGCTTTCAAATATTTTTTTGCCGCGCTGGGAGCGTTTTTTGGAAATAAAATTTTCGGTTCCATGCGCTTTCAATGTGCCCGCATAACCTAAAAAAACCAGACAAAACAAAAATACCGACTGGACATGCATGTTTGATCTCTTGTAGAATCACCCCTCAACTGAAATACACAAGACATGTAGCCTCGATAGAAGGGAGACAAGACAGAAACGAGACAAATCTCATCTCCTTTCTATGGTGGTGAAATATCTTCAGACACTCTTCCGTTGATACCCATTCCAAAAGTTCAGGAGAGGAACGATATTTATGCATGAACATGCCCCACTACTACAGTGAAACCTCAGTGATACGAATCTCACGAGACTACCAAAAATATTCGTATCATCCCAAATTCGTATCAGCAGAAAGCATGAAAAATTAGCATGCGACAAAAGAAAGCTGGCGTACATTTTCATTTATTGTTTTTCACGGCCGCAACAATGTCCGCAAGAACCCCGAACGATTGTCAGTTAAGTGTTTAGATGTCGGCAATCATACCAGTACTGATAAATATATGGCTCATACGCGCATATTTAATTAATGAACCAGGTGCGTTGTGACCCGCGACAGCAGTAGCCCCTTTAAAATTTTAGTATGTTTTTTTTTCATGACACCGGAGTACTGCAGTAAAAGTAACGAAAGAAGAGCTTTGACGCCATGGATCAAGGCCACAAAATTACAGAACCACGGTCTTGTGTTATGATTTTGTTATCGTGGAGGTGTTGGGGATGTTTTTGGGATATTTACGTCCATGCCCGCACAAGTGCGAAATCAACGGTCGTGCATGTTGACATTGTGAGGCATGACTCCTTCGCAAAGACCGTCCTGGTCTTCTTTTGGTCCTCATCCACATTTCATAGGATGTCTGATGCATGAGGCACGCACGTGTAAACACAGTACAACGACAGGAGCCCGCATCGACGCATTAGAAAACGAAGCATGGCACTAATATCCTCTGTAACCTAAATGCGAAGGCACACGGAGGCACTTAAGAGCTTCAAAGATTCGGGCACACAATCTCGGAGGCCGTGACGCGTCTCTGAGGGTTTATTCTGACCGTAAGAAAAGTGTTTTCTGATACCGTGATTCTGACAATTTGGCGGTGCGGCGCGCATGCCCACGCTTGCGTTCCCGCGCTCACACGTGCTTGGTGCATCTTCCAGGACAGCACCAACAGCACCTCTTCGTACCTGTGCGGTAGCATACGTTCGTATCAAACGTCACTGGGTGAAAATTGGTTCGCAACAACCGTACTCCATTGCATTGCAGGCTAATGGGCCTTGGCCGGGACCAACGAAAAATTCGTATCACCCCGAAATTCGTATAAGCTGTGATCGTATCACCGAGGTTTCACTGTATTTACACTTACGACAAATGAGATTAGACGATAGTAATGCAGCAGCAAAGGCAAATTCTGCATGAGTGGTACCATAAACAAAGCATGATTTTAGAAGCTTGGGGCAAAACAGTGTTGTGCAGAACACATGCTGAGAGCTGTCACATGCTGGCTTCTATTCTGAGCCTCTGATTACAAGGCATTCCCTTGGCAGCCAAATAGAATGTTGAACAAGATGTCAGGACCATAGTTGTGCATACTCCCACGGCCATATTGAAGTGTGTATGTGCCACGGCATAGCGACGACGATGTAACACAATTTTCAGCATGGGCCAAATGCCGCACAGATTTCACGTATACCTGCCAGGGCATGGTGACGACAATGAAACGCATGGGTTCCTTAGTTCAATGAAAAAATGAGGACACTGCTTGTTCAGTATCTATAAAGCCGGTCAATCTGTCATGCTCTCTGGTTTTTCTTGTCTCTCCTACTTTTAGAACGGCGCAACAAGGCAGATGAAAAAATGAATGATCACACGAACACAAGTGCCATCGATTGTTCGTCTTTTCGTCTGAATTGTTGCACCGTGCTAAATCTATGCATCCGTACCAACTCGCCCAATTGCCAGTGCTACCGTCCTACTTTGTCACAATATCAAGGCTGCTGAAAGCCACAAAAGTGCGGCTGTGACTTTTGAAGGCCAACCGACTCAGCAACCATATGTGACACTGTACTTTCACTGCTCTTACACTTTTCATTTTCTCCCGACAGTGATGCATAACTAAATGGACTCAGACCCACTTATCCCCCCCCCCCCTACCTGTTTTCCAATTTTCTGTCCCTTTTGCCTCTATAAAACTATCAACTAGCATTTGAGGCTTTGTGTTGTGCGTCACTTTGTTTGTGTCTGCCTCCTAACTTGCGCTGCCATAGTTCTTAAAGTAAGAACAAAAAATAATTTAAAAAAAAGGATGGCCAGGTAATGCACCGAACCGACAAATGCCAACACCTTCCCTTCATTTGCGCTTTTTAAGCAGAGCATACCTGAACAAATGAATCGATCAGAGCTAATTGGGATTATATGTGCAGTGCACAGTACCCACTGATTGAAATAGGACACTCGGAGCACATGGCCGTCGGTATATGCAGCGCCGCTCGTGGGTGCTCATGGAACGAAGGTGTTGCATTGAGGTATAGAGCGAGGAGGAGAACATCGACGCAGCACGTTTGCTCCTTCCGGTCGTCAACTAGTGGGCCTTTTAGTTCACCACACTGCCAGCGTGGCACTGCAAGGCTTGCGTGCTTTCGTATGCCAACCGAAATGGCTCCCCAGTGCGCACCTCCTATATTGCGGCGCGAGCAGAGGACGCATACTAACAAGCTTAACCCTTTGTGCGACAGCGGGAAACATACGCCCCACTTTTCCGACTGCAGGAAAAATTTTATTCCAGATCACCTGTTGCAATCAGCGCAATGATAAGTACTCATATTTTACCCAAGTCTTCCTATTGTCGAAGAAAGAGCTTTTGCCACACTTTCGAAAGGCGGAAGTAGTGTTGCAGTAACGTTGAAATTCGATCATTTTCTCATGATAGCCTCTGAATTTTCTTCTTCTTCAGATAGAAAGATCCTACCCATCAAAATACCGGATAAATTCACCTTTTTCTGGTTTTTCGGAGAGGTTGTTTTAACTTCCAGTCAACATGTGTTCTTTTAAATCTGAGGAACAACTTGGCCCATAAATGCATCGAAACAATCCCGTGCGATATTACCATGCTCATTCCTCAGCGTAATTGCGGATATTGGTGTGTGGAAATAATTTTTTGACATTATATTCCTCTTAAAATGTAGGCACATATTCAGGGACAACAGCGGTACTCGACAATTTCGACAGCCAAAGTGAGAACAGGCAAATGCAGAAAAAAATGGTTGGTGCATGCGGTGAAGTAAGCTTTACTGGAATAGACCACAGCGCTATGACGGCTCACAAGAGGCGCAGGTGCAGGTGGTTTTATACTGCTGAAAATGAGATCCCCACAACTTTCTCAGCCGACCTTGAGAAGCGATACTCTGTGCCACTTTCTTCGGCCGTTTCATCCTAAATACCCGTTGATGCAATTTCGAGATGGTGCCTTGATGAGGCAGTGGGACAGTGTTTTCCCACTTTTTTAATACACTCTCATGAGTCAGTGGGACATATGTCCCACTTTTTTTCAGTCAACTACGGGCTTGATTCTGATGAAATTTTTGATAGTATTTCTTTGTAGGTTATATAAATATACCACAGCCGCTTTTATATGACCATGTCAAAAATTTAGGCAACCTTACAAAGGGTTATTAATGACAGATTCCGTGTTTTCTTAATCACTCAAAATTTGTTACCACCAATTCTTTCAACTCTGGGTTGAGAAAAGAACATTGAGGCGTTGCTAAAGGCTCAGCTCTTTGGGCCTTATTGTTCTTAATCTATAGTAATGATCTCCTTCCCGTTGTAGCCTCTAATGTTCTCCTAGCTGCGGATTATTGCGCTATTTACAGAGATATAACCAATGATCCTGACGTTCCCTTCCTCCATACTAATCTTGGTGCAATCGGGAAATGGTGCGATGATTGCTTAAGGCAACTGTGTCTCAATAAGTGCGAAGTCATTTATGTTTCCAGATAACTCTTTACCCCCACCATACGACATTCATAAGTTTTTGTTGAAACAATAACATCATTTGAATACTTCGGTGTTTAGGCTGTTCAAATCCTGAACGGGTCTATTCATATCGAGCACATAATTAGGAAAGCTAGACACGGGCTAGGCTACTTTCCTCCCCTTCATGGTCATTGCGCAGAACTGTGTCTTGTATTGCTTTCTTCTATAAAATGCACTATCTCCTGGTACTTCGCGATTGCCTCATACCTAAAGCTTTTTAGGAGCGGAGCTCCTTAAAGCATCACCTGGTCGGTCGTCGCTCCATCCGGTGTTTCCCGCTGTCCCGTCTCCAGTATCATTCAATAGATGGCGCTGTCCCATAGAGATGTATGCAAACTGCAGTTGAGTGACTATATACTAGATGGCGCTGTCCCATAGAGAAAAAAACATTAAAAATAAAAAATAACAAATAAAAATATCAAAAAATATTAAAGAAATAAAAAATAAAAAAGAAGATAAAAAGGACAAATGAAAAATAATCAAAGCGGCCTATCGCTTTGATTACTGCTGGGCGAAACCACTGAACGTTTCACGGTGTAACCATGATTGCTTCAGGAGCTTCGCCCAAGCTCTTCATCATTCACCCGTGGATATGCTGTAATTTTTTTATGAATCTCATCCCACAGACCTGTCTTACAAAGACGGAATCCTTTCAATGCGCTTCCATCGGCTATTTTATCCATGTACCTCAAGCGACTGGAATAACCGTCTCGCAGACACTGAGGACATAACGGATTATGAGCAATTCCGCAATGGAACAGTAAAAATTATATACTCAAGTTCTATTTAAATTACTGTGTCCTCTACATTTTTTCCTGTTCTCTTTTTTTTCTTTCTTGTGTCTCTGCCAATTCCCCTGTGTAATGCACCTGGCCCTGTGTGGAATAATAAGTAAAGTGAGATAAAAATGCAACCTGAATTATTCCAGATAATATTCACTCTAACTGCAACACCACAAAATATTGTGGGTAGTCGACGACAAATCAATACAGATTGCAACGAGAAAAGACCTAGCTATAAATTGTGAATTGAATACCAGTTTACCTTGTCTTCAAGGAAGTACGAGTGACCTCATTTGAAGTAGTGGGGATCATCGATTTCCGGACTTCTGGCAGTTCGCTGGCAGCCAGAGCTAGCCAGAAGGTCAGCCAGCTAGTTCCGGTTGGGACAGCAAATAACGTCGTAGTCAAATGTAAGGGAATCTCGAGACAACGCGAAGCTGCCCGAAAATTGCAAAATCGAACACTGGGGCCGCCAGCGTAAACGTAAACAAACGCTACAGCCGTGGCAGCGAACGAAATGCTGCGCGGCGTGCGCATTACAAACGTTGGGGCCGCCAGCGTAAACTTAAGCAAACGCTGCCGCCGTGGCAGCAAACGAAATTTTCCGGCACGTGCACGTTGGGCTTTGTGCATTGCCCGCTTGGAAATATTTGGCTTGGTTTGCTAAAAAGCTGGAGTGATATTCTTGAGCATATTCATTTGGGTACGATAACGTACGTTCGCAATATCACGCGCAATACGTCCCGTCCGCGAACGAAACAGGCAGCTGGCGCACGACGCCTCGACAACGACGCACGGTGAGCTGCCGCGCCGCTATGGCTTAACCAGCTCAATTCTGCTTAGTACATGTAACAGTCGCTGCACAACACGACGCGAAATCTTGCGAAAGTGACTGTGTCCGCGTACTACGTCGCACACACGCGTTCACCTGCTTGCGTTTTGTCTTAACTTGAGACATGCGGTGGTATAGGTACTGCGAGTGTGCGTTATATGTAAAATAAACTTCTGTGTGATGCATCTTTGACTCGTTTTGGCATCTGTTGCCTGCGCCTCTTTTTCAGTCATACGTGGCACTTCCGAAAATCTCATGTAGCTCAGCTTTTATTCGAGCTACTAGGTGATAACCGTACCTGGAATTATTACTAAAAGGTGGAAAAAGACAAAGCTTAAGCTGAAATAAGCAACCAAAGGGTGCATACATTTCTGAATTCATCGTCGTTTTTTTTTATATCGACGCGTCGTAGCATACCATAATACCAAAGCGCTTGTACTGGCCCAAGGATCGAAGTACGCTCGCACGCTGTTGGCGACTAACGAGAATCACACAAAACACACTGTCGCCAACGGTGTTATTCAATCAGTGCATTGTATCAACATCGAAGACTTGGTTGAAATACAGTAAAACCTCGGTGATACGAATCTCGCGGGGTCACCAAAAATATTCGTATCATCCGAAATTCGTATCACCAGAAAACATGGAAAATTAGTATGCGGCAAAAGAAGGTTGGCATATGTTTTGATATATTGCTTCTCAGGGCCGCAGCGACGTCATGAACAGCTCTGAACGATTGCCAGTAAAGTTTTTAGACGTGCAACGATCATACTTGTACTCGTAAATATACCGTGCGTGCGCGCGTGTGTAATTAATGAACCACATATTTCATGACCCGTGATCGCTAGTAACCGCTTCCTAATCTTAGTACGCTGTTCCGCATGACACTAGCGTACTGCGGCAAAAGAGACTTAAGGAGCACTTCGTACGCGATATATGAAGGCCAGAAAATTTTAGAACCACCGCCCTTTGTTGCTGTTATTTTCTTATCGCGGTGGTGTTGGGGGTGTTATTCCGGAGATTTACGGTCGTGCCCGTACAATTGGGAGGTTTGCTCGAAATTCGGGAGTTTCCCGTGCAAATCGGAGTTGGCAGGTGTGCGCGTACGTAGCGAGGCCTATCGCCTTCGCAAAGCCCGTCCACTTCGTCTCTTGGGGTCCTCGTACCCCTTTTCATAGGACGCCTGATTGCGAGGACCTGGCTTGCATCGACGTGGCAGGCATGTGTTAAATAAGTACAACGACGCTGCCTGCCTCGAGCTCAGCAGCACGCGTCGATGCGTTGGAAAGAAAAAAAAGAGAGAGAGAGAAAGAAGCGCTACGCCACCGCCATCTGTAATCTAAACACGAAAGCGCATTAATGTCTCTAAGATTTGCGCGCACAATCTCGGAGTGAACGAAGCACCGCTCACGGTCGCGCAGCCAGTATTTCCGCACCCGCACGTGGTTTCTGCGTCTTCCGCGACAGCGCGGGCGGCACCTGTACCTAACTCTGCGCTATTGTACGTTTGTATCAAACGTCGCGGGGTGAAAATCGATTCGCAACAACCGTACTCCATTACATTGCAGGCTAATGTGACTTGGCCGGGACCACATGAAAATTCGTATCACACCGAAATTCGTACGAGCCCTGATCGTATCACCGATGTTTTACTGCAGTTAGGTTTTCAAGGGGTTCACGCACGCAAATATACGAAGAAGCGAAATAGCTAGTTCGATCACAATCATCTTCGCTAAACTCACAGAAAGCACACACGACACCACAATCGAACACTACTACGAAAAAATTAACTCGAAAAGAGTCTCCATGTGTGCGTACGGACGGCTACGTAACTTAGGGACATGTGCACGACGCAGTTAGCACGCGACAGCGACAGTTCACCGCGTTGATCCCGGAAGGTAGTTTTACGGGACACATAAGAAAAGCAAGAGACAGAGAGAGGGAGAGACTCTTTATTAGAAAAACAGAGCTTTTTGCTGGCGTCTGTATACCGCTGGCATGCTACTCTGTGTGGAGATGGGGAATGAGATTGACAGACTAAAGAAGAGAGGGGAGGAAATAATAATAAAAAGAAAGAATATAAAAAAATGAAATGCGGAAGTGAACCTTTTAAAAGTATTTACAACGAGGGTGAAGGTAAGTTAAGGCTTTGCTATGTAAAATGGCCAACCATTACAGCTTTCCGACTAGGACAATTTTTGACAGATAATCAAACAGTGACTGTAAAACCCGTTGCTGCTTTGAAGGGCCGGGCACTGGGACTAATATGTTGCGTAATGTTAACTGATCGTGGCAGATCATGGCCATTTGTCGCTCAAACAATTGTCTCTCATCGCGGTATGCGGAAAATTCCAGTAATATGCGCTCCACTGTCTCTATGCTACCACGGTTATCACGGCAGGGACTAGTGGTGCGCCCTATGCGGTACAAATAACTGTTCGTGTATGCCACGTTCAGTCGAAGACGATGGTACAGCGTCTCAAGTTGGCGAGGAAGTGTTAGGGAAATTTTCACTCTCACTTCTGGGTCAATGCATCGCAGACAGTTATCTTGGTGGAGCCGCAGATTCCAGAAGCGGTCTTTTTGTTGACAGGCATATTTTCTTGCGATGTTCGACTAAAGCAAGATACATTAGCTTCATGTGCTCTCCGCGACTCATAATCGCACCGTCTCGCACGGCGCAACGGGCTTACAAGAAAACGCCGAGCGCACGACACGCGAAGGTGTAGTTGCCAAGCGCCTGCATTGCAATCCGTCGAGTCCTCACAAAGATGGCGGCGAGTGCGCATCGTCTCTTTTCGGCCTCTGCTAGCCCGAAACCTTCCAGAGAGCTTTCACAACAAAACTTTCCTGGAAGCTTCTGGCGTCCCGCGCCCTTCCCGCGGACTTTCCGCGGGTAGCCAGAACCACCCAACAGGAGCAACACGAACGCCGACTAGAAGTGCCCCGCGCGCTGGGGGGGGGGGGGGGGCGGAGCAGCCCGACAAACAAGAACGCGCTCTGGCTTGCTAAGGCAGCCGGCGGGTAGCCCGAAGTGGAAAATGAAAGAGCCCCAGTCCAGCGTATATTTCTTGTGCACGTCTTTCCCTGCTTGCAAAGCGAAAGTCATCCATGATATGACAAAGCGCAATATCATATGCTTCATTCTTTGAAATGTCATCATGTGTAGCAGTGTACCAGTCTACTTCTTCAAGCCATTTCAAGGCCTACTCCATCATGTCATTTCCTTTCGACTCATTTCATGTATTTGGCAGGTGCTCACAAAATAATACACAATAAATAAATATAAATAACATAATTATATTACATATAAATAATACCGCGGAAGTATACAGACATGATCTGCGTGTGTACGGCATCCCTAGCAAGGAAGTGCATCTATTGCATCTAGATAGGCATCCCTAGCAAGGAAGTGCACCTAGTGCATCTAGATAGGCGTTGCCTTGCATTAAAAACCATGCCGTCTGTCCCTCTTAGCGCTGCAACAACACATACGGGGGGGGGGGGGGGACATCGAGGCCTGTAGGCTACAGCGTGCTCGCGCGTTCCGTTATCAACTTTTAATGAACTCTTATGACTTTTTAAACTTAAATGAACTATTAATTGGCCTTAATTTGTCGTGACCAGTCTTATGACGGGTCTTGACAATTGAGTACTCTCTATTACTCTTCGCAACGCTCAATTAGTT
This sequence comes from Rhipicephalus sanguineus, assembly GCF_013339695.2. Lineage (NCBI taxonomy): Eukaryota > Metazoa > Arthropoda > Arachnida > Ixodida > Ixodidae > Rhipicephalus > Rhipicephalus sanguineus. Next base: position 156,963,512 of record NC_051180.1, read on the forward strand.
TAATTATAGGAAATTGCGTTGATTTAAGACGTGATACACATTAGCGCGCTTTAATAAAGGTGTCTGATGTCCGTGCTTTGGTGTTATTCTTTACTCCAATTTCTTTAAAGTAGCCTTTGAACTGTTGAATTACTCTTAGTTGCTTGGTGTCTAAATAACTTTTACATGTTTTACTAAACTGTAGAAGTGTGTAGCATTACAGATAGTGGGGAGTGGTACCAAACATAATACATTACAGGTAAGCATAAGAAAATAATGAACAATAAGAAAAAAAGACATCAGGTGAAACTAATAAAGTACTGTTATTTAAAGGTGTACGGAAACAACGATGATCTGTTATGTCTGCGATTAGTGGAGGAAGGTGGTTCCGATCCTAACAATTTTTATGGAAAAAATAAGTTATGGAAAGCGGAAGTCATGCAAAAGGGAACTGCAACACTATGACAATGATCAATATATGACGATACATACTGAGGAGTAGAGATGACACATGCTGTGAAAAGATAAAAACGGTAAAGTTTACGGCGGCATGATAATTATGGTAGCTGAAGTTCCGCGTTCATGCTAGTAACACTTTCGGTTCGCGCATAGTTAGACATAATGAAGCGTGTCTAATTATTCTGAATCATTTCAAGTGAGTAAGTAAGGTTATCATAGAAAGGGTCCCAAACTTAGGCGACGTATCCCATTTCGAACGAATTAGTGTTTTGTAGAGTAAACGTTTGATAGCTGGAGGAGCACGTGAAATTTTTTTTGAAGATACCCGATCGTTTTGTTAGTGCTATTTATGGATTCTATGTGTTCATTCCAAGTTAGTTTCGACGATTTAGTTACGCCAAGATATCTGTACGATGATAACACTTCCAGAAGATAGTCTTGAAAGATATACAAACAGCCGTGGTAGTACATCGAGTTACGCGCATGACGTTGCATTTTTTAGTTCTATGCACCAAGTTTTACACCAAAGGGATACAGCGTCCAGATCGGATGGCAAAATAGCAGAGTCGTTAAGGCTGGTTATTTCCCGAAATATATGCATACCGTACACCATTTTACGATAAATATTTATTATTTGGCTTTGATTTATTTTTAGGTTGCGGGAAATCGGCAAAAACCGTTTACTGCAAACACCGAACACAGGTTGACCTGAAGATGTGTCCTGGGGCGAAGCCTAAACCGTGCCCGCAGGGGTCTCTACAGTGCGCGTGCCCTGGGGGTTTGTACCGGGACAATGATGAAAAATGTGTGAAACAGGAACACTGTGGTAAGTGTTCGTTACTACCAGGTGCATGCGCGGCATTTCTCTCGATGACGGTTTTAAAAGCGAGGGATAGTTCAAAAGTAATGATGTTTTTAAGCGAGTCTACCCTCGTCTTTTATTGCAGTTATTTCCTGCCGAGTTCCTTTATCAGGAAATTTGTGAACAGATCTCTACACATAAAGTGAGTCATTGAGAAAAACGCAGTATAAATGAAATAGTGCTATTTGCCAACGGATCTCATTTTCTTTGCTCTAGTGAATCGGTGCCTTAACACATGATTGATTTGTTGATAACGTTCCACGTTATAAATAACTTTTATTTTGATATTTCTGATTAATATCTGGCTATTTTACCTGGCCAAGCTAGTGCACGAAGTTCAGAAAATGTCGTACAGGGGTTCGACGTCTAGAAAGGAATTTTTAGCCACATGTGACGTCGTGAAAACGTCGCTTGTCAAGCGCCTCATTAAAAGGCAGTGACTACGTGACTACGAAATATGAACTACGTGACTACGAAACAGTGACAACATGACTACGAAGCAGTGACTACGAAACATCTTCACCATATTTTGTGATACAACTTTTTTGGTAAATCTGTACCCCACTTTTGAAGCCTCCGTTAACGACAGGAAGCTTCATTACCCATCGTGTTAACTATGCTGGGGTACGAGTTTATACTGGCGAAAGCATTTTGTCCTGTGGACCTCACCTCAAAGGATGCTAAAGACAGAAAATGACACGGCAAGTACAATTATTTTACGCCCCAAATAAACTTAGCACAAGCGCCTCAGCATCACAGGAAGACAATGTAGTGAAACCGTCATCGTATTGCTATAGTAGTCAAGAAACAATTATTACGCTGTGAAATTACAATGACAAATAGACGCCTCAATTCCATCTTGAGATGGAAATATTTACATAGAGAAAGGAATGAACGAATGAGCCATGAGCTAGAACACAACCAAATGCACGTACACAGAGAGTATCAAGACTTCTACGTGACAAACTCTAATAGCGACTTAAAGGCGTACGTAGCCCTACTTTGTGTTAGCTCATATCGTGTTGGTGAGCTGCCACGAACTCAACCAGGTAATCCATGTTTTGGTTCTAGAGGTATATAGCTTATGCAATGTGGAAGAGTGGCACTGGACATGGGCGAGTGCTGGGTGTGGTCAAAGAGGAGCAAGGCGAAGCCATGAGAATAGAACAGCCAGCCCAGCGAACGAATGTTTGTATTTCTCTCCTCAAAATGCGCAGTCGTCAGAAACGAAGCCTTAGAACAGAAGTCACCTGTGCTTGCACGTATACGGCGTTGTGAACCCGCCATCCTACGCACTAGACGGTTCAACGGCCGCCGCACGCGCATACCTGCCGCCGCCGTCAGCACAGGTTGAGGACAGCGTCCATTCCTTTTGAGCTGCTGCTAGCCTGCCGCCGCTGCAATCACTGCGCAGGGATGGTGTCTAGGTCTTCTCGGTGGCTGCGATACTAGTTCAAGCCAAGGCATCGCGCGGGTTCCTCTTGTCCATGAACGCGGTTCACGCTCCCAATAGATTGGATGCTGTGAACAGGACTCTGGCATCACCTAAACCTTTAATGGGCGCGGTCCACGCATTCTTATCCATGAATTCTGCCGCAGTGGGTACCGGGCCCGCTGTATCCTCCGCTTATGCCGCTCCTGGCTCTCCGGGTGCCTCACTCGCCAGCGCCATGGAACTTCTGCGTGCCCTCCCGCAAATCTCTCAACAGCTACACCGCTTTACGTCGTTGCGCTGCGGGTTCTGGCCACCCACCTTACCATGTAACGCTTTATCGAAAGTACTGGAGTTTGGCGGCTTCCAGGACAACGCTGCTCTGTGGATTGAGAACATTAGTTCGCTCGTCTCTCGCCATGCCTGGCCTGGCAATAAAAAATTACAATAAAAATGACAATAAAAAAAGTAAGTAGTGCCAGCACGGAGGCCATCGATATGCCCCAGGCAGACGTAGCCGGCCGTGGTCATTCCGGCAGCCTCGCGTGCGAGTCTGCTCACGATGGCAAGGGCTCTATTGTGACCCCTTTTATACCGCCTGGACGCCGCACGGATCACCATGAAGCGGCTCTCGCTGCCATGGGATGTGCCACTGTGTGGTCGGTAGGCGACCAGCTTCACCGAAACAGTGAGACGCCTTCAGAGATCTGTATTAATTTTGGTGTGGCGTGCCGCTATTGTGGCGTTCACAGCGTACGGACGGGTTACGGAGCCACCAGACACCCTCATTTGTCCTAGTGCCACAGAGCTAAAGATTGCGGTGAGAGCAAGGCAGATCCTGCTACGTCGCGTCACGACCACGCTTCACAGCTTGTCCAAGCTCGCACGCATTCGTCGTTGTGCAAGTATATGTGCCCAGTACGCAAACCTGGATGAAGACCAGAGCGCCAAGGTGCACCAACAGGATTTTCAAATAAGCGTGCGACGACTATTACGGCACAGCCAATGCCGCCCTCCAGAGAAATCCTTGCGAAAACCTCTAGAAAAGTTGCAGCGTTTGAAACACATACCACCGTGGCACAGCCAGTGCTGACCACACGAGGCATCAGTGCTACAGAACACGGTGAAGTGTCCAGGACAGTTACAGATATTGCATTTTTCACAGGATCCCCTACTTTTAGCGTGGCCGAGTGTAATGATGAAGAGCGGCACTGGGAACGGGTTCGCGCAAGGCATGGGCAAAGACAAGAAAGACGAAGCTCATACATAAATGGGCCAGTACAGAGAACGGGTGTTTTTTGTTGGTTTCTCTCCTTGCACTTACTATTTGCATTACGTTTGCGATGTCTAAAAAGTACTGTTATTCCAGCGCAATTGAGATTAGAGTTTGGCTAAGTTTTCCACATGAGTGTCATAATTGCAGCATAGTATACTAAGGCGAGTTGATGTAGTAGCGCTTACGGGTCGTGTGACCGGTCGTGTACGCAAGTCGCAAGCTTTACTAATTTTGACAACTGGAATAGTAATGACAACGTCTACTATATAATATCTATTTGTATAGTAGTGAAGCAGACATGAGGGTACTAAATACTGCAGTTACTACTTTTTTCTACCTTGACTTTTTTGAAGCGGATGCAATGTAAATAATGTTGCGTAACTACTTCATTCCAGTGCCTCCTAAGCCCCTGACGACCGGTCGGGCGTGTATTCTTTTTATAATTCCAAGCCAGGGACAGGTGAATCTGCATATTTTGCAGTAGTGCTGAGAGTACAGCAAGGTGTAAGCATCACACAGTGAGGGAAAATGTGCTAATATGCACAAGCAAGTTGTTACTATAAATCAGGTGTCTGAAACTCACGCGAGCGAACGGACCGCCGTCACGATATTAACAGAGGGGGGGAAGGGGGGGCGAGAGGTTGAACCAGCGTTGCCATTTGGAAAAGCAATATGGAAGTTCACATGCATTTTTGGAATCAATTTGATGCGAAGCAGTCCGCCAGGAATGCTACCTTATGCTGAACGTTTAGCTTTGAACCAAGCGTTACGAAGTGGTTAGACGACTTCGTATAAATTGAGTAGCTGTCCGCAACAGAAGTGCACGCAATGGGGCGATGATGTGCATATCACCGCGGTCGTAGGCGTATTCGCGTCACGCTTGACTGTAGCTTAAGGAGTCAGATATTTAACATTTGTTGCATAAATATAAAGGGAGACAGCCAAGGCTGCTACTTCAATTGCACTGTCCTGACACGACGCCTGCAGATGGTCTTTTTCCGAAACATATTGAAGCACTAGCTCTGTGGTAAAATTCTTGACTGCTATACAGAATGCGTGGGTTCCATTCCGGCTCGAGCCATGACTTTTATTCTTTGGTTCCGTCGGGACATTTAAGGCATCGACAACAACGCCGATCCCAGTACCGCATTTACTGTGACACTGGATCTTTCACACTACGGGGTTAAGGTTTCCAATGTCTGGATTGACAAAAGCAGTCTATCCCCTGTGACGCATAGCCGCACAGCATAAGGCGTGGTATCCGGGTATGTCCCGCACGTGACTGCTGGAAAAGATTTCATGCCGGACGTGACAGGCAAGTTACGTTATTCGCGTCATGACCGGTGAATCATGTTCCTTGTACCACGAGAGCGCCAAGACGTAGGCGGCTAGATATTGCCGCATGGTTGTGTGAGCACCAACGGGTAGAAGAGGACAAAGAAGTTCGCTCTGAGCCGCTTCTTGGCCTAACCAGCCCAACGTGCAGAACAGCACAAGGTTCTCGTCATAAGTGTGACAAGATTGGTGGAGGTGCGGGGTACGACGACTCACGACTCACCCCATGCACAAGACCCCGCCCGGTAGCCGAAACACAAGCCCTGTGCCCGTGAACACTCCAGTTCACAGAGCAAGCCGCCGCCAACGAGGCTTACCACCGGAGGCACCGGAACAGCCTACTGACACAGTGACTATGACTTCACCTCAAGCCGCCATGGAAGTTCCTACGTCTTCTACGCCGATCTACTGCACCGTTCAGAATCCGCTGATGCCTAGTCCCTTTCACGGAGAGCTGTTTGAAGATGTGGATGACTGGCTGAGTGAGTTTGAACGTGTCGCAGCAATCAATTACTGGGATGACGCCGCAAAGCTCCGCAACGTCTATTCCTGCTTAAAGGACGGCGCCCGAACATGGTTCTTGAACAGAGATGATGTCTTGACATCCTGGCGCGAGTTCCAGCATCGCCTCTTGGAGACCTACAGGAGCCCCGACCGCCGCGAACGTGCTGAACGTGCACTGCAAGCACGCATTCAGATGCCAAACGAGACCGTCACGATGTACGTGGAGGACATGACACGGCTTTTCAAGCGAGCGGATCCTGCAATGCCAGAAGAAAAAAAGCTGCGCTATCTTATGCGAGGTGTGAAGGAGCAGCTTTTTGCTGGTCTGGTGCGGAGTCCTCCAAAGAGCGTAGCCGAGTTTCTGACTGAAGCCGCAACGATGGAGAAAGTACTTCATCAGCGGTCTGCCCTATTCGACCGGCAAGTGAATACCGCATCGTCTCCCGAATTTCGCGCCACCCTTGGGAGCAACAGCATTGAATGGATTCGCGAAATCGTTCGCTCTGTCGTCCGCGAAGAAATTCAGAAGCTGTACGGGCCGAGACAACCAGAGGTAGGCTCCATCGCCAGTGTTATCCGGGACGAGGTCCAGCAGGTGCTGCACAACCGGCACTATCAACCGATGCCTACCAATGTGGAACCGGCTCCTGTGTCCACTGATATTCGGAGCCGTACGTATGCCGAAGCCTTGCGCATGCCGGTCTCTTCCTTGCCGGTCGCTAGCCCCGCAGTCCCGATTCAGATGATGCCGCCAGTTGCCATTCAATCAGCACACGCTGGTTTGGACATCGACGGTCGCCGTGCACCAACGCGGAAGTCTGATCTCTGGCGTACGTCGGACAGAAGACCTCTCTGCTACCATTGCGGTGAGGCCGGTCACATCTACCGCGAATGCCCGTACCGACAGCTGGGACTGCGCGGTTTCGCCATTAATTCGCCTCGTCCCCAAGTTGGTCAGAGGCCAAGGGAAATTGAAGAATACCTCGCCCAGCAACGTGTACCATTCGCACGACGTCAATCACGGTCACCATCTCCACGGCGACCTGCAGCCATTGGGCCACGTTTCGGGGCGATGGCACGGGGACGCTCCCCAAGCCCTCGTCGGGAAAACTGAAGGCAGCGACCTTCGGGGGCGAGGTCGCTGGGACTCAAAGTGCGGAAGACCTCCCATCGACGCTTGCGCGAAACACCGAGGACCCGTTTGAGTGCAGTGCCAGAGAAACGCCGGAATCTACATCTGAACACAGTGACCGAGTCTCGCTCGACATTCCTGTGCTGATAGACGGTCTTCAGGTCAGCGCATTGGTGGATACGGGTGCAGACTATTCAATTATTAGCGGAAAACTGGCCACTAGTCTTAAGAAAGTTATGACGCCTTGGAATGGAACGCGTATTCGCACAGCTGGAGGACATGTTGTTACACCATTGGGTCGCTGTACCGCAAGAGTGAAAATCCGTGCGTCAACATTTGTGGTGACCTGCCTCGTCCTTCGCGACTGTTCTCGTCAGCTCATCCTCGGCATGGACTTCCTTCGCGAGAACGGCGCGATTATAAATCTCCGCGAACGAATGGTAACCTTCTCGACGCAACGCGCAACAGAACGAGACGCCGATAGCTGTTGTAGACCTGCGCTGCGTGTTGCTGACGAAAGCGTGACGCTGCCACCACGAGCGACTGCTTTTATAGAGGTCACTTGTGAAGATCTCCGAGACGGTGACGCGGTCGCCGAGAGCAACCTATCACTCTTGCTGCTTCAAGTGTGTGTGCAGCCCGAAGTCTTGTGCGTGTTCGTGACGGACGGTCACAGGTACTTTTGACGAATTTCAACTTCGAGCACCGGCATCTTTTCCGCGGCACCACCGTGGCCTATGGAGACCCTGTAGCTGACGTCACGGAGTGCTTCGCGTCCGAGGAAATGAATGATGGTGACAGGTTTCTGAACCACATCGACGTCAATTCGAAGCTTTCGGACGAGAGGAAGGCCGCACTTCACAACCTTTTGAAGGAATTTCAATCTTGCTTCGCCTCTTCGTCTCGAGTCGGTCAAACGCCCCTCACGAAGCACCGAATTATTACCGACGATGACGTTCGCCCAATCAGACAGCAACCTTACCGTGTTTCTGCTAAAGAACGCGAAGCCATACAGACACAGGTAAAGGAGATGCTCGACGATGGTGTTATTCAGCCGTCCAGCAGCCCGTGGTCCTCGCCAGTTGTTTTAGTTAAGAAGAAAGACGGAACGCTCCGATTCTGCATTGATTACAGGAAACTCAATAGCGTCACAAAGAAAGACGTTTACCCGCTTCCACGGGTCGACGACTCTCTCGACAGGTTGCGACACGCCAAGTATTTTTCATCGATCGATTTAAAGAGCGGCTATTGGCAGATAGAGGTTGATGAGCGAGACCGAGAAAAGACAGCGTTTGTAACTCCAGATGGGCTTTATGAATTCAGAGTTCTTCCTTTCGGCCTCTGTTCTGCTCCAGCCACTTTCCAGCGGATGATGGATACCGTTCTCGCTGGCTTGAAGTGGCAAGCCTGCCTTGTATACCTCGACGATGTGGTCATCTTCTCTGAGAGCTTCGAAGAACATCTCAAGCGCCTAAGAATGGTTCTGGAAGCCATTCGTTCTGCTGAACTCACGCTAAAACCTCAGAAGTGCCATTTCGGGTATGGAGAGCTGAAATTCCTGGGACATGTCGTGAGTGCGGATGGAGTTCGGCCCGATCCAGAGAAAACTGCAGCCGTCGCCGCCTTCCCTGTTCCGTCAGACAAGAGAGCAGTGCGACGTTTCCTCGGCTTGTGCGCGTATTATCGTCGGTTCATTGCCAACTTCTCGAAGATAGCCTAACCGCTCACGCGACTCACCCGAGATGATGTACCCTTTGCCTGGACTACAGAACAAGAGGCAGCTTTCGCAGAGTTACGGCAGCGAATGCAAACAGCACCTGTTCTAGCCCATTTTGACGAGGACGCTGCTACTGAAGTACACGCAGATGCCAGCAACGTCGGACTTGGCGCCGTCCTTGTACAACGACACGGCGGCGCTGAGTATGTCATCGCTTACGCCAGTCGTACACTCTCCCGAGCCGAGGCCAACTACTCTACTTCAGAAAAGGAATGCCTCGCAGTCGTGTGGGCGACGGCAAAGTTCCGACCTTACCTCTACGGCCGTCCCTTCAAAGTGGTGACTGATCACCACTCGCTGTGCTGGCTGGCCAACCTCAGAGATCCGTCTGGCCGTCTCGCTCGATGGAGCTTGCGCTTGCAGGAGTTCGACATCACGATTGTGTACAGGTCTGGGCGCAAACACGAAGATGCTGACGCGCTTTCTCGAGCACCTGTGGGGCATCCCGATATGGACTTAGAGGAGGCCGATGCTTTTCTCGGAGCAGTCAGTGATTCTGACTTCATGTCAAGACAGCGAGCAGATCAAGAATTGCGCCCTGTCATCGATTCCTTAGAAGGCCGAAACTCCCACGTTCCTCGACACATTGCTCGCGGGCTGTCATCATTTTGTCTTAGAAGGGGCATCCTTTACAAGAAGAACGCGCGAGGTAGCGACAAAGCCTTTCTCCTCGTTGTCCCAGCCGACATGCGTGGTGACGTCCTCCTTGCGTGCCACGACGAGCCCACGTCAGGACACTTGGGCTACTCGCGGACTCTCGCCAGGGTGCGCCAGCAGTACTACTGGCCACGACTATCGGCTAGCGTACACCGCTACGTGCAAGGCTGCCGCGAGTGCCAGCGTCGCAAGACGCCCCCTGTGAAACCCGCGGGCCTTCTCCACCCGATTGCACCACCGCGGACTCCATTCGACCTTGTGGGAATGGACCTTCTAGGACCCTTCCCTTTGTCGTCCACCGGAAACAAGTGGATTATAGTGGCGACCGATTACTTGACCCGTTATGCCGAGACAAAGGCGTTACCCCGTGGCACGGCGTCTGAAGTCGCGAAGTTCTTCGTGCACCACATCATCCTGCGGCATGGCGCGCCATCATGTGTGATTACGGACAGAGGGACGTCATTTACGGCACAAATGATGGAAGACATTTTTAAACTGAGCTGCACAAGTCACCGAAAAACAACAGCTTACCATCCACAAACAAATGGACTGACGGAAAGACTTAACAAGACCATAGCAGACATGCTCTCAATGTACGTGGACGTACACCACAAAACCTGGGACGAGATCTTGCCATACATCACGTTTGCGTATAATACGGCGACGCAGGAAACAACGCGATTTTCACCTTTCCGCCTTGTTTACGGACGCAACGTGCAAACCATGCTCGATGCTATGCTTCCGTGCGATAACAGCGATGAACTTGCTCCAGACGCCGAGCAATACACCCAGTACGCCGAAGAAGCTCGTCAAGTGGCTCGCGTAAACATCAGTCACCAACAAGACGCAGATGCACGACGTTACAACCTTCGCCGTCGAAACGTCGCCTACCACCCTGGCGACCGAGTGTGGGTGTGGACACCTGTCCGACGACCAGGCTTGTCTGAAAAACTTCTGAGCCGCTATTTCGGACCATACAAGGTTCTCCGACGTGTCAGTGACCTCACCTACGAAGTATTTCCGGACGGCGCAGTGTCTTCACGTCGACAACTTCGGCCCGAAACCGTGCACGTCGTACGACTCAAGCCGTACTACACACAGTAGCCCTTGTGCTTTCGCGCTACTTCTGTTACCGTGTGACTCCTGTGGTTGTTTTCTTTGCATTTTTCTGTTTGCACATGGCGCAAGGGTCGGTGCGTCATCTTATTTTCCCTGCGGTTACTGGTACTCGGGATCTGGTTCTCTGCGTCTGCGCGTGTTGTAGTTATTCTTTTTCTTTTACAAGCATCGAGTCGATGCTTTTCAAAGGGGGGACTAATGCCGCATGGTTGTGTGAGCACCAACGGGTAGAAGAGGACAAAGAAGTTCGCTCTGAGCCGCTTCTTGGCCTAACCAGCCCAACGTGCAGAACAGCACAAGGTTCTCGTCATAAGTGTGACAATATATTGATAGAAACGGTCAAAGTGTCACGGTTTCGCTAAGAAATGCGTCCTGTAACTCATATAGGGGTTACACTGAAGGGCATTTCACGTCAGTTTTCAGAACACATCGATTACAATCTCTGGAATTACTAAAATCTCGACGACAATACTAAAGTGTACAGTTTTAACGCGATAGCGCTAAAGAACTCTTTTCGTAGAAATTCCAGTGTCGGCGTCGGTGTCGACGAAGATGGTTGTGAGCGAAAAAACATCACCTTGTCTGTGACCGAAAAATCGCGAAAGATTCAAATAAAATAAATAATAAGAAAATGGTTCGAGTGAGAATCGAACCCAGGCTACCTGCGTGGCGAGGAGGCCTTCTACCACAGAGCCACGCTGTTGCTGGAAACTGCGTCTGAAAACGAAAAGCACTATAAAAATGTCATCTAGTGGAAGGAGTCTGCTTAGCACATGTAATATTGCGTGGGAGAAGCGTAGAATCGCGCCAGGCGTCAAAACATGCGAATTGCGAACGAGTGGGTGTTTTATATGCCCACCCACTACAAAGCCTTCAAACATGTTTATTCATCATCAGCTGCAAAAGCATCAACAAAGTGAGCAGCTGCGTAGGTTCGCGTGTTGCCTTACGGACGCCTAGCGGGCCCTTCGCTGTTTCGGAAGAGTGATGCAGTAGTGCGCACTTAATTGTACTTGCAGCAGGCATTGCCACATTTTCGATAGAGGCGAAAATGCTCGAAGGCCGTGTACTTAGATTTAGGCGTACGTTAAAAAACTGCAGGTGATCTAAATTTCCGAAGCCCTCCACTACGGCGTCTCTCATAGTCATATCGTGGTTTTAGGGCGTTGAACCCCAGCAGTTAGTCCAGCAGACACTCTAGGATAGTTTAAAACAGCCAATGTTACGCACACAGTCATTCGTTTCCTTACGGCACGGTTGAGGCATGCACCGAGAACCGGAGCCAAACGAGTGATTGAGAAGGAGATGGGCACGGCGTCCAATAACGCTATCACATTCTACTCTTGAAGGCGAAGCTCAAGCCTCCTTCAATTTTTGTTCGACACGTATGTTTCAACACGGCGGGTGCCTCACGAAATAAAGGCTTGAGACCAGGCACGCCTGGGTTGCTTACCCGAACAAATTGTTATTAATCGCAATAGGCGAGAAAGTATTGCGAGTACCGTTAGCATAGTAATAGAACTTTATTCACTGTGAAGTGCAATATGACGGCTAATGTTCCAAACACGGATTGGTGCCTGACAGCGCTTAAGATTGTGTTGTAGGGTAAATCGACCAAAAAAATCGACCTTTTGTTTCAATAGTAAAAGTTAATACACACTCTAAAGAGCATAGCCGTGCATTGGCGAACGCGTTGCGCTCAAAGCCGTTTAAAAATGGCATCAGATACCGCGCCTCTGGACGGTTGCGAGGGCTTGCTGAGCTGTTGTTCTCCAACCTTGTTTCTGCATCTATGTACTTTTTTTAGGCCAAATATGGCTAGATTGGTGAAATATATTAATTACCTCGCTGTTTCATATTCTTTGATTTATTCATCCGGCTAGGGATGCTTCTGTATCTGTAGACACTGCCTTAATTTGCGAGTACTTTCCGTGCGTGTTTACAGAAGTGCGTTTCTCTGAAAACGAACTTTTTAAATTGTCCAAACTGGTCTACCTTTTCTGCAACACTATGCAACCAATTGCGCTGAAATTTACTGAGGATATGCTTGAATCATCCGAATTGTCTCAACTGAAAATAAAGAAAAATTATGTGAGATATAGCTTAGAAAAAAAAGATTAATTGTAAAGTCTGTCTAAAGTCACGTGACAAGTGAGCATAATATTTTTGTAAGATAAATGTAGATTCACTTCCTTAACCAGGGACTAATGCCACCACAATGTGGAATTACCCCACAAAATTTCACGGTAGTACTGTCTATTGTTTGAGAGAAAAAGTACATTTTATTTTATATCCCAGGCTAAAATTTGGTTCTCAGGTGCAAAAGAGGACGAAAAGCTGCGGGGTGCAAATTACATTCTGAAGGCCGAAAGCTTTTTTATACACATGCGAAATTTCATGATTATATATGGAACAGTTCCTGAGATATAAAGCTAAAACCAGGACTACCGATATGCGCTACCTCACCCTCTTAAGTGTGATGAGAGAAGAAATGTCCGCATTGACTTATTGAGCGGGCATGATTCTCATGGTCGAAGGCAGGTGCTGATCATGATGTTCGACCGGGAAGCTGATTGCTCACCTTCAGGAAGTAGATCAGGTCATCGCACAAGCAGGTACTCCGGAACAAGGCGATGAATCTAGCAGCCTCTCGACGTAGCGCCGCAAGGCATGCCTCTTCGATAAACTGATTGAGGCCTTGCACACTCATGTAGTAATGTGCGCGCTGGGCCGCTGGTGAAAGGTGCGAGAGGCGCATGCGCCCCACGGGCCGCGCGTTTGAGACTCCCGCCGCTTTTATGCAATGAGAAATCGTTGAACAGAAAATATCGTTGCACCCAAAGTTTTTAGGAGCTGGCTCGCCAGATTCTTAAGCTGGGGCAAAGTCCCGCGCCGTAAGCGCAACCTTAGTTGCAGAGACGACCGCTACAGCCAGAGCTCGCACGAATGAGAAGTCTTCTTCCTCTTGCTTTCGGGCGCTTTGATGATTTTAAGGCGGGCAAAACCACATATAGCATAGCCAACTGTAGCATGCGGCGTTCGCTCCACTCCGCCATTGCGCTTCGATATTATTAACATGAACGAAGAAGACAAGGTGGCGGAGCGAAGGGCTCGTAAGGCAGCAACGCCGGCTCGCCGCCAAGACCCTGCGGTGAGAGCTCGCGAGGCCGCAGAGAGACGTCAGCGTTTTGCGGACTCCGAGATACAAGCCCGCGAAGCCGAAGCAGCGCGGAAGCGGCGGCAAGAGAACCTCGAAGAGTTACGGGCGCAAGATGCAGCGGCCAAGCGCCGAAAGCGGTCGCTACCTGAAGTTTGTGGCACCGACGTGCGCTTCCAGCATGAATTCCTCGACCACACGTTCGGCCACAGCTGCAAGGTCTGTGACCGCTTAAGGTTCGACAACAACCTGTCCACAATCGGTACTATAACAACGTGTGACGTTTTTATATGACAGTAGATGAATTGTACGGAGCATTCACGGTTTACCCGATTATCTTCAAGTCCAGCCCCTCAATCATCATTCGCTTCGTGTTTATGGCGTGATTTTTTTCAAATATATTCTCGTGATGAAACGATGACAAAGAAGGAAAAACAGCGCTGAATTTTAGCTCAACACAAAGAAAGAAAGACGACGACAGGCGCTGACTTTCAACTGATCTTTATTTCTATGAAGCAGCCACATTTATAACTTGACAAACAAAACACACGTGACTAATATTCTTGTGCTATCATCACTCTTACATCAACATCATCGCATCACCACTCTGTGTCGCAAACACGCGTGAATCATCTGAATGATAGAAAGTGAATTTCCTTTTCAAAGAGGCTTAGAGATGCCAACTAACACATTTATTTTTAAGGCGTACTATTTAAGCTGCTTCAAGTACTTATCTAGTTCTTTTTTCTTTGTGTCTAGCAATGACAACTGCCTTGCGAAACTTCGATGCGCAGTCAATGGATACCTAGGTGGCCACTCATAGCGTTTTCTATGTTATACTCGTGTTTCTCCAAACTTATATTTAAGCACCTTCCTGTTTGGCTTACGTACCTTTTACCGCAGGACAGCGGGATGTAATACACATGTTCTGAGCATTCTGCGAAGCTGCGTTTATGGTTTCTTGCGCAACACTGCTTCAACTGCTTTTTAACTCGAGAGTGTTTTATTCCGGGGTCCACCAATGCTTTCATGATGTATTGGTGGACCCCGGCATGCTTTCATTTACGATGTCACGGAAATGCGTCACAAAATGAACGGCATCAGATGGCAAAGAAAAAAAAACATGGTTGATCCCTCCGTCATAGGAATAGGAATAACACGAATGTAATACCTGCCCTTACAGAACTAAATGTTTACTGTACATTGATATAAGAGAATTTGCACAATGTGTATTCATGTCTGGCAGCTATATCACCGTTTAACGTGGATGCACCCGCTTTGCTTCTTGGTGGTACATCTCGATCCCGACGACTAACGTCCATGTTAAAAGATTAAAAAAAACCCTGTGGTAGCCGTAGTTAACGGTCAAAGCGTAATCAGAGAACGGGGTGTGATAGCCAGACGAGCGTCGCATATTGGACGAAGAACTTGATCGCCATCTCGCGGCATGTTAAAATGTGATTGAACACATTTTAACTGGACTAGAGGGAAACGCAAAGCGCGGCGTGCCGCCGCGGTAGCGCGGCCGCGATTTTTCTTGGGGCGAGCGCGTGAGCGGGGAAACGCGGTGTTACAGCCAGGTGAGGCAAGCGCGCGTCGCAGAACTATTTTTCGTTTTGATTAGCGTGATGCTATGAGCGATACCGACGCTTTTACGACGCTTAGGCTAAGGTCGCCACCTCGCGGTTTGTTAAGGCATTGACAAAATTGAACTTCTATTGAAAACGCGCCGAATGGGACGGACGTGTAACGCGTTGCAGGTGCTAATTGCGGAGGCCACAGTAATGACGGATTGCTTTAGTTTACCGCTCCCAGAGGGCAACACCACCCCGCCGACCGGAAGAGTGTTAGATATTGTTACAGGGAAGAAACTATACACACTGGGTATATTTGACAACTCAAGCGTACAACGCTGTCGCAGTCCAAGCGCATTCCGCCCAGCCCTTCGTCGTCGTCATACGCTGCCCTTCTCCGCCCGTGACATTACCCGCCGGCGGCAAAAGCACCGTCCCGGTGTGATCAGTTGTTGGAGCGAGAGTGGAATGGCTTAAGTCGCGATACATGAAATATATTGCTCGCGATGGGGCTATCATTGACCTAGGATTCAGTGAAGTGATCTGATAGGTCATGTTAGTGACCTTTCGTATGACGCGGTAAGGGCCTAGTAACGGGACATCAGTTTTTCGCATAGACCAACACGTCGTGACGGTAACCACAACAAGACCAGCGATCCCGGTGAGTACTGCACCTCGCGGTGTTGGCGATCGTAATCCCATTTTTGATTAACCTACGAGGCAAATAAGCGATCCCGGGTGACCTGGCGGGCGATGTCAGCATGGGCCAGCGCGTTTTGAGCATAGACAGTCGAAGAGTCGGCGTCAGAGTGGAGCACGGTGTCCATGGGTAACGGCGGGTCATAGCCGAACAATAGGTAAAAAGGTGAAAATTCAGCTGTGTCGTGACGCGACGAGTTATATGCGAAGGTCACAAAAGGTAGGTTGATGTCCCAGTCTCGGTGGTACTCAGAGACGTACACTGCAAGCATATCTGTCAGGGTACGGTTCAGGCGTTCTGTGAGGCCGTATGTTTGTGGGTGGTACGCTGTAGTGAACTTGTAGTGGGTCGAGCAGGATCGCAGGAGGTCGTTGACTACTTTAAATAGGAAACAACGGCCGCCGTCTGCGATCAACTGACGAGGAGCAGCAAGGCGCAGAATGATGAAATCGGTTGCATCCGAAGAATGAAATCGGCTACATCCGTAGCGCAGCTGGTGGGAAGTGCTCGTGTGACGCCATACCGCGTTGCGTAGTCGGTAGCGACGGCAACCCATCTATTACCGGTGACCGAGGCGGGAAAAGGTCCTACAAGATCGAGGCCGACTCTGAAAAAGGTTCTTCTGGTATTTCACTTGGCTGAAGGCTGCAATCAGGTAATAGCGTAGTTGTCTTGCGCCTCTGACAGAGGTCGCACGCCGCCACGTACTGTCGCACAGAGCGGTAGAAGCCAGGCCAAAAGAATTGCCGTCGAATGCGGTCATACGTGCGTGGCACCCCTAGGTGTCCGGCGGTGGGTGCATCATGAAGCTGGGCCAAAACGTCCGAGCGGATATGCACAGGAACAACGAGCAAAAGCTCACTACCGTAAGGGCGGGCGTTGTGGCGGTGCAAGATGTCGTGGCGGAGGACAACATCTGTAGGGAACGGTCAGGCTGTGGAGATTGCAGACCATCTATAATATGCCGCAGGGATGAGTCACGGCGTTGTTCAGCAGCTATGTTGACGAAGTCTGTAATGGAGAGAACGAGTGGTGTTTGTTCATCTTCTGTTGTTTCAGGCGGATCGACTGGGTGCCGAGACAAGCATTCGGCATCCCTGTGAAGTTGCCCAGATTTATAGGATACAGAAAATGTGTACTCTGGTAAGCGCAGCGCCCAGCGACCGAGGCGTCATGTGGGGTCCTTGAGCGAGGAGATCCAGGAAGGTGCATAATGGTCTGTAATAACGAAGAAGTGTCTGCCATATAGGTACGGTCAGAATTTCGCGATGGCCCAGACGAGAGCTAAGCACTCGCGTTCTGTAATCGAGTAATTTTGCTCCGACGGCGACAAGAGGCGGCTTGCGTACCCGACGATGCGGTGCATACCCTGTTGCCGTTGTGCAAGCACTGCGCCTATGCCGTGGCCACTGGCATCGGTACGGACCTCCGTAGCGGCAGACGGGTCGAAGTGTGCCAGATTGGAGGATTGGTGAGGATGACAACGAGTGAAGAGAACGCATTTGATGTTGTTGGCCCCAGGCGAATGGGACGTCCCTTTTGAGTAGGCAGGTCAGAGGACGGGCTACTTCGGCGAAGTTCTGGACAAAACGACGGAAGTAGGAGCACAGTCCAAGAAAACTGCAGACGTCTTTAACAGAGCCGGGTGTGAGGAAATCTCGAACTGCACGGACGTTTCCAGGGTCTGGTTGTACGCCTGCAGCGTCTACGAGATGGCCGAGTACACAGATTCGGCGTTGTCCAAAGCGACATTTCGACGAGTTAAGCTGAATGCCACGGGCGGAGAAGGGAAGCGAATGACGACGACGAAGTGCTGGGCGGAACGCGCTTGGACTGCGACAGCGTTGTACGCTTTTGTTGTCAAATATACCCTGTGTATATAGTTTCTTCCCCGTAACATCTTTAGTGGAAGGTGCGGGGTAAGACTCGCTATACAGCACCAGGAACTGGATCTTTGCACCGGACAGCGCGTTGCAGCTACCACGATGATCGACCAAGCGACCCAGCGTGAACAAGATCCGTCAGGCCCACAGCCGCTCGTCGTGGTGCAGTGCCGTGATCCTGGCACATACAACGGCACAGACGGCGTGGACGTCGACCACTGGCTGGCCCTGTATGAGCGCGTCAGCAGCAGCAACCACTGGGACTCAACGCTGATGCTGGCAAACATCCTGTTCTACTTGCGTGGCACTGCAAAACTCTGGTACGAGACGCATGAAGAAGAGTTCATATGTTGGGATGTCTGCAAGCAGAAATTGCGCGATTTATTCGGGAAACCTATCGGACGACAAGTGGCCGCAAAGAAAGAGCTCGCAACTCGTGCCCAGACGGCCACAGAGCCATACATCGCTTATATACAGGACCTGTGTGCTTCGTGCCGCAAGGTAGACAAGGACATGGCTGAAGAGGACAAAGTCGGGCACATACTGAAAGGAATTGCCGATGATGCCTTCAATTTCCTGTTGTGCAAGGATTGCTCGACGGTTGAGCCAGTCATTATCATTATCATTATCGTTATCACCGGCGATAACGATACTCCCTAATGTGAATTCTGAGCGCAGCTTCGTGTTGGGGCAAATGCAACTGTGTTTGAAATTTTGGCTATCCGCACTTGTAGCAACGTAACATTCGTTACATTGCCACAGAAACAAAGCAGCGCTCGGGTGTTACGCACAGCACTTTGTGCAGTGCAGGCGTCGCGAACCAAGAGAAACGCCGAAGTCCCCGTGAAGACAAGCGAAGCCCGCCGTAGTGCACGTGCCATCCCTGCATGCGCACGAACTCCGACCGAAGGTCCAGCGCGCAGGACGGAGGAAGAAAGCGAGGTTAGAGGCCATTGGCTCGTGATATCGACAGACTCCGCGTTTGCTCTCTTTTGTCGTGGCTAGCTCTTTCGTACACTTTCCGTCTATTGCTTACGCCGGCGACGCCAACGGTGGCGCCGCTCAACGCAGGAGCGTGCTGTAGCAAAATCGCGAGTTGGGCTAGTTGATGGATATTCATCGTACAATATATACCAGCGCAACAGGGTTTGACTACGGATTGAAAGAAGGAATGGAGAGAGCGCTGACGTTGTCCATTTCAGCGCTGTGCCCAATCCTTCTCTCTGTCCGTAGTCCAGCCCTGTTGTGCTAGTATATATTTTACAGAAATTGGCGCCTTGGCGCTTCGCTCTAAAAACAAGGGCACAGCAGAAAGCACGCATAACATAGAGGCCTGAAGCCTCCAACGAGAAGCCCACAAAGAGGACTTTTACAGATGACATTAAAGAGTGGCACGACGTTCGGGAACATGATAAATGAAGGGATGAGCTCGACAGCTAGGTTCATTCTGGAGAGGCCCGCAACGACATCTAAGAACAATGAGTGCCCACGCCTTCAAAACTCGCAAGCCAGATTTTGTGCGCCCCTGCAGCTAGCGCAAGCAATGAAAGAAAGTTTAGTGCGGGAGGATATGTGATACACCAGCGCACGGCGTGCTTATAGCCGGAATCACTGGTCAGTTTACTTTCTTGCGCAACAACATTTGAGCATATACACTGTAAACTATGCCACAATAAAATTGTAGACTTTAAATACTAGTAGTGGTGTCGTATATGAAATATAGGTATCAGAAATCGTTCTGTTTCCTTCGTTTTGGATATCTATACGTATTTCGAAAAGTTCACGTGGTGCAGCCGGTTCACTATAACTTCTATCTAGTTTAGTGTACTTACAGCAAAGGTAATAAATTTGGACTTTCTTCTATATTTCTCTTAACGCGGCAAAGTGCTGCTATGCTGAAGGAAGGTGCTAAACATCCAGAAGGGTGATTGATTGGGCTTGTTGTTAGAGCATGCGTTAAATTTGATAGCGCAACAAAAACAGACAGTCGAAATAGCACTCTGCTCTCTTTCTTGTCTGCTTTTATTCCGCTCCCTATTGGAACTGAACTAAAGCTGCAAATCACTTTCATCGCTATAATGCCTGTTGCATAACGCTCTGAACGTTCCCCACTGTACTTGCAGAAAAAAATAGATACAGTACGCAACTGCCGAAAACATCAGAGCATATCCACGAGGTGAATGATGATGAGTGGGGCGAAGCTCCGGAGAGAATCATCGGTAAACCGTGAATATTCTGTGTAACGCCCCATCAATCATCATATGAAGAGTGAGAAATCCTGTGTGTATATTACAATCACCAAACTTTTATTTTTCTTAATTACATTATGCTTGGCTTGCGTTGTCCCTTCATTATCACGGCTTTATGGTCCGTGAAGTGAAGGGACAGCGGTTCTTGTACGGGTTGCAACTGGAAATTGGAAAATACCAGGTCTATACACGTCCGTCGGATGGTCGTTGGTTTCATATGATCAAAGGACGTGTACGTGAGAGCATATTTGGCCGCCATACGTTGCATGAACCACTCATTGTTCTTTTCGGTAATATCGATATTCAGGTCACCAACTAACACCAATGGTCTATTCTTGTACTTATCATAATTAAACAATGCCGTGTCAATGAATGTCTTGATATTCCCACTCGACAAATTGGGTGCAAGGTACATGGTCATGATGATGCATCCATCAAAATTGATGGCAGCATATTCACCGTTGTGACTTTGAGCCGTGCAGCTTGTCGAGCAGCTTCGGCCTCGCGGGCTCGAACGGCGGGGTCTTCTCGCCGCAGCCGTGCAGCTTGTCGAGCAGCTTCGGCTTCGCGGGCTCGAACGGCGGAATCTGCTTCGCGGCGTCGACGTGCAGCTTCGGCCTCGCGGGCTCTCACCTCAGGATTCTGTCTGTGAGCGCGCGCTGCCGCCGCCTTCCGTGCCCTCCGTTCCGCAGCCCTGTCTTCCATCTGGCGACTCCGAGCTAAAGAGAAAGCGCGCCAAGAGGGAGCCTCATGGCGCGTTACTTCTGAAATCTTGTCTTCGGGTGTCGTTGAAAACACGAGACGTAGTAAAGAAGAAAGAACGCCACACAGGCGAACACGCACGAGAGTGTCACTCGTCAGCGTCGTCTTCTTCTTCTACTGCATACCACAACCCGCGCAGTAAAGAAGAAAGAATGCCACACAGGCGAACACGCACGAGAGTCTCACTCGTCTTCTTCTTCTACTGCACACCAGAACGCGCGCTTCTCACGAACTAGAGGTGGCTACTACAAACAAACCTACAAACGGAGGATGGACAGACCCGCGGCAGAAGGAGATTACCCCCTAAAAACGTTCATCGTTCCCAGTATGCCCGCTCAGCTGTTTCCTCTGGGAGACCCTTATACAAGGAATTGCGGTTGGTTAAAGTATACAAGGAATTATCATACGTTAAAGTATAGCAAAGCATGCGCCAACAAAACCTAGAGGTTTGCTACTTGAAACACCATGTAGTCGATTCCATGTCCGGGCAACCCCAAATATATTACTGGCTCGGCTCCTATCGGGCCCAATTGGCGGTCGGGCTGGGCCGGGCCGGGTAGGTCAAGCACTGTGTCGGGTTCAGGCCGGGCCCGGGTGTCGCTTTGAGTCATCGGGCCCCGTTAGGGCAGGTAAAGTTGAACGAGTGCCGGGCCCGGGCCGGAGCTGGGCCGAGAATCACGGCCCGTGAAGTACTCTACATTGAACACATGCTCTGACGTTGCCCCGCCTTACGATGTGACGAAGACGTTACGTCGTCAGGGTGGTATGCTGCCCTACGCAGCCCGGATTTCGAAGCACAAATATGGGCAGTCCAACGCACTCGCGACGTGGCGGGGAAGCTAAGCCTATCTTTAGCTACGCGGGAGCGGCCCGCTACGTGCTAGTCCACGACCCGAAGGATGTAAAATTAATTCCATTCCATCAGGAACAAGAATGCTCCCGAAAGAAAGTGGAAGCGACGAATGCAATGACGCTCGCGTTGGTGCTGTTTCGCCACATTTGGCTGCAGCTGCTTTTATCTCTCTGTGCGTATGTTTCGTAACTGCATTTGTTTCTTTTGAATACTCTGACCCCCATGACTTTTGGTGGTGGTGCGGGTAACAATACGATACTGCAGAACTGCGCAGCGTTCGACGCTTGACTTTTTACACAACGGTAGAAGAGTGATCATTTGCCACCAAAGCGACCAGTACAACGATTGTTCTTCCTCAGGTAAAAGATGTTGCCCGTGTCGCGGAATTGAAAATGTCAACATTGAAGACTAGTTGCTGACGTGCGAACGTACACGTAAGAATTATGGCTGGGATGTCGTGCTTTTATGGGCGAAGATTTTGTTTTACGTCAATAGAACAGCAAATGTGCGGTTCGAGAATCGCGGACAAATTAGAAGCAGGGACACGTGCAAGGAAAGCATGCATGCCCGGTTCGGCTAGTCTGGTTGCCGTAAGACGGTGACCAAGAAGGAGCTGGCCTCTCGTGCGCAAACAATGACAGAATCGTACCTTACTTATATACGAGATGTGCGCACACTCTGCTGCAAAAGAGACAGCACCATTGATCCGACCATGAAAGAGAGGCTCATATTAAAAGACAGCAGATGATGCATTCAGTCTCCTCGTATAATAATAATAATATATAATAATAATAATAATAATAATAATAATAATAATAATAATAATAATAATAATAATAATAATATAATAATATTATTATTATTATTATATTATTATTATTATTATTATTATTATTATTGATATAAATGTTTATTTGCCATCAGTACAAAAAATATTGATGGAGGGGGCGGGAATAAAAGCGACAATCCGCTTGACGAAGTTCCCACTCCCGTACAGGTAACAGCAGCGAGGCACATAAAAAATACAGTTCTACGTATGTATGGACTATTGGTCTGCATTTAAACAAGCGCAGAAAGAAAAAAAAGAAAAGACATACACGCACACACAGAACACTACCATTTGCTCCTAGAAAGGAAAATTATACATATTGTCTATATATATTATATATATATATATAATATATATATATATATATAATATATATTATATATACAGGCCTACACACATAAACATGCAGTTACATACTAATACTGCAGACATACAGTCATTCTAATAAAGGAAAAAAATAGAATGAAACGTCATCTGCTGTACGAGGGTTTAAGTGAGTATAGGTCGTTATTCATTACTCTGCGCGAGAAATTTCCGTATTCCTGCATTATCGATTTCTGGCAAATAATATGCGCGTCGATTAGCTGATTGAATATGAATGGTAACTGGTAGTGGAGCATATGCCGGCCATAGTTGGTGCGGGTAGCCGGTAAAAATCCAGTGCGTTTTCTGACGGTGTGGGTAATGAGACTCAAACAACCTTAACCAGGCAAAACTGCATAAGCTGTCCCGGCGTTTTTTTAACTCTGCGTTACACCTGCGTAGTAGTCTGTAGTGGTATAAGTTAAATATGTTAAGAATGTCAAATTGAACAAAAAGATGTCTTGTTGTGTATCCGTAAGGCAATCCATAAAGTACCCTTAGTACCGCTTTTGTACGATTAATTTTTTTTGTAGATTTGATTTAGTGGTCGTGGCCCATACAAGTGTACAGTCGGGTGCGATATGAAGTTTATCGCGCGAGCGTCGAGCGGCCTAGCGTCCAAGGGGCCTAGCGGCAAGTTTCGGAACAGTGAAAATCAAGATTACGCATTCTTCTAGCCATGGTTGGCTCTTCCATGCTGCAACAATCGCCCCTACGACGAACTCTACACCCTTTCTCTCTATTTTAAGTTTTTCATTCGTTGCGATCAAGTGTATTCTTCATTGGCTCTTATCTCCGCGGGCGTTAGCAAACTTGCTGGGAAAGATCTGGGCAAGCTGGTGCTTGGCACTGCTTCGTTTAAACGGCTTGTTAAGTTGAACAAAGTACATCGCGTTGTAATAAAAAAAAAATAAAAATGTACTTCCCACAGATGGTAGTGAGCGCAGCTTAAGTAGATGCAAAAAGAGAGAGTGAAGCTTGCCTGATACCTCCCTCTCTTCGAAAGGGTATTCTGGGACGTGGCGCTGTTGTAGATATTAGTCGACGCTCGCGCGATCACCTTCAAATCGCGCGCGACTGTACAGTAATTTAGATAGGAGCAAAAATAGAGTTATACAGCAATAATTTTTCTTTTTGGGGCAATATGCTTCTGTGGCGCATAAGGAGACCAGCGACGCGGGTTGTTTTTAAGAGGATATGGTTAACATGGTCGTCCCGCTGCATATTTTCTGAGAAGTATACCACAAGTGATTTAAAAGATGACACTATTTCAAGAACACTTGAATGATATAGAAGATTTGCAGAGACTGTAACACGTTTATTCCTAGGATGAAAAATCATAGCTTTACACTGTGACACATTGACGGAAAGCACGTTTTCATCTGACCATATTTCTAGTTTTTGCAGTAGGTTATTCGCTTGAGGTATTACGTCATTAGGATTCTCATTTGAAATAAATATACTTGTGTCATCCGCATATATTATAAAACAGGAAGCTTTATGAATGTTTACGATGTCATTTATGTAGATATTAAAGAGTAGTGGTCTAAGAATGCTGCCTTCGGGCACACCGCAGACAACATGGCGTGAAGATTATTTAAATTGATCAATTTGCACATATTGTGTTCGCGACGACAAATAAGACTTAATGAGGGGTAAGGCATTACCCCTTATCCCGTATATTCTAACTATTGAAAAAGAATTTCGTGATTTATTCTATCAAAAGCATTGGTGTAATCCACAAATATTCCTAAGACAATTTTATTTTGTTCAAGACATTATAGTATGTGTTCTTTTTGATGAAGCAGGGCCAATTCAGTGGAACGATTTTTCCTCAAAACCATAATGGCAGTCGGTGATGATATCATTGGATTCGCAAAATCTCTCTATATGTCGAAGGATAACTTTTTCAAGCCCCTTAGAAAAAACAGGTAGGATGCTGGTAGGTCGACATTTTCAAAAATCATTTAAGTCGCCTTTTTTATGCAAGACGGTAACCCTAGCAATTTGCATGCTTGAAGGAAACTGCGCAGATTGAAGAGAGAGAGAGAAATAACTTTATCTATAAAGTCCAGCGAACTTAACTTGGGGTAGGCCTCAACGCCGGCCTAGGCATAGGCCCCGAGCCCTAGGGCTCGGACGGCTTCTTCGGCTCGCTGGACGGCCCAAAGTTGTTCTTCGATTGCGGAGCTGAGCAGAGCCTCCTCCCAGCGCACCCTGCGGTTCCATACTGCCTCCTCGTGGTTTCCGTGTGCTTTGTCGTCTCAGCTCGAGCACTCCCATAGTATGTGGCCCAGTGTTGCCCTTGTATCGCACATCGTACGTTTGTCTGTCAAATAGAGATCAGGGTAACAGAGATGAAAGATAACTGGGTTTCGGTAAGTCTGTGTCTGCAGCTGCGGCCACGCAACTGCCTGCTTTTTATTTAATCTGTTGTGCGGCGGTGGGTATTTGCGTCTTCCGATCTTGTAGTGCCGCGTTATTTCATTGTAGCTAGTCATACGTTACTCCCAATCCCACTCTTCCCCGCGTGGGACCTCGGTCAAAGCGGCGTCGGCGTTCGCAACGGCTCGGTTCGTGAGCTCTCGAGCCGCCGCGTGTGCCGCCTCGTTGCCGGCCAGCAAGGTTTCTGTGTGTGCGGCCGTCCATATAACGAAAGTGTCATTTGTGTTTCGGATTTTTTGCTCGTTATTCGTTAGGATTCGCAGCGCCTCTCGGGAGGCCCGGCCGTTAGCATAGTTACGTATCGCCGCTTGCGAGTCACTAATTACTACTTCGGCCTCGGTGGTGGCCACTGCGAGGGCGATGACCACCTCCTCGGCCGTCTCGGTGAGTGTGGTTTGCACCGTAACACTCGCCTAGCATATTCCTTCGCAGTTGACCACCGCGGCCACATAGCCACACCTGCGCGCGTACCTGGCTGCGTCCACGAATACCGCTTCCTTGCTATTCCCGAATGTCCCGTGCAAGTCCTTCACCCTCTTATTTCTTCTACCGGCGTGCTGATCCGGGTGCACGTTTTTGGGTAGCGGCGGAACTACTATTCTTTCTCTCACCGTCGCGGGTACGTCTGCTTTTTCACCTTTCTGCGTGTGACAACCTATGCCTAGCCTTTCAAGGATGTGCCTACCCGTTTTTGTCTTTGAAACGCCTTCGTATTGTGCTATGTCGTGCGCTTCTATTAATTCATCAAGCGTGTTGTGCAAACCTAGTTCTAACAATTTCATCGTGCTTGTGTTCTTCGGTAACCCTAAGGCTTGCTTGTAAACTTTCCTGATTAAACAATCTAATTTCGCTTTCTCGGCTACCTGCCACTTTAAGTAAGAGGCAACGTACGTGATTCTACTAAGGACGAAAGCTTCCACAAGCCTAATGGTGTTGCCTTCTTTCATACCGCTGTGCCTGTTTGTAATGCGTTTTAGCAATCTGATGGTCTGATTTACCGCTTTTACAACCTGCGAATGGTTTCACCGTTGTGCCCATTGGCTGCGAGATGCAAGCCTAACACGCGTATAATCTCTACTTTGGGAATTGCGTGTCCTTCCGAAGTTGTCAGCCGTATCTCTTCTCGTGCGTTAGTTTCGCTTTGTTCGCTTTCTTTGAGTTTGCGACCTCTGCGCGTAGGTTTGTAGACTAGTAGCTCGGATTTCTCAGCCGAGCAGTGAGGCCCATACCCTCTAAAAATCTTTGAACCGCGTCGGTGGCTCTCTGTAGCGTTTGTTCGATCTGGCCGTCACATCCCTGCGTTACCCACATGGTTATGTCGTCTGCGTACAGACTGTGGCAGAGCCCGTCAATCTCCTCTAATTTAGGCGGTAACCCTACGAGTGCGAGGTTAAAGAACATGGGCGAAAGCACCGAGCCCTGAAGGGTGCCGGCGCTGCCCATCTTTATCTCTCCGGACTCGAGAACGCCCAGCGTGATCTTCGCTGTCCTGTCCGTGAGAAAATCGCGCACGTAGTCGTATGTCCGTTTACCGAGTCCTGATTCCATTATTCGGATCAGTTTAGCTGAGTGCTTGACGTTGTCAAACGCTTTCTTAAGATCTAGGCCTAATACTGCTTTGGTGGATCTGGTCGTGCTGTCTATTACCTAATGCTTGATTTGTAGCATGGCGTCCTGCGTGCAGTGGTTCCTCCTGAAACCCAGCATGGTGTGAGAAATCAGGTCGCGGTCCTCGAGAAAGTTGGTTAGTCTCGCGAGGGCCACGTGCTCCATGACCTTACCGACGCAAGACGTCAGCGATATCGGTCTTAAATTTTCCAGCTGTAGGCGCTTTCCCGGTTTTGGTATCATAAATATGCGGGCGGTTTTCCAGTGTCGTGGACGCCGTCCCTTTTCCCAGCATTCGCTAAAGAAATTCGTGAGTTGTCCTAGCGACGCGTCGTCCAGATTTCTAAGCGTTTTGTTAGTAACCCCATCCGGTCCGGGTGCCGATTTTGTGTTGAGTCTGTGCAATACCGCGCGCATTTCAGCAATGCTAAACGGTCTCTCTAAGTCTTCGTTCACAGCGCCTTTGTATTCGGGGTGGGGTAGGTGTCTAGCCTGATTAGTGTATCTCGGTTTGAGCTCGTGCAGGAGTTCTTCGTTTGTCCCTTTGTATTCGTTTATTATCTTATTGACCTTTTGCCTATGTGCCGTTTTTGTCTCCTCTGGTTCCAGTAGGAACCTGAGGAGATTCCACGCCTTGGTTAACCCCAGCTGACTATCCATGCTATTACACGTTTCTTCCCTCTGTGACTTGCAGAGCTGTGACGCATATTCCTCGATGTCTCTATTTAGCTTGGCAATTTTCCTACGTAAAGTCGTATTGTGTCGTTTTGCCTTCCATCGGGCTTGTATGCTACGTTTAGCCTCCCACATGTGCAAAAGTTTACTGTCTAAGACCTGGAGGTTGGCCTCGGGCGGGACCTCATGCGTTGCCGTCGCGACAACCCGCTTCAGTGTTTTGGTCCACCTTTCGATATCGTCGATATTTTCCAAGGAGTTAATCTTATCTTTCCTGATCTGTCTGAACTTATCCCACTCGACAAGCTTGAGTCGCTTGCTTCTCGTCTTGCGCGGCCCCGCGTCGACTTGAATTTCTACAATGGCGTGATCGCTGTCTGTATCCTCTTGTGTATTTGTCCACCATACGTTTTCTATATTTTTAATAAACGCGAGGTCGGGTGAGGTGTCCGCACAAACGCTGTTCCCTCTTCGCGTAGGTGTAGAGGGGTCAGTAACGAGAGAGACCTTCCTGTTGCGCGTCCTCCCATAGATTCTTGCCTTTCAAGGTTTCATACTTGTAGTTCCATGCTGTATGGTGAGCGTTGAAGTCTCCCGCTACGAGGAGAGCTCGGTTACCCGCTATGCCAGCCGCTTTCTTGAGTAACGTGCGAAAGCGGTGCTTAAGTCGGGGGCTGCTGTACTCGTTAAGAATGAAAAGACTGTCGTTGCGGTTCTTCGTGGGTACTATCTCCACCAGCAAGTGCGGTATCGTGTCGGCCTTAATCTCGTGTTGCGTTGCGGTCAGGTTACGTTTGACTAGCGTCGTGACGGCCGGTTTGTCCCGAGTGGCGGTATCGTGAAATTACCTGTAACCCGATAATTTAGCATTAGCGTTAGCTTCCTGTAGGAGTATCACGTCCGGTTGCTCCTTGTTAATTAGGTACTGTTGCAGGTTTTCCCGCTTTCTAGCGTATCTTCTACAATTCCACTGCCAAATTATGTAAGTTTTCGTGTCGTGTGTACCCATGGTGCCAGCGAATGTTAGTGTTTTCCAGTGCTATCCCAAGTCTCTGTTTACACTGATTTGTGGTACGGTTCCCCTGTCGGTTTGACGGGCCCACAGTGGCTAGCTGGCAATCTTTCTGTGTTTTCGACCCTCATCTGTAAGGCTGTCAGTTGTTGCTGTATTTGCTGCATTGTAGCAGTTATCTGCTGCATCGCCTTAGTGAGCTGGCTAAGCATTCCTTCCATTTCCACCTTACGCGTGTTTTTTTCCTCCTCTATTTCTTTCCGCATTGTCCTTATGTGTTCTTCGACCTGAGTTTCTCGTCTAGCCTGTCTCTTCCTGCTCTTGTCCTCTATTTTCTGTGTTTGACTCTCGGCGTGAGCCGAATCCACTACTACTGCCCTGCGTTTCGTGGGTGTGGGCACCGTTTCTTCCCCAGGATGATTACATTTGGATGATTGGATGATTACGTCCTTGATTGGATGATTACTTCCTTCCTAGCTACCTCATCCTTTAGTTTGGCATTTTCTTCTCTGAGTTCCTTTATTACGTTGATGTATCTGGTGTTATCGCTCTCCTATTGCTCGAGTCGTTTTTGGATTTGCATGATAATGTCGTTTTCTCCTTCACTGTTAGGAGCGGCAGTGCCGAACCGCACGTGCGCCACGGAGGTGGCTTTTTGTGCCCAGCTCACTTTGAAGGCTTTGGGTAGCCCGTCTTTATCTCCGTTTCCGGTAGCTCGCGTCGTTGTGGTGCCGGTACTGGTGGTAGACCTGCTCCGGGACCTGAGTCCAGCCTTGGGTCCGGCTCCGGGCGCAGGCTGTCACTTGGCGTTCCGCGACCGAGAGCGGGAGCGAGAACAGGAGCGCGAGGTGGATCGCCCTCGTCTCTCTCCCTCCAGCACCGAAAAGTCGTTTCCTCCTTCCTTGTTGTGTCTTTGGTCTTTAGTTGTATCTTCTTCTCGCTGTCTCCTTTCCCAGAGTCGTTTCTTCACAATGTAAGGAGTCCTGTACTTGACGTGGCATTTTCTGTCTCCGGTCAGGTGATCCTTGCCGCAAAGTCGACATCTGGGTTCGCATTGGTGGTCTTCCGCTGGATCATCGCAGCCACAACCTCTGCATCTTTTACTCTGCGGGTTGGGACAACCATCGTATCGATGTCCGAGTCGGCCGCATGCGTAGCACGTCTCGTACTGTTTCTTGTATAGCATGCAGCGGTGCTCCGTTCCATTGTAGTAAATGTAGTGCGGCACTACACTTCCTTCGAATACGACAATGGCGTTTGCCGTCTTTCCCATCCTCTTCGTGTGCAACAATGTTGGGTTATGCTCGTTGACCAGGTGTCTCTCTATGTCGTCAGGGGAGTCTTCGTCGGGTATCCCGCGGATGATGCCCTTGGTTGTATTTTCCGGCGCCGCTGCGTATGCGCTCGCTTCGTATTCTTTGTCTCCCATGCGTAGTTTGCAGATTTCACAGTATCTTCTGGCTCTCTCTTCCGATGGAGTGCTGACTACTATTAAGTTCTGTCTTTCGTTGACACAAAAGCGATCACCTCTTGTTTCCTCTTGCGTCAGTCCGGCCGCGTTGCGTAGGCTGTCGCCGATCCGAGCAGCACGACGCGCCGCGGTACAGAAGCCATCTCTAGGGCGCACGATGATTTTGCCGTCGTCCGCCGGCAGGTTCGGTTTCTTGATCGTCATGTTCAGTCTTCGCACGTTTCTCGCTGCCCTTCTGATATATGTTTCTTCACTAGCCAGCGTGCCAACTGTCTGCTCAACTGGGCCAGTGCCCCCGACGAGCGTCTTGCGTTCCTTGAATTTGGCGCGTACGTCGAGCCATCCATCCTCTTTGCGGAGCTCTGTCGGCGATATTTCTTCGCCTTCCACTTGTACCACTTCCATTTTGGTCGTAAACAAGGCCGTAGAGCGATGAGTGGGGAGGAGCGTCGCACTTCTCGCCGCGTTCTGCCTGGTCGCCGGCCGCGTTTGCGGCGCGAGCAACGGCGTCGACCAGTGCTGCGTTCGGCTTAGTTCGTCTGCCAGTGAGGCACCGCAATAAAGTCGCTGCAGTGACCAGAAAAATGCTCACCTGCGAAAAACTTGCTATCGACAGCGTTCGCTGACCTTCTCGATGCTGCTGAGGGATACGTCGTTGATCGAAGATCTGAATTTCCACCACAAACATCGAAAAACTGCAGAGCCGACATGAAACACGTCCGCACTCTCTGGCCCCCTAGTGGGCTCCTCGCGCAGATTGAAGACATAAATTATATAAATATGCCAGGACATCAGATATGACATCGATTACATATTGACAGAACGTATTTGAAGGTTTGTAACATCACAGGAGGTACTGTTGTTAATTTCGGAAAATATGTTTATTATTTCATTTTTATCAACTGGTTCTAAAACAAATTGGGGGACGCTTAAGCTTCGCCTTTACGAGTTGAACGCGATAGCAATATCCTGCCCCTAGTGCGCACTTCGAACACTACGAGTGTTTAACAGAATACGCGCAATAAGGTGTGTGCCTTATGTAATGGGTAGCATGCTTTAAATCAGGAGCAATTATGCGCGAGAACCTTTTTCGAAGCTGCGATGCACCCACTACGTGGTCCTAAAGGAATACGCGCAATAATTTGTGTGCCTTTTGTGATGGGTGGCTGTCTTTAAACCACCAAGTCGTTATGATATTGACATGGTCTGACGCCCGATGGCAATGTACGCTTGTACCACGCAATATTACTGCGATATTACACCTTGTACTGTGACACCTGTATACAGGACGCGTATTTTTGGGAAGCATCGAAGTTACTTTCAGTGCCGCTCTAAGCAGAGGCGTGGTTGTGTGGTAGAACACATGCTTGCCACGCAGACGGCCTGGGTTCGATTCTCACTCGGACCCAACATTTTAATTATTTATTTTATTTGCAGCTTTTTCGATTTTTTGGTCACGGACAAGATGATTTTTCGCTCACAACCAACGGTGCCGACGCCGACGACGGAATTTCTGCGATACGAGCTCTTTAACGCTATCGCGTTAAATCATGGTGGGTGATACCTTTGTAATGGATTGTGTAGGTATATCTACTTGGATGTTTGATTGCGCAGT
The DNA here is from genome assembly GCF_013339695.2 of Rhipicephalus sanguineus. Lineage (NCBI taxonomy): Eukaryota > Metazoa > Arthropoda > Arachnida > Ixodida > Ixodidae > Rhipicephalus > Rhipicephalus sanguineus. The sequence goes on from NC_051180.1 coordinate 156,995,240, forward strand.
AAAGTAGTCATTGAATGCATCAACAAGAGATTTGCCTGTATATTCATGACCATTCTGAATGACCCTCTCCAGTGGTCTACGATCGTCATTTGAAGAATCCAGCGATCTGAATTTTTTCCAAAGTTTAACCAAACGATTTACTGTGCATCCAAAATACTTTTCATAATAACTTCCTCTAGCATTTCGAATGTCATTTTTTAATTTATTCCTGTACTTTTTGAAGTCATCAAGTGCGGGAATGATTCTGCTAGTAATAAACAACTTGTACAGTTTATTTTTTTCTCTGATTCAAGCAGGTAATTCACGGGTTATCCAGGGTTTTCTTAGTCTTTCATGGGTTTTTGGCTCTTTAAAAAGAAAGTGATTTTTGTATATTGAGAAAAATTTCTCTGCGAATAGCTGATACGCGCTGTTCGTATCATTTTCCTTATGTATATCTCTCCAGTCTGTATTTGATAAGTCGAAGTGGAAACTATTCAGTGCATCGGATGTTACGAGTTGGTACAATTTCTTAGTCCGAACGGCTTGTTTGGGAATTGATTTCTGGTAAAAGAGGTATATGCCCAAGTGATCACTCAGATCACAGCAAGTAACACCCGAATGTATGTTGGACATGTCTATGTTCGTTACGAACAGGTCCAAAAGTGTTGCAGAAGTTGTGATTCGGGTAGGTGTTTAGGTTGCAATTGTGAATCCGTAGGAGCGCGAAAGAACATTAAAACTAATACTGTTAGCATACGAGCTGAGCATATCCATATTGAAGTCTCCACTGCTTATAGCGTCATACTTATGCATATCAATGAATCTGAGATAACCTTCAAAGAAATCAACAAATGCACACATGTCACCTCTAGGTGGTCTGTAAAACGCTGATACTACCATATTAGTTCCAAGTATTGTTGAAACGACTTCTACATCGCCAGAGTAAAAGCAAAATTCTTCTATTGCATCAGATTCATTTTTTTCGTGAATTAAAGTACACACGCCCCCGCCACGACGACAATTTCAGAGCGTCATACAATGAAGTAGTGACCGCTAACAAGGCGTTAGCTGCTCAAAATGAAGTGCTGACAAAAAAATCGCGGACATGAAGCAGTATAGCAGAATGAACAACATCGAAATAAGAGGCGTACCATCCTCACAGGGTGAGGATTGCACGAAAATTTTGAAGAAAGTTGCCGAGGCAATTGAGTGTCCTCTTTCTTCTGGGGAAATTGATATTGCACATCGTGTAGCAAGCAAGACAACTGACAAGAACATTATTGTTCGTTTCTGCTCACGCGCAAAGAAGAATGAATTTCTAAGTAAGGGTCGCAAAGCCCGTCTGCGGTCCTCACAAATTGGCTTTTCTGGCAATTCAGATAAGCCCATTTAAATGAGCGAACACCTCACAGTCGATAACAAACGTTTGTTCAGCAAAGCCCTTGCGCTTTGTTCCTCGTCGCTCGCTGGTTCACTTCAGCGTATAGAAATTCCAGCTGGCTCCTTTTACCGCGTCGGCCTCTATCGCATCCGACCATTTCCAACATCTCTGACCGAGAACGAGTCGATTTTCGTTACCTACTACACGACCAAATATGCTATCATGCGTACACAAATGAGAACCTGTGGGACTGACGTCACGGCATTTCTGCTTCACGACGTCATTCTCCTCAATAGCGCTCCGCGATAGCGTTTGACCGATCGTGGGTGCTGATTTGTTTCAAAGGCTGCCAACAAGATTCATCGCTAGTGTTCCACACGTCACAAGCTTACTACTGCCTACCAGCAGCAAAAGATGGGCTGACCGAGTGGCACAATCGCACTTTGACCGCAGTGCTATCCATGTGTGTTTCCGCAGTTCCCCGTTGTTGGGATAGCGTGTTGTGTTATGTGAAATTCGCGTAAAATTCGCCATGCTACGACACCGCTGGCTTTACCCCCTTCTATCTATTAGTTGTCCGCCACCTCATGTCATCCTTGGATACTGTTCTATCGTGAACTACCTTTACTCTAACAGGGTTCACCCGCGTTGCAACTGCTCGGGTTCAAGCGGCTTGCCAGGTCACATTACATTGTCTTTCTGAGGCAGGCTACGATAGCCATCACAGAACCGGTTTGTACTCTCAGGCTAGTAGTTGATGCTCTGCTGGATTCGTTGCCGCAAGTTTGGCCTATCGTCGAAGCTTCCTTGTCCCTACTCCGCGCTTTACAAGGTCTTACGCGAGCTTACTGAGGTCACATACGAGATCGCTTTGTTGGGCAGTCGTGCTTCATCGCTTGTGCCCGGCACTTATACCGTGCACACCTCCCCTCCTAAAAATACTTATCCGCACACGATCCTACTCATTAGCGCAGGGGCAGCGCTACCAGCGGCTGGGGTTATGAGTAACAAGTCATCAGCATACTCCAGAAAGGCGATGAAGATGGTAAATGGAATAAGGCTCGTGCTGTTTTTGTTCCGCCATCTTGGCTGCAGCTGTTTTATGTCTGTCGGTGTATATTTCGTAAATACATTTCTCTTTTGGACACTCTAACTTCCGCGACAGTGTAATGGCTTGAAAGCTTGCAAGCCTGGTCTATAATATTAGTTCAAGTTAAACAAGAGGGAATTCTCAGGGCTTCTCGCCCGTGCGTTTTCGCCGGATGCAGACATTTCACGTCATAATATTAAAATATAATCAAATTGCAACGACTTAGGTTACTATAGTGGACATCTATGAAATCTAGAAATCTTTACAATAATTGGTGCCCACCAATGCGGGTGCCCGTTTTGTATTAAGATATTATACGCTGGAAGACTGAGGTAAAGGCAACCATTTTAATTCTGTTCTCCCTGTACGCGCAGGCGCATCTCAAAAAGAGGAAGAGCGACGCCAAGTAGAGGCTGCAAAATCCGCTGACATCTACCAGAAAACTTTACGGGTATGTACACTTTCTGTAGTTGGTCATGGAAATCCAGACCTGAAACATTGAAGGGCAGAAGACAGCCCTTTCATTTACTGAGGAAGCATTTGGTGTCTGTCGCCATTTCTCATATAGAGGTATAGGCAGAAACAAGGTAATTTTGCCGCAGTTACTCTCTCCATTATTAAAATTTGCGCAACCTGTATATAACTAGTGTGCAGAATTCTTGCTCATCGCATAACACTGTTATTACCTCGAGGTGCATGGAAAAGAATGTGGCCATAAAATAGTCTGTCAGGATCTCTGGTCTTAGCAATCTATGGGATTCGCAAAAGTGTATGGTAAAGTGCGCTGTTTCGCCAGAAGGACGAATGAATTAATGCAATGGAAACACACTGGCATATTAAGCGTAGTAAGGCTAGCAGCCGAAAAACAGAAGGACAGGGAGGTTGGCCAGATGTCAGACGGGCTGGCTGGCGTTTGCCAGTGTGGTAGAGCCGTGGCGAGGGAGAGCGCCAATGCTGCTAAGCGGCGCGGAAAAGTGAAGAAGCTTGACAACGAGGAAAGCTAAGAATAATCAGGTGAACCTTAGCTAACTTTACGTATATCCTGGCATAGCTGAGCTAAGCCACTGCAATTCTTTTTACGATCAAGAATTGTCAACGCAAAAGCACCTCAATATGGAGAATGCGGCGTGTTAAAGTATGCTTATGTATGTAGGTGGAGCCGAAGGAAGAGATGGACGAATATATAAAGGAGACGAGTATACAAAGACAGCTAGAAAGAGCGAGAAAGAGAAAGAAAAAGAGGACGAAAGGAAGGGAAAATAATAAAAAAAGAGGCAGGTTGCCCAGATCCCAACTTCCTTGAAGCTTGGCACCACTAGTGTGAAGCTGCCTTACTTTTCTTGTTTATTTTTATTGATTGTTTAAAATTTTTATTTGATGTTTGGGCGGCGAAGACAGAAGGAATGTAGGAAAGGTAGGGAGGTTAACTAGCCTATACGTATACGGGAGGGGAAATAAGGGAGTAAAAGAGAGGGAGATAGAGAGAAGGAGAGACACTTCACATGACACATAAAGTGCCGAGTTTCACAGGCGGTCGCTCAATGAAGTTGCTTTCAAGTACCGCAGGAGGGCTCGTGTGGCATTCTGGGCTGATGTGCTGCGCGACCAGACTCCCAAGATCTTTCCTTTATTAAAGGGCCGACCATCGAGTCTACTGGATGATCGAGTCTACACTGGAGAGTCCAGCAATCTTCAATTAATTGGGGACAGTGGCCCGAATTGGGGACAGTAGCCTCTACACAGTTGCAGCTTTCGCACATGGATGAATCTGCCATGTCAATGCGATGGCTGAATGAGTTGGTTAACGAAGGTTCGTAATTAATCTCGCCGGCCTCATCAAACGAACAGCATCACGTAGCTCAAGGCGCCTCAGCCAGGAGATCTTTCACTGTGCTCGTTTGCTCAGTTAATTCGAAATTTGTTTATATTTTCGGGTTTCAAGGTGAAGGTTCTAGAGTAATCGCGACAGCATCAGCAAAAGAACGGTGTCGCGTGGCTCGTAGTGCCCGCGCGGGGAGATCTTTCACCATGCTCGTTCATCGGTCATGGCGAACGACAACTTGGGTCAACGCTCAACCCAGAAAGTGTGCGAACGACCTGCGGTCTAAAATATTCCCCTTGTACTGTAGGTAGGCGTTCACCTTGAAATTGAGTGGTGAAGCCAATGTGTTTCTGCGTTGAAACAATTCAATTTATATGATATTACTGCGTAGTACACCTGTGTCATAAGGCATTTTTTCGGGCTGAAACCATGGTGTTGTGTGCCCATCTATGCATTTAAATATGCTCAACAATGCATTGCATGATATGATAATTGTTGACGTTTTACGTCCCAAAACCACGACACAATTATAAGGGATGCAATAGCGGATGGCTGCAGAAATTTTCAGTATCTGGTTATATTAATCGTTATAGGTAGTTATATTCTTGTTTATGTTCCCCTTCGTGTCTCCCTTAGAGTCCTAGCTAAGTGTTGCCTCACGACAGTATTGCTGCAACTAAACTAAAATAAGATTCTCTGCAGGTTCTTTTATACACAAAAAGCCACTGGCGTCACTCCCAACGCCATCAGCTTCCGTAGCTGCAGCAGATGTGCAGAGACCACTATGTGCTTTGCATTGTTATGAGGAAAGGTTTATGATCAATTTTAAGCCCCAGATGCTTGTTCAAGCTTGCTTTTTTTGTAACAACCAGTGCTGTTCTGTATGTTGTATGCATTCCTGCTTGCAAGTCGTTTTTTTAATGTCACTTCACATTGCTGATCGTTTGAAGGCTGCTTCACTTTGCCACAAGTCGGCCCAATATGTGCTGTATCAGCACACAATTTTTGTCCATGGATGATGCCACGAAAAATGCCTACTAATCAAAGGCTAAGAGCTTCGTTGCCCTATACCACGCGTTTCGTAGCACGTTTGTGTTCTCTGTTATCTCATGCCTCATCAATAACGAAGTATGTGCCCAATGCTGAAATTTAATAAGTCTAGCAGCTCAACAGCTTGATATTAAAACTGAAATGTTAGTTCGGAAACACAACTCTTTGTATTTAATTGTTTGCGGCAACTTATGTGTTTATCGGTTGCAGATCCTGTATATGTTCTTGTTTCTTTAAAGTCAGAAACACCGGCAAAGAATGAACACTGCATTTGAATTTTTTTTCACATGTGCCATGTCAAACAGCAAAAACTTTGCTTTAAAGCTAAGGGAGCATCCTTCTCAAAGTCATTTTCAAGGGTCATTGATCAATTACTTCAAGAAGCGTTGCAGGTACCCCTTACGACTACATATAAAAGCTAATACCCATACTTCAGAGTCATACGATGCAAACTGTCCGCCAATGATTTTGGCAGAGAAAGCCCATTTTGCATGTTATTATCAACACACGGCTTTGATTAGGTATCTAATCGTGAGGTGTGTGTTCATGCTTTGAAAATGTTCGCTAATCGTTGTGTCACTGTTGTCAAAGTGAAGCCTTTCTGCATGCCCACAGTGCATAGCTGAATACTGTTGTGTTTATTGAGCCCTCACTATGTTATGCTTTTCTCCATCTTCATTTATACGTTAAATGAAAGTTTACAGTTACTTCTCTGATAACGTAGACACAGTGTGTGAGAAGTTCCCTCCATATTGTGCATTAGAATGTACCTTATGCTTCTTTTATTTTGCGGTGAAAAATACACCAGCTACTTTTACGGGCATGCGCAGTTATGTTTTTGAATGCACCTCGGATATCATAAAAGCTGCATATTTTGTGTAATTGCTCCTCGATGGGAATATTAATCACTCATAACAGTTATTTTTGGGCATTGTACATAAGTGCAGAACATTTTCTGTGAAAACGGCTGCTTGGGCGAGTTGGTTCATGATTAAGATAGATTTACCAGAGCAAAAAAGACAGGACATTTAGGAAGGACACAACACAGATAGCGCTGCACTCTCAAATAAGGAAGTCAGGTACCTACGGCGCGTACCTTTTTAATAGTTTTTACCCTGTCCTTTACACAATAGTTTTTACCATGTGCTCTACACATTTCTTATATTTCATTTTAGTTTTTAACGTTTTATACCTTTTTTATCTTTCTTGTGTGGCTGCCCTGGCTTTTCTGGCTTGCCGGTTGGTTTTAAGATCAATTATAGTGTCACTTCTTTCATATCGGGGGCGTACTTTGTAGCGTAAGAATTTTTCGACTGCGCGGTTACCGTCGGTAGATTGTCTTTTCGGCAAGCAGTGTCACGTGGTTCCCACCGTTTCTTTTCTCGATGTTATCTTTCTGTTGCTTCGACGCGTGCCTACAAAAAGGCCCTGCGTTCGAAGTAATAAATCAGTTGTGAGTGCAGCGCTATGTGTGTGTGTCCTACCTAAATGTCCTGTCTTTTTGCGCTGGTAAATCTATCTTAATTTTCTGTGAGCTGTTCAATATTGCGACTAACGGTAGTCACCATGTTTCAAAATTCAAAATTTGTGTACATTTGATGTCATTGTGTTTCTATGAAAGATAGTCGCCACTCCAACACCGCCATTCATTTTCGTGCTCGTTAGGAGCTCCAATGAAACCATGAATCAAAGAGAGTGTTATTCACAAATTAGTGTACAAGTTAACTAGTTGTACGACTGCTTATTGTAGAACTTAACTAGTTCGCGCCCTGACGAAGACAAATCCAATTTTCGAAACGTGGCTGAAGTGATACTCTCTGTTCAGTGATTTATTACGGGGAAGGCTGTTATGAAATCGCAACAGCCAGTCCTGGTGGCATAGTTGTCTGCCGCTGCCGGTGTCAGCAACCGCTATGGCATGAAATGAGAAAGGAATGTCGTGGATCGTATCGGATTTGAACCTGGGCCTTCTGCGTGGCAGTCGAGTATTGTACCACGAAGTCACGGCGGTGCTTGAAACTCACAAGGCCCTGTACAGGAGTCATGTCGGGCTAGGAATCGAGTAAACATACGTAATATAGGGTGGCAGAAGAGTAATATAACAGGCAGGCGCCACACAATTTGAAGTGCGTAACGAGTAGCTCGTTTAAAGCTCCCATTACAAAAGGCTCAACCATAAGTTTTCATCGCAAACAACCACAGCACCAACAACGTGCACTAATGCCTTACAGATGCGTAGCGGCATAGGCGTCAAGTACGCGGAGCAAAGTGGCAATTACCCTCCCCCTTATTTTCCCGGGGGAGGTGGTCCTCCTTCCGGGAGTGTTAGCTGGTCACTCCCCTCCCTTCTTTTACGCAGTGAATGTTCCTGTCCCCTGGATCACTTCAAACAAATGGAATAATTCAACTAAAAACTCTGCAGAATATACTTTGTGAGAAAAGCAAACGGAAGCTACGGAATGTTACGAAAAAAACTGAAGAAATTGATGCGAAACGCCTCCCCCCTCGCCAACACGCTGGTGCACGTCCAAGGCCCCCCAACGCAACGCGCTATCCAGTAAAACTATGCTGATTTTTGTCTTTTCGGTTAACTTGCCTGCCATACACTTTTGAGCTTGCCTGTACATGGTGAACTGCCGTTTTCTCAATGTGAAGTATATCTTAGCGTGACAAAATCATTTTTGTAACCTGTGGTGGTTGTAATGCTTTGACGTACTGCTTCTGTAGCTTGAACAGCATTACACGGTCATGAGTATAACTGATCAAATTAGTTGTCTTTGATGAGGTGGGACAAGAAAGAGCTAATGACAATGGTCAATTGTAAATCGAGGTTCAAGACAGTGTTAGTGGTAGGTGCGTCCAAATGCAACCAAAATATTCTTCGCTGACAGACTTCTTTTAGTTTGAACGAATAAGCGCCAAATTAGCAACCACAAGCTAATTTACATTCAATGACAGAAAGGCAAAAGTCACATATAGGAAGATTTCATCCTAATTCTTGTGATCCGTGGCAACATGCATTCAAAGCATGTCTGCTATTGCTTTGTTGAGGCGCTCGGTTAACCCATTCGTCTGCGGCTGCTACGCAGATGCTCTTCGGTGTGTCGTACCGCTCAACTGCAAGATATATCGAACCAACTGCGCCATGAATGGTTTATCACTATCTGTGATCACAACAGCTGGATAATCATGGCGGAGAAGGTTGTTATTGACGAAGAAGTTGGCCACATCGAAAGCAGTAGCTCGCTAGACGGCTGGGGTTTTGCAGCATCTAGTCAAGTAATCCGTAGCGAGAGCAATCTAGTAGGTATGAGCTGAAAACTTTAGAAAGAGCCCGAGCAAATCCATCCCGACTTTATCAAAAGGCGGGAGGAGGTCGTGCGGGCTGAAGGAGCACGGCTGGTTTCATGGGTGGAATTTTGCTGCGTTGGCGAGCAGTGCAAGTTTTCACGTACTACTTCACAGTTTTTGTGAGTTTCTGCCACCTGTACTTCTGTTTAATCCTTGCCAAAGTACATGTGAAGCCAAGATGCCCGGACGGTGATTTGCCGTGACATGTGCGTAAAATGTCGTTGCGAAAAGAAGCAGGAACCACTAGGTGGTAAACAGCTTTCGTAGGGTTAAATTTGCGCTTTTAGAGCACGTAGTTGCGTAGACACAAAGATGACAAGTCATGTGCAAACTGACGCGGGGGTTGTGGACGACGTCTTTGAATGTATTCATTCAGTGGTCGCTGTTCTGAGTCTGCGCGTTGCTGTTGCGCCACGTTTAAACATGCTAGAGCAGTAAGCAAGCCGCACTCTTCGTCACTGTCTTTTGGGGCGGTCTCGACGGGGGCGCGGGAAAGACAGCCGGCGTCAGCGTGTTTCTTGCAAGACCTGTACACGATTGTTAAGTCGAATTCTTGCAACCGAAGGCGGCTTCATGCGAGAAGACCCGAAGGATCCTTGAGATTCGGCAGCCAGAGGAGAGAGTGATGCTCACTGGCAATTCGGAAGGGGCGTCCGTACAATTATGGCCGGAACATTGCAATGGCCCACACAACTTCCAGGCAGTCCTTTTCGGTTGTTGAATAGTTGTCCTCAGATGAAGACAACGCGCGGCTAACATATGCAATAACGCGTGCCACACCATATTCAAGTTGCACGAGAGCGGCTCAGAGACCAAGGTTGCTAGCATCAGTATGGACTTCTGTATCTGCTTCTATGTCAAAGTGACCAAGGATCGACGGGTTTCATAGGCGTTGCTGAAGTTCGCAAAAAGCGTCCGATTGTGCTGAGCCAAGGATAAAGGCGACGTCCTCCGCGATGAGTTACTACAATGGTTCGGTGATTTTAGAAACTTTTGCCACACAAAACGATGGTAATACGCCCAAAGTCCTACAAATCGGCGCAAATCGTGGTTTTTCTTCAGTACCGTAATACCCCTGTCACACGGGCAGTCTAACCGCAGTTAAGTACGACGGCCGTTACGTCTAACGGCTGTTGTACCTTGTCACACGACAACCCTAACCGCAGTTAATCCGCTAACGACCGTTTTCGTAAACGGAGGTAGGTAACCCCTGTTAGCGCCGTAAACTGACAACATGGCGGCCCACATGTCGGACGCGAGCGGCTCGGCTCCCAGCGAAATACCGAGCCAAAAGCGTGTCAACTGGACCGTTGCGACGACAGAGGCGTTGAAACGCATTTGGGAAGATAAACTACCGTCTTTGAGGTGCAAGTTTGTCCGTGCTGCAAAAATCTCGTGTGCATTTCACGAGATTCATACACGGCTGCGTTCGTTCATTAAACAGGGCTTCACGCTATTTGATAGACGCCATCAAAACACGCCGCTGACGCGTTCATAATCGAGCGTGAAGCCCTCTCCAAAGCGGTGTTATAGCGGTGTTGCACGAACGCAGCCATGTATCAACTAAAGGACGGTTCGAAGCGCTAGAGGCGCACAAGCGCGCGTCTATTTAATATTTGGCGTGTTTGGCGCGTTTTTGTTTTTAGGGGCGAAGCTCCTTAAGGCGGCACCCGTTCGTCCCTCGTAGTCGTAGTAGTAGTCGTAGTGCGTAACCATTCTTACGCTTTCACCTCCAAGGTGGTGCCGGTGGGAGATTTTTCCTGTGCGTTGTTGAACAATAAAAAATTCGCAGCGTGCGCGTTAACTAAAAGCCGAATTCTTCTGTCTCTCATTCCCCATTAGCAGCCATTGGCATGTTCCAGTAGGAAACGTTAGTAGAAGTAGAAGTGTAAGTGTTAGCTCAAAGCCGACTTCTTCTGTCTCTCATTCCCATTAGCAGCCATTGTTTACCTCCAAGGTAGTGCCTGGTGAGATTTCTCCTGTGCGTCATTAAACAATAAAAATTTTGTTCAAAACGCCGTTGATTGATGAAATAAACCAACGAAAGACGCCAGATGTTTTGTAAAAGCAAAACGAAAGAACGCCAGATGTTTCTAAAGCAAAATGAAAAGACGCCAGCTGCTTAACGAAAGACGCCATATATTTTCTAAAGCAATGGTTTTCTAAACAATGAAAATTCACAGCGTACATGTGAAATTAAAGTGAGCTGCAAGTCGTCATAACTCATCGAACCTTTAGTATAAACGCGCCCGATCTCACGTCGGTGATGATGTACTGGGCAGAATTCACGGAAGATTCACGGTTTACCGATGAACCTCCGGAGCTTCGCCCACTCATCATCATTCACTCCGTGGATATGCTGTGATTTTTTTCTCGGAAAAAGCAACCAGACAGGCGTGACAGCGCCTCTGTCTGGTTTGCGGTAACTGTGGTTACGCCCGCTAACTGCAGTTGGGTATAACAGCGGTTAAGCTTAACCGTGTGACAAGGGTATAAGAGAACAACTGCCGTGGCGTCTTCAGGCTCAGGGCGAACACCTCTGCTCCTTATTAAACTCCTCGTATACAAAGTAACACTTTCCCGGCTTCATAGATAGGCTGGCGGTACGAATGGCCTCGAGAGCCACCTGAAGCCGGTCGATGTGCCGTTTAAAAGCCGTGGAAGAAACAACTACGTCGTCCAAGTACACTACACGCGATTCTCACTTCAGGTCAGCGAGCAGTGTGCCCATAATTCCTTGGAACGTGACTGGAGGAGATAATAGTCAAAAAGGGACGACATTATATTCGTGAAGGCCGTCAAGTGTTATAAACGCCGCTTTGCAACAAAAGCTATTATCAGATCACAACGGCAGGGGGTAGTTGTCCGCCGCCACCACCACATGTGTCCCTAACCACGATAGCGCGAAATAAGAAGAAATGAAATCAGTGAAATATATCCGGGATTGGATGGGATTTGAATCCAGACACTGTGCGTGGCAGTCATGTATTCTACCACAGAGCCTGCGGGTGCTTGAGATTCATTTGCAAAAAGACGCTATACAGGTGTCGTGTCAGGCAAATAATCGCGTTAACATGTGTAATATAGCGTGGCAGAAGAGTGGAATAGCAACCAGGCATCACACAATACAGTTACGCAACGAGTATGTGGCTTTAAGCATCCCACTGACTACAAAGTGCTCAACCATAATACATCATTGTTAGCAGCCCCATGCAGCATCACAAAGTGCATATAATGCCTTACACATGTGTAGCGGGTACGTCGCTTATCCGTAGAAAGACGAATAATGGCATAGAGGGTGTTTCCTACTTCACAAAAATTATGATTTGTGGCATTGCCGATACCTTGCATGTGCGTTCGTATTAGTTTGCGCAAGAGTTTTGAACGGGCTCTAGGAAGGCATCTCTTCCAGCTTTCGCTGTGACTGTGCTACGCGCTCCGCGCAGGCCTGGCGTTTTTTTTTTCTCGGTCCCGTTCGGCAAGCTCAATCTGCCAGTACCTGCTGTTGGAAATTGGCCGATTTCAAAATTGTGAGCGCCGCCTACAAGGAAAACCTAGGAACTAGGCTCGGCTGGAAAACAAGGCTTACGCTGGCGTGCAGCTCGAGTGGCCTGTGCTCTGTGTAGCTTCGCAATTTGCGCTGTGCGTCGCCTCAGTTTTATCGGATTTCCGCTGAAATCTATTATGATTGAAGAGAATAATGTGCCCATCCCGTTTGCAAACGCGGGATGGACGCGAAATTCCAACAAGTGCCCCGTGAGCTGCGACGGCGTATGGGAATACTTGGACTCTCACACATCCACCGTTCGCCAGGCGCATCGTGGTTGGGCGCTACACGATGAAGGTTACGTGGCCAATCAAATGCTCAATACGACTACCGCCGATCCAGAGGTTGGACTTCTAAGAGGAACTTGTAAGCCATCTATGAAGACGGGCAGCGTGTACGAGGTCACGGCGTGGTACGAGAAAACAACGGGTGACATCATCGGCGCCTATTGCCAGTGCATCGCAGGGTAAGTTCGTTTCCTTTTAATGCAGTGACATGTTCGGGCGAACGGTAAAGCGCTTCTGTACTGTATGTATATTTCTGCGATGTAGATATGTTAGCTAGGTATGTAGGTATAACGAATGCTGTACGAGCGAGTCTTCAACTGTCGAGAGCCAAAGAGCAACTGCGGCCGTATTTGTGTGCCAACATTGCCGTTTATCACATGAATAAAAGCACCGAATCCTGCTTCGAGCCGTACTTCGCGCGTACCTCGGTTTGAATCGTTCGAGGGAGCCATCTCGCTGGCGTAAACAGCGTGCGCTGTTCCCTCGTTATAATAAGCACATGTTTATTGTATATGTTTACCTAGGCTGTCTCACTCCGCTTGATGTTGTTGCTCCCGCAGAGAGGCAGGCTCATCATGTTAAAGGCTCGCGTTGTATATAGCTCGCTTGTAGATTCCTAAAATTGAAAAAAAAAGAAAAGAAAACGCTTTGTGGTTTTTAAGATCAGGAAAGCCCGTCGTGTCTTCATATGAGTGTAATCTGCACCGCTTTCTCTGACAGGCGGAGCGAGACATGCCAACACGTCGCAGGACTGCTTCTAAGCGTCGCCGACCTGGCGACTACTGGGCTTAATCAACCGCCTTCGTGTACGGACTTGCCATGCAAATGGATTGTGCCCCCAGAAGGTACCACACTCCTTATTATATAGAGTAGATGTAGTCTAAAGCATTCAAAAGTGCATGAAGCTTGTTCATTGCAAACGAATGAATCCGTTAGTGGAACCATATCGTCAAAAGACAAGTTCACTTATAAAGTTTATTTCTAAGCAGCAGCAATAACAACCTAACTGACAGAGCACCTTGAAATTTGCAGCCCATGAATGAGAACTTGCATATATAAACTGTGCTTTGCACAGAAAATGAACGAATTTTGTTTTCGTAAAAGAAATCATAAACTAGGTTGGTTTTGTATTCGTTTTTTGTGTATAAGTGAAAGCACAAGAAAACTAACTGTTATACAACTTACGTGCGTTTTGTTTAATGCAGCAAAGAAGCCAGCCCCTAAGGTGGCGTTGAAGGAGATCACATTTAGAAAGCATATGATAAATAAGCCACCATATGAAAAGAAGAAAAGGGAGTACAAGCCGTACAGACCAAGTGCTGTCCCACCGCACCAAATTGACGTGGAAAGTTTGAAAGAGAACTTGTTGGCATGCTGCCCGGAACTTCAAGTGCTGCGCTACTTGGGACCAGCAGATGAAGAACCTCAAAATATTGATGAACCGTCAGAGATTTTAATTGAAGATAATGAGGACCTGTGGGGAGAAGGTGCTATGGCACTGGTTGATGCATACTTGGCATCAGTGAAGCCCCTATGTCAAGAGGACAGGGACAGAATATGTATCCAAACAGCAGGACAAGCTAGCAACAAATCTTGGTATACAGCCAGGATTGGTCGTCTGACAGCATCGTTATTTAAGAGGATATGTCGGTGTATAAAGCCTGAGGGCCTTCTTAAAACGCTGCTCTATCCTAGTGATAGGGTAGTGTCCGAAGCACTTGTATATGGGCGAGTTCATGAAAAGGATGCTGTCGATGCGTATGTAGCTATTTTGAGGCATCGTGACAGCATTGTCGAAGTCCTTGAGACTGGCCTTCAGGTACATAATAAGTATCCATTTGTGGCAGCCTCGCCAGATAGGATTGTCACAGTGAATGGAGAAGAAGGCTTTCTCGAGGTGAAATGCCCCTTTTCCAAGCGAGGATTGACGATAGCAAGGATTGACGATTGACGAGAAATTGTTTATTTGTGTGAACAAGTTCTTTGTATTCGAATAAAGTCTGTGCTGTTCAACAATAAAACAGTTTCATTGCATTCAACCATTACTTTTGCTCTTTATTCCTTGCTGTACTGGCATTTACCTGACACACGCTCATTCACTGGACCTTCGACTAGCCTTTGCCTAAGGTGGGGCAAATGTTTGCTGTCCTTGTATATTAATGTAGAAATAATCATTGCATTTAAATCCATTCATTTCAACTATACAGTCATGTTAAGGTGTATCAGCGGTAACGCTAATAAACCGCAATGTTGGATATCAAAGTAGAGCAATGACACGTTTCTGGTATAACGAAACACAGTGCGCAGTTCGGCCGTTCGGCTTCATACCCCCCCCCCCCCCAATGACGGGTATAAAATTATATCAATGTGACCCTGTGCAACTCGGGCCACTACCCGATGAAAAAATCGCATGCACCAAAACATAAAGAGAAGTGTGCAACATCGACTCCCGCTGTCTTAACAATCCGGGGGAAGCGCCTGAAAAACGTGCAGCGCCGGCGCTTACGCTAGCGCGCAGAATGTGAGTGACGGATTACAGCCGACGTAACAAACCATCTTCACGTCGGCACGACGGCGCCTTGCGAACCGTGTCCATGCGCCTAAGGGAAGCGTAATACAGTAACCAAAACAATCAAGCTATACGGTCACGGATCTAGGACTCCACAAATCCGAATAAACCAGCCAACTTGATTCTTCTCTGTCTCATGGGTCTCAATGCACAGTGACGCAACATCGTGAGCCATCGGGCAGTGGTACAGATTTTATCGTGGCATGTACTACATACGTCTACTTACGTTCGCAGTCTTTTTGTCTCTTCATGCGACGACTGTGCCGCCGTACAGCAGCCTCGCCCGGAGTCTTGCTGTACGTGAACACTGTCGGTACATAGTCCGGGTGGTTCACAAACTTCGAAGGCCGGCCTGCGTTTGACACGGCCAGTTTACAGCACGATGGTCATGACAAGTGTCAGAAATAACTTACCTGTAATAAAGTGAGCCCCGCAGATTCTGGAATGCTCTGTCGGCGGCCACAACGAGCCGTCCGGGTTGACGCGTTTGAGGATCCACAGAGCCCTTCTATTCGCACTCACTTTCGCCGATGGAAAACGGAAGAAGCTAGAGTTTCCCTTTCCGTAATAGTATTGTGTGCACCCGAAAGCAACACAGTTTGCAGGCATGCTTGGAAAAATCACGCGTACAGCGCACAGTATACCCGCAGAGAAACTGCGCACGCTGCCGTCACTGCCGCAGCGTCTGCTTTGCTTTCCAACCGAGACTAGTTGGGTCGATTCGCCGCAAGGGGGACTCGCGTCGCGCCGGTTTGGCGCATGCGCAGTATGATTTTTGAAATCGGTCAATTGCGCGCGGCGCGGACAGACTGACAAAGAACAGGGGAGTAGAGCGTATGCTGGACTGGGTTTTGAACTGTTCGATATATCGCATTGAGCGACAACAAAGGCTGCAGAGAGATTCTCGGCATCGTTTTTTGGTGTTGAAACCCGGGAAGCAGGCCTTCACCTCCACGAGCTGTTGCTTTCGATCTCGGTCACCTTTCTGCACTCAAACTGTCATCGAGCGCGCCAAGAACAAGGGGCATCCCGCCGATCCCAGAGTACGAGGATTGTGCTTGAGGCAAACCAGCTCATCGAAATTCACAGTTTGAGCTATCGACGCTTCATGTCCCCCAGAGTGGGTGAAGGCAGTCAAGACGGAGAAATCTGCGAGCTGGAAACCTTTAGAACGGACAAGCAGATGGAAGAAGACTACGATTACCTCATGGAATATGAAGACAGTGCTACCAGTGATTTGGCCCTGCTCGAGCACCACATGGACAGGCTCAAGATTTCCTCGTCGACATCAGCGACGCCTCCGCCTGCAACCACTGATGGCGACCCACCAGTGAACTCAAAGCGAACCGACGCGACTTCAATGTTAGTGTGGTGCACGATTGCTAAAGTTACAACTTTTACGTTTTGACGGCAGTTTAACTCGATGGCAGCCGTTCTGTTACATATTCCGACAATCTGTACACGATAACCGAACTTGACCAACGCGGATCGTTTCCACTACCACATTTCGCTACTTGACGGAGCCGCTTCTGAAGCAGTCGCCGTAATTCAGGTCACGGATTCATCGCACCGCGACGCAGTTCAGACATTGAAACAGCGATTTGGAAGCGCAAAGTAAATCGACCAGAAACGTCTGGAACAGCTCCGCACACTGAAACCTGTTAAGTTGAGGAGAGACGTAGCAGCCTTGCGGAGGCTGCTACGTCAGCTGCCTTGCGGAGTGCCAGTCAACAAGAGAGGAGCCACGCGCCTTGGTGTGAGCGCTATGTCATACGCTGCCATGCCAAGCAAGATACTGCTGAAAGTTATTCCCGCAGACAGAACTGTTGACTACGAGAAACGGGAAAGCCTGCCGCCAGCATTCCAGAAATCTTCGCAACACGAGCTGGAGCGCTTGCTTCACTTCGTTTGCATAGACCTAGAGTGGTTAGAGAGAAGCACGCAGATCAAAGTCCCAAATTCAAGGCAGACTCCTACCCATGATATCTAGAGCTCCCTCAAGATCGCGTCACCTCCACCGGCCAGTGACTAACATTTATTTTACCCCCTGCGTCTTCTGCCTCACAATTGAACAGAATACCGAAGAATGTGCTAGCCACCTGAACATAGCAAAGAAGCGCAGTTTGCTATCCGCGCAAGGTCGGTGCTTCAAGTGTACTGGAAAAGAGCATCTGTTACGAGATTGCCGCCGCAGAGTACAATGCAAAATATGCAAACATCATCATTCGTCGACAATGTGCACCCAAAGTGACTGATTGTACAGGTGCAGCTACTAAAAGTACGTTTGAAGCTGTTATGCATGAAGTTATGAACAGCACGACTCCTGGACTCGTCAACGACGTTCTTCAGATTTTGTGCGCTTGGTTGATGACACCGGCATATTGCTGCTACGTACGTGTGTTCTGGACAACGGCAACAAAATATTTTTGCTACGAGACGACGATTGCAGGAAGTTCAAGCTCATTCCGATCCAGGAAATAGAGTTGGTTATCAGCGCGTTTGGACGAGCGCGATCTCCACTCACTCGACGCGCGAAAGTTGTCAACGTTACACTCCAGAGCCAACATCTTTAGAGAAGGCAAACCATTGGCAGATGGAGTTAGCCTCCCAAGCGTGGCCTGTGAAACCGGAATCCTAAGAGGACCTGACCAGTTGCGGAAACTGATGCCCAGTGACAGTGAAGTTCGACGGAACGCTGATAACAGAGCGTTACTCGCCAGTAACACAAGAATGGGGAGGACCCTTCAAGGACCATCATCAACCGATGGTAAAGGTAGCGATATATAATCAGCCATATCTACGTCCCACGAACACACTTGCATGAGAAGGGGACCACTCTTACCCGTCACAGCGGATTTGGGATCCCGATACCAATGGTATTGTAGCGAGGACATTCCTGAAGCAAGAGGACATCGACGTGAGAATGTTCAACGAAACCATCGATTTCCGAAATGGTCGCGATGTGGTGCCGCTACCCTAAATATCAGCAGAGTGCGACTTGTTGATAATCACAAAGTCGCCATTTCGCAGAAGGAAGCAGTTGAACTTTCCGACAAGCCTATGAGGCGACACAAGAAAGAGATATATGCCGATGAGATCGCAGAAGCTAAAAAGTCCGAAGGAATCCGCGAGACATCAATGACAAGACGAATTCCAGTTGGGTTTGACGCCTCTTTGTACGGAACATGAGAGTTCTCTTTTAATGACTAACTCAGAGAGGGAGTTGAATACCGAGACGCTCTTTGTGCTAAACCTTCCCTCGCCATCGTAACAACTTTGGACGGCGTGAGAGGCAGCGATTTGCTACACCCAGACAAGCACAGCAGACACCTCATTGTAAACGATATCCATCGGCGCATTGTTTCTGGTGGTGTTAGTGCACACTCGCTGAGCTACGTGAAAAGTGCTGGCTTCTTAGAGGAAGCCAGGGTGTTAAAAAAGACGGCAGATCCCACGAATTGTGGGAATTGATGTAATGCGAAGCAGCCAGCAAAGAGCTGCATACATCGTCTTGTATGTCATTGAGGAAAATGCGTGTCATGGTTTTCATGTTAACTCCTATTATTTATGTTCGTCACACAGTAACGTCGCGCAATACCAACTTCGGGGTAGATCAAGCTAGCGAAACGGCCGCCAGCGCACCATGAGCGTGGCAAGTAAGTCATGCTGCACATGACATGTGTCATGACTTTCATGTTAACTCGTGTTATTTATGTTCGTCACACAGTCACGTCGCGCAATACCAATTTCGGGGTAGATCAAGCTTGCGAAACGGCCGCCAGCGCCCCATGAGCTTGGCACGTAAGTCATGCTGTACATGACATGCGTGTCATGATTTTCATGTTAACTCGTGTTATTTATGTTCATCACACAGTCATGTCGGAACATACCAATTTTGATGTATATAAAGCTAGCGAAATGGACTCCAGCGCACAATGAGCGTGGTACGTAAGTCATGCTGTACATGACATGCGTGTCATGATTTTCATGTTAACTCGTGTCATTTATGTTCGTCACACCGTCACGTCGCAAGATACCAATTTTGGTGTATATCAAGCTAGCGAAACGGCCGCCAGCGCACCATGAGCGTGGCATGTAAATCATGCTGTACATGACATGCGTGTCATGATTTTCATGTTATGAATTGTTATTTATGTTCGTCATACAGTCATGTTACGCCATACCAATTTTGGTCTACATTCGATTAACCAAGCGACTAGGAGAGCACAAAGTCGTAGGCGGCTAGATAGATAGACAGATAGATAGATAGATAGATAGATAGATAGATAGATAGATAGATAGATAGATACGCTCAAAGTCGCAGAAGTTCGCTATGAAATGCTTCGCATTTAAAAAGTGATTGGTGAACGTGCGAGCGATTTTTACTTAATGCTGCTTCGACACCAACAGCACATTTGCAAATGACAGAGCGCCCCGATCACATCAGTTTCAAGTCAGCGGTGTCGAATTTGCTGGGCTGTGTTTGTGAGAAGGAATTTTGACGTGAAAGCCTACACTGCTGTTTTTCCATCTGTGTTCGTTAAAGCAGTGCATTAAGATCTATGATGTGGCATAGCAGTTAACGCATTTCTGAGGGTTTTTTGCCGCGCAGCGTGGAACTGCAAGTATTTGTATTCTTACAAAGCTCTGACGTTCAAGGCAGCTAGTCGTGAACTCTACCAGATTATATGAGCTTTATTAGTTCAAGATTTCTGCGCTACGAGACAAATAACGGTGAATGTTATAGCTGAACGTGAATCATGGCGGGGAGGCTTTTGGTAAAGGACGACACGAAGGAATAGATAATGCGAAGAAAGCTAAGTGTTAGTAAGATAAAGTAAGAAAACTGAGTTAGTGTTTGATGACATTGTTTTCATACGCGATGACAAAGTGCTGATACAATAGCATTCTGGAAAAATGGGAAGGATTTTTCAGGTATATGAGAATATTGATGGACATGTAGAGCATGCATAATCCGATTAAGGATCAGCACGGAGATTACGAGGCCGATACAACTTTTGTCTCCAACAGAATTAGGCAAGTGAAATTGTCGGGGCGGAGGTTGTTGGAAATTTGCAGCGTGGCGCGCACAGAAACACGAAGAATAGGGGTAGTGGAGTGGATGCCGGACATGGTTTGAACTGTTCTATGTACGCAATGTGAAAGACGATATCGCGCTGAGCACTGATAAGGCTGCAGAGAGATTTTCTCACACCCGCTACGGAGATCTATTGAGGAAAGTAGCGGGCATGTCGCAGGCGATCTAAGGAGTCGTCGATACGGGGAACGGGATAAACGTCCTTTTTAATGATGGAGTTCCACTTGCGGTAATCGACACCGAATCGGAGAGAACCGTCTTTCTTCTTTACCAGCACAACAGCTGACGCCCAAGAACTTGTCAATGGTTGAAGGACGTCTTCATCGAGCATTCGCTTTAGTTGATGACAAATAGCGTCCTATTCTTTCTGTGACACGCAATAACCGTGTTGACGCACCGGTTGGACGGTTGGCTCAGTGATGTTCCTGTGTTTGGTTAGCGTTGTCTGCCGGACGTTCGATTTTGAGGCGACACAGTCGCTAAATGATGACAGCACACTAAGCAACATTTCCCGCTTGTGTCGCTCTAACGGTTGATTGGCGTGATATGCCTGGTTCCGCCTACATACAGGTTAGATCTGTAGAGATTGTCATAATCAAATGGCATGCGGTCAGCTCGTCCAGTGTTTCAAAGTAGGCTATGGTGGTGCGCCTCGCCAAATGCTTGTATTCGCCACTGAAGTTTGTCACTAAGATCGTTGTCTGCCCATTTTTTGGAGCACTAGGATACTTAGAGTGAGAACGACTTCTCGATCTAGCAGTAAGGTGACGTTCCTTTCGGCGACGCCTGTACCTGGTTGGTCCTGTCGGTACTCAACGAAAATGAAGACACTGCTGCGAGGCGGCAACGTTATGCAGTCGTCGACAACGCGCAACGCCACGCGACGATGTTCGTCTTCGTTATCCAAATCCGTATAGACACAGTCAGTGAATGTCGCGAACAAATCGCGCAGAATAACGATCGCTCCATATTACTGATGAAAATCCATGTCCAGCATAAGTGGCCGAAAACAAAGCGAGATGCTACAAGGGCCGACGTACAAATTTGAAGCCTTACGGTGCACCGTCTAATTACTGAGACGAAGAGTCCTCCAGAGGTGATCAGTTGTGGGCCGTCCCATGCTGTCAGCATCTTGCGTAGCTGGGTGGCCAGTGTAGCACTCATAAGCGAGTAATAAGCTCCCGTATCTACAAGTGCAGTTACTGGATAACAGTCGACGGAAACGGTAATAGCAGCGGACTTTGCCTTAGCAGTTACATAAGAAGGCGGTAGCGATACGTCATGAGGGCGTGGCATCGGACGATATTTTAAATGAGAACCATTTCTTAGCAAACAGTAGACGCCTTGAGCGTTTCTATCTATCTATCTATCTATCTATCTATCTATCTATCTATCTATCTATCTATCTATCTATCTATCTATCTATCTATCTATCTATCTATCTATCTATCTATCTATCTATCTATCTATCTATCTATCTATCTATCTAGCCGCATATATCTGGATGCTCTCGCGATCGCCTGCTTAGCTTAGTATAGACCAAAATTGGCATAGCAGGGGAAGAGGGTTTGACGACTTTGAATGCCTGGTTATGACATTACTAATTTGAAAACTGTCGCGTAGGTCGTCAAACTCTTTCCTCCAGACACGTGTGGCACATATCCGCACACCTTGGGCCACGGTACGTGGCTATGTGCTACAGTTGATTGACAAGTTATATCTAGCCAGGAATGGCGGGAAGGGACATTGGTAATTTAAATGTGAGACGTCAACAGAAACCGCCATTGGCAGCGTTGACCCGACAAATGCAAAGAATAAAAATGCGGATCCCAGCAGGAATCGAACGCAACCATTGTGCGTGGCAGACAGGTGTTCTACCCCAGAGCAAAGCCAGGTTTTGAAACTCCTTTCGAAAAAGACCCTATGCAGGCATAATATCGGTGCAACGTTCATTGTGGTTGCAATGCTGGATATAATACTATAACAAGGCAATAAACACATGTGTACTCCTATGATACAGGCTTCATATTGGGTTAACTTCAATTGTGGTTCCGGTATTATCACTGCTTTTAAAGCAGTGTTATAAACATTGCATATGCATTCCTGTGATTCAGCAAGCTATAATTAGGCGTTTCTCGACCACGGAGGAATACGCTAACGTAAGTTACGTATGATGTTCACACCATCGCACCCTAAACTGCACTTCATTTCGATTGTACTGACGTCTCTTCACTAACGTGAGGGCTGACGTTACATCAGACCATAAGTTACCCTTTAAACGCCAGTGTAGTCGACGTGCTCGGTAAGCCCACTATGTTTACACAACAAAAGAAGTCAATTCGCCCTAAAACCCTTGGCTCAAGGCAAAAAATGCAGCATGAACAGTTTACTCGCTGACTGCTTCGCATGAAACCGATTCCCACAAGGAGTGGGATTTGCCCAATCTATTTAAGTTCGCGTAACATTGGCCTCACCCCCGGAGGTCGCCGTTTTCAGTTTCTCCGGCGTGGACTTGCGCCGCTGACACCAGTGGGCTCAAAGGCTGGTCCGCCGCGGTTTGGTGATACGGGCCGAAGGGATGATTCTGTCCGTGATTGCCCTCGCTGCGAGGCACGACGATGACAGCTTTCCAAATATTCCTCATTTTCTTGCGGACGCTCACCGTAATGTGAACATTGGGCATCCGCGCGGAATCCGTGTAGGCCTATTTGTGGGTAGTAGCACTCGCCGTACATATGTCCAGCTTCGCCACGGTGCTATCACGAAGGACGATTGTCAGCAGCACGCCATACGGTGGACTTTCGCAGGCCAGGATGAAGGTCAGCCGGCAACGTCGGGCGCTGTATTGGGCTTAGGAAACTTCGAGGGGCCCCAGCAGGTGAATGCAAGAAACGTGCCGTCGATGGCGTAGAGACCCACAGGGCGTCCGCGTAGGAAAGCATGGGAGGTTCGGCTCGCGCTGGTGATAAGGAAGAAACGATCTGCCTGATTTTGTTCCGAATGACATCGGTATGAGCAGTGACACTCGAAGGTGCCGCTGCATGACACTTCTGGAGTTCTTCTCGGACAAGCTGTTACGTTTGGCCTTGGAATTCATCGAGGCAGACGCCATTGAGCGTGCAGTTGTCTGACAGAATGTTGCCCCCCCCCCCTCGTATCGGCGCTTAGACGGAGACACGAAACGCCACGTCTTCCTTAAAGGGCTTGTGCCGAGCGAGCGGACATGCCGCTGTGGATGGTCTCCCAGAAAAGGACGTTGGAATTCGGGGACCACGTTTTGGCACTGTGTTTTCAGCGTGAGAGGGTACATCTGCAGGGATTCTCACCAAGCCACTGCAGTCTTCTACCCGAGCGTAGAAATGAAGGTTTGCCCGTGCTGGAGTAGACTGGCTCCCTGTCCTCCGAATTTGACACCTCCCTTTTGTTGTGCTGTATTTGTCAGCGTGGGACAGAACCGCTGTAGCCGCTCTCATCGAACCAGTTGGGGCCTTGCAGCCGAAGGCAGCCATCAACGCTTCTTAACGAGTGTTTCTGGCAGCGGTAGCAGATGTCATCGACCTTTCACCCCAACCCTCCTCCCGACTCAGCCTTTTCGCCGACATTCCAGCAGTGGAGTCGTCGAGGCGTGGTGCGTGATTATCATTGTGTAGTGCACTGGTGTACCCCATTTGGACGTCCCGACCAACGAGTGTACTGCGGGATTCTTTGCCTCCTTTCTGGAGGCCGGACGCCTGGACGGCAAGTCACAGGATTGGCGCGAGCTATGGACACCGGTTTCAGGGCCCTCAGTGTTGACAGACACGGGGTTTTAACAGCCGAAGGTTTTTGCAGTAGCAGACGAGTTCAGTCGAGCGAGTTGACTCACTCGTACTCGCTCTCACTTGTAGAAATGTAAATAAACCTACGTACCTATTTGAAAGAACGCGGCTCCTCACTGGAAAGCATCAGCTATGGGGACGGACGGCGGGAGCCAGCTACCTTAGGTGACCCCGTGAACCCCATCCCTTACACCTGTCGTATAAGCTCTGTAAGGGACTCCCTGCCATCACATGCGGTTAGAAGCCAACAGGCAACGGACATAGCTGGCTGGCGCTCATACTGCGATAACCACTGTCGAAGCATGCGCTCCGTAGTTATTGCCTTACAGATGAACTCTGACACCGTTGTAGGAGGGTTGCGCACGAGTCCCTCGAAACGCTGTTTCTTTACGCCTCGCATTAGCAAGCGTACTTCTCTTTCTCTGACATTAGCGGATCAGCCTGTCGGAACAATCGCGACATGTCGTCTACAAACATGACCAGGCTCTCGTTCGTCATTTAAAACCTTGAAGAAAATGCCTGCTCAGCTTTGTCATTTCGTTCGGAGTGCTGAAGGCCTCACGAAGCTGCCGATGGAACTCCTGCCAACTGGTGATTGAAGCTTCGTAGTTCTCGTACCACACTCTTGCCGCGTCAACGAGGGAGATGTAAACGTTTTTCATCTTGCGGCGATTGTCCCAGTCAATGATGGCAGCGACCTGGTCAAAATGGTCCTACAAGTCTTCCACATACTCACTGACATCGCCGCGGAATGGGTTAGGCGTGCCAGGCGTGTTTACGGTGCATTGTACGGCAGCAAATAGGTCATACTCTGTTTGGGGTGTGGTCATGCCAACATTTTCCTCGTGGAGCTTGTCAAGGACCGTATGGGGTGGTAGACGAACGAAGCGGCAGCTGCTTTGATGAATTTTAACAGATTTTGGTGTACTGGTGTTGGTTGCTTCTGGATTGGGAGCAGCAGGCATAGGACGCCGGAGTGCCTAGCACCTCCACCAGTTTGTCGCGTGAGGAAACGACGAACAGTCAACAGCCCTAACAACGAGGATCAGCTTTGGGCCGCCGAGAGAGCCAACGATGCGGAGGTTAGGTTTAGTCAGCCCGTCCCAACGTGAGAGGAGTCCACACTGCGCTGGTCGTGTCTCTCAGGACAACTAATAAAGTTTCACAAACGAACCAACCAGCTCGGAGTAAATAGCTGTTTAATTTTCGCCACAGCAACCACAAACGTCTTTCTCGACTTCATCTACCACTATACTCGGTCAAACGTCAAGAAGAGGGAAGCTTTTCCCCTTCAAAGGACGCTCCTTCAGTAAATGACGTCGCCGTGTCGTCGTGACATCGCGGCCAACCGCCTTCGCACTGCGCTCACGAGAGGAATCAAAAAGCGTTTTCTGCCGGCTTCTGCCGTCTTCTGCCGACCTGAACCAGAATGGCCGCCTCCGCTGTTCATGTTCGCGACAATCCATGGTCGTCGTCGGGGAGATCGCGCTATCGCAGTGTAACTTTAGTGCCGTTCATTCGTATCCCAATTTGAATTCCCCGAACAGCCTTGTTAGTGTGTTGTGTGCAGTGTTAGGAAACGACAATTGCCGTGGTGTTTCGTCTGCTGCGTAAACGCTAGGCGCCGCGTGGAAACAGTCGCCGATGCACGGAGTGGAATACTTGTGCCGCTGATCGGCGCTTCAATACCCTGTGTGATACAAAGCGGTCGTCATCATGCTCTGGGGGTGTTTTGTCTTGAGCGTGAAGTGTTGCGCGTTCTGCCGTTTTGTCCCTCCTGCGTCTGTGGTGCATGATGCTTCACAGGCCTGTTGTCACATCAGTGACTGCCACAGGTCGCCATAACTTGTTCTTTATTTCTCATTGATAACGCCAGTACGTTTTTAATATTACGGTCATGCATAGCGCACGACGTTAACGAGTGGTTGCCGCTTATTGCCCCCGGAATACCGATGACTTTCTGATTTAGAATCTCTCCAAGGGTTCTAAATCTCTCTTTGAGAGATTTAGAACCCTTGGGAGAGATTTAGAACCCTTTGAGATATTCTAAATCTCTCTTGGAGAGATTTAGAATATCTCAAAGATTTAGAATCTCTCAAACTTCCGTGCGGGCGCTCACTTACACAAAAAATGTCGCAGTACTCTGTCAGCACTACACTTATTTAATTTAATTCCTGATGTAGAAAGCCGGCGGATTATAATAATAATAATAATATCTGGGGTTTAACGTCCCAAAACCACGAAAGCCGGCGAATTGGCTGTGTTTGTTTTCTTCAAGGCAATTTTTAGGTGTGGGGTCTCAGAAAATGGTAGCATTCTACCCATTAAATTGCCAGGGAGTTAGTTGTGGTAATGCCTAAACAAGCGCTCACCATGCACATACAGGTCCAGCGACTTTGCCTCTTGAAAATGGCACAAGTTTACGTCTACACGCAGTCTTTAAAAAAGACTATTTTGAATGGCACTTTTCATCCTTACATTGCTTGTACGTTCAGCCTGTCTTGCAATGACATTTTTCATAACAAATCATTTCAGAAATAAGAAAAAAGATAGTTTTCAAGCGATCAGTGCTGTACCTGAATGTGGCCTTGGCTGAGACACACATGACATGACACACACCGCTGTGTTCGTGCACGCACAACACGTACAACGCTCGTCTCGGGTATAGAACACAACAGCTGTTGTCCTCACCGATGTCGGAAAGCAGTCATAGCTGAGCCAGCTAAAAATCCCGCACGACAGAGTTCACGGCAACAAATAAGGTCTGAAAGCAAACACAGCAGCAGTCTTTTCTGATTCTCGTAGCTACATATCAAGGCAATCAACTACAAAACACACAACAATCGCAGCACCAAACAACACATCACACGGTTACCTACAACAAAAGAGGTCATAAACCAAACAGTGAAATATCTTCTGCCGCCCTCACCGTAATACTGCAACATCATGACTAAGTGCTACAAACCACATAATACTGAGTATGGACAAATAAGATGAGAAACCAAACAGTGCAAGAAGATTTTCTAATTCTTATAGCTACGTACCAATGCAACAACCCCGAGACACCTATGCACCACACACGTGTTGCTGTGCTAACTACAGAAATTAGAATAATAATGAAGAACCCACACAGCGCGCGTTCTCTTCATGGCAGCCTGATGGAGTTTTGTTCCCTCAGCTATGAAAATACACATGCTTAGGCTAAATGCGGCACTCCACACACACTGAAGGGGTGGGCAGATACGGTATAATTGCGGATTGGTGCAGCCTTACACATCTTCGAGCGGCTCGATACAAGATAGGTTACTGTCAGAGGACATGTCGGTTTCACCCATATCCATAGCAATAGGATGAACATGCGCACTTTCACCAAGGTCTCCCATGAAAGTTCATTCGATGTCAGTCGCATGGCGAAGAGCATTTGCCCAGTGCTAAGAGGTTGCCTTGGCAGATCCATCCCTCTGGAGCACCTGAACATCTGCAAGCTTTAACGTGACAGTAAAGTTGGTTCTTTATCCGCGATCCAAGGATCGCGATTCAGCCAGAGACTGACCACCAGGCTAGTCAAATTTTTGCATGCGAGGTGCCCCATCAGAGACGGTCGTTGTGGCGACTTGCAAGTCAGAAGCTTGGAGATTGTCGAGCAAGTCGTTCTATATACAGAAGTGCTTACAAGGACGCATTTACAAGGTATTTAAACTTCTGACTGGCTACCTTGGACATCGTCCAAACCTCGGGAGCCCCGAGGACTGCCTAGCCGTAACGCCTCTCAGCCCAGACTGCCCTTTTCCCACGGTCAAGCTTTTTCGTTCTCTCTTGCGCACCTACATTCCCCACTTGCAGTCACGTGGTCTCGCCGACCATGGCGCGCCTATTCCTCACGTCTGTGCAGCTGCACCTGAAGGGGAAGGGCTCTACCGAAGGACAGGGGTGACATTCCGAGCCCACTCGAGAGTATGCCGTCCCCGACTGTCTTCCCTCGGCGTCAAGTTGCCCCGGGTGACTGACCTTGCAGTCCAGTAATGGTGGCATTGTTCATTGCCGCGGTGGCCGCCGTCTGCAACCGCCGCGTCTTCTCTCTGTTTGTTCGGGCGACGTTGGGGGCCTACCGGCGCCAAGCCCCCCCCCCCCCTGCTCGCTGGTTTCACCGAACCTTACACGCGCCTTTTAAGGTTCACATAAGGGTCCAACGCGTCCTATGGAAACAATAACAACCGCAAAAAAGGTTTGGGAAACTTTAAGCTATCGGTGCTCGTCTAAGGGTAATGGCCCTTCGCAGCGCTAAACACATGCGCTATGACACCTGCATCAGCACGCTCTCGATTTTCCACAAGAAAAAAAAACAGCAACAATGTCTTATGTTCAGTTACGCTACAATGAGCACACACTGGGTCAGGGTCTCTAGTGACAGGAGAGACCTGGTGAATGGTAAAAGAAAAGAAATAAAGCATCCACGCACGTATGTCAGTAGCAGTCCACTCCACGCACTTTCACCTCCAAGTTTGTCAGTGACAGAGTTCGACTCTTCATGTGTGCACAAAATGTGAAGCGCTGAAGCGTGAGCGGAGTTTATGGTTTGAGTTTCCGTCACTGGCACTCTGCTGGTGCGCTAACTGAAGCACTCCTCCTCTCCCGCCGACTGCCCGGCACTGCTGTTTGGCTACCAACACGCGTCTGGTACTCGCTACACTCACCCGCGTCGTCGTCTACGGTGTTTGCCGCGGACGCCGGCCGGTCCTTTTCACTTGAGGAACATTTTACAGGAGCACTGTTCGTCTAACGCTGACACTGCCTCGCTCACCTGAACACTCTTCGGGTTCGCCCGCCTATCAAACTGTGTGGTGTGAGCGTTCTGTTGCCTCACGCTGGCCGCCTCTTTATGCAACTTTTACGCTTCCTCGGACAACAGTCATTGCGTGCCATTAGTTTGTCTGTCAGCTCCCACAATACCAACACGGTATCCTTACTATCCGCGAAGATTCTGTGTCACACATGAGCGCCAGCGGTAGCATTGTCAGCTTTGCCTGTACCTCTTCCCCGAACGCAGAGACGGGTTTAATTGACCCGTGTGGACACACAAGTTCTGGCGGGGCTAAACTCTCCCAGACAACCGTTACGTCAGTACCCGTATCGATGATGGCGCGAACCTCAACGTCTCGGCAACATAATCTGATGGGCTCGCGTTCACGCCCTCCAGCAACTATAGCCGTCGTTGATACGCGTGCGGACAAACCGATCGTTTCGTAAGAGCCGGACTTCGTGGTATCGCGGTTTTCCGCTCGCGGGTAGTCCGCCTTCAAGTGCCCGTGCACCCCACATAAGAAGCAATCATGCGCATTCGTGGG
The DNA here is from genome assembly GCF_013339695.2 of Rhipicephalus sanguineus. Classification (NCBI taxonomy): domain Eukaryota; kingdom Metazoa; phylum Arthropoda; class Arachnida; order Ixodida; family Ixodidae; genus Rhipicephalus; species Rhipicephalus sanguineus. The sequence continues at coordinate 157,024,580 of NC_051180.1, forward strand.
CTCCCGCGCTAATGGTATAGCCTGATTTTGTGGGCCCGGGTCGTCGCCTCTGCGATTTTGCGATCAGCCTTTTTGCTGCCGCTATTCTGGCCTTCCGCTTCTTTGTATGTTTTGAGTAGCGCAGCGATCTCGTGGCCTTTGCTCCAGCACCCTCCCTCCCCTCTTGGAGCACAGGGAACCCAAGCTCAAGTTTGCGGCGCGACGACAGCGCCGCGCCAGCCGCGCTGCGGCTCTGTCGGAAAGCTCTGAACCTTCGGCGCGGCCGACTCAGCTCCTTTCACGGTAGCGGTAGCGCACGTGCGCACGCGTTCTTCTCTCGGTGCGGGTTACTAGGGGGCCGTCAGCTGGGTATGTTGAACCGAGAGCTTTGCTGTGCGAAGCTGCGCATTTCAGCGATGGCAGAAGCGACCCCGCGGAAGCGCAAGCGTGGTCCGAAGTATTGCGGTTTAGCGGCCAGCCACAACAGTGCAGACAACACCAAGACCCACGATTCACGTGTTAAACTGAATCGTTTCCCGGGCGTGTCGTACGAGAAATAAAGGCGGCAAGCGTGGATAGCTGACAGCGCTGTCTCGCCTTCTATTTTGGCTGTCTGAGTTCATCGCTTTCGTTCGTTCCGACTACCTGAATCGGTAAGTAACGCGGCGCATGCACGCAGCGGCTACAATAATGATTACTCGCTGTCTTCCCGTATTGTTAAAGTCGAGTTACGGTTATAGGTGAAGCAACTTTGTGTTTTGATTCCCCGTGTTCGTGAGACCTACCAGTCGTTGTTGAACGTTCACATTCGCGTTATACCGTTAGCGTTGCGCGGTTGGTTGAATTCAACTGAACTCGGCACATTGCCAGAAGTTCGGCGCCTGCATTTCACGCGTCGGGAAGGCTGCTTTATCACGCCGGAATGGACGTGTGTGCATTTTCAGCAAGCTTTGATATCGCTCTGCAGGTTTGCTTTGTTTTTGTCACTTTATTAGGGTGATATATATTTAAGCCGCTAAATATAACTGGCACTTAATACGTGCTTTGTATTTGCAACCTTGAAGTAACCACCTTCTGACTTTGTGCGATTTTCAAGCCGCGTTCACGCAGCAGGTTTTATACGCCTGTCAAGTCGGTATCATAAAAAGTGACTGCAAGCATGACGCGAGAGCCGAAAAAACGAGGCGAGCAGTTCATCTTGCTTCACAGTGGTTAAAGCTCAGCTAGCTGCCTCTCGTCTTAATCGGCGGGTGATTCTCCAGCGGCACGGAGGACTTGACTCTAACCTTCTCAGGAAGCAGTGCCATGGCCGTATAATCTTTTTTTCGCACGCCGCAAACGTTTGTTCACGAAAGTACACGGCTGCTACTGTAAGCATGCCGTATCAAAACAACAATCATATGATTCGTAGTCCACGCCGCAGAACATCGATAGCGTGTACGGCTTCATTTCGGAGTGCATGTGGACCATTTTTGATCTTTAACATGACAGAATGAGACTTACCTCGAGGTATACGTCCTACACGGTGTAATCGCGACTTGGGAAATGCATTTCGCTTTGAGTTGGGCGTCGTTGTTATCGATCGTCTGCTCTTCACCGTTAACGTGGTCGACGAGCCTTTCTCATTTTATGAAGTTCGCTTTTCGGAAGTGCCAGTCAAGCTTGAAAATCCTTTTGAAGCCGCACTGCAAGCGGTACATTGTGAGGCGGCGCAAGTGCACCGCGAGAGCTCTGCACGTGGAAAGCGAGCGGCAACGCGGCGGAGAGAAGGGAAAACGCGCGCTGCAAACACCCCAGTTTCTCTTTTTCTGCCAGAGATGGCGCTGCCTGTCAAGAGCAGCAGCGCCGCTAAGCGTTGCTTAGGAAGCCTATAGCATACTTTAAGGCGGCATCCGACAAGCTGTATTTTATCGTGTACGCGGTAAAGAGTTCGAGCAGCTCCTCAAACTTACTCACTCCTCTCGTCTCCACGTAAAAACGCACGTAGCTCTGAAGCATGGTCGCGAACGCCCGCCACCCTTCTGCCGCTCGTTTGTTCGCCCCTTGGAACTGGCGGAGGTATTCCCCGGCGGACAGCTTCATTTCCTGGAGCACCGCGCCCTTGAGTAGCTCATAATCCCTATGCTGTGGTGGTGCCAAGCGCGTCGACAAAAATGTCATTTTTTCCGCGACTAATGGAAAAATAATCTAGCCCCACCAAGCTTTTGGTACTTCGTACCCCCCCAGCGCGCTCTCGGCAGCCTGATACCATACCGGGACCTAAGCTTCTGTGGGGAAATTTGGCAGCACACTGCCAATAAGCTTTGAGAAGTGTCGCAACTCACTTAGCTTCTCCTGCCCTCTGTCAATGCGTGAACTTGGCCCGGAGCCACGCTGCTTTCTTGCGATTTCTAGTTCCATCTCCCTTAGTTTAATTTTCATCCTGAGCAATTCCATTTCCGAATGGCTCCCTGACCCCTCTGGAACGGCGGACTTGTTTTCGACCCCCTCGTTCTCATTAAAGTCACGCATCCCGCTCGCCGCTATCTGGATTGAGATAGGCAAACAGCGTTTGCATATAAACGCCTCCCTAACCTCTTGCGAACACGGTGCACACGCCCAGGCGGAAGAAAAAGAGCACTCAACCGTCGAGACGACCACTCCTCCCGTTCCCGTCCTCCTCCTGTGCTGCTTTTGCCGTAGCCCTCCGCTTTGATCCGCCGGCGCCCGGTGGATGACTTGAAAGTGCTGGCCAGCCGACTCCTACGGCTGTCTCCTGTCGTCCTTAGGCCCCTGGTCCTCTTGTCGTACTGCTTCTTTCTCTTTTTCGCCCGTGCCGAGTTCTTGACCCACAGTACTTACTGGCTGCCAAAGCATGGCCTCTTCACCGCCTGTTCAATCTCTTTGTCGTCACGAGATGGTTGAAGGGATCCCACCGCTTCTACCAGTAAAGTTGGGTTCTTTACCCGCGATCCCAAGATCGCGATACAGCCAGAGGCTCACCACCAGGATAGTGAAGTTTCTACACCCGAGGTGCTCCGTCAGAGTTGGTCGTTGTGGCGACTTGCAAGTCAGAGGCTGTGAGATTGTGGAGAAAGTGGTTTTATATACAGGAAAAGTTACAAAAGGAACATATTTACAACCTATTTACAAGTCGTGCCCGTCTACTTTGGGCATCGTCCAAACCTTGGGAGCCCCAAGGACTGCCTATCGGTAACACCACTCAGACTAGATTGCCCTTCTTCCCACAGTGAAGCTTTTTCCCCCCTCGCGCACCTACTTTCCCCACATGTAGTCACGTGCTCTGGCTGACCTTTGTGCGCCTACTCCTGGTGTCCATGCAGCTTTACCTGCGGCGAAAGGGCTCTACCGAAGGAGAGGGGTGACATTCCGAGCCCACTCGAGAGCACGCCGCCACCGACTGTCTTCCCTCAGCGTCAACTAGCCTCGGATGACTGACCTTGCAGTTCAGTAATGGTGGCATTGTTCATTACCCCGGTGGATGCCGTGTGCAACCGCTGCGTCTTCTCTCTGTTTGCGCGGGAAGCGTTGTGGGCATACCGGTGCCAACGGCCTCCCCTGCTTGCTGGTTTCTGCGAACCTTACAGTTACATTCGTGTAATCTGCGCCCATATGACCTCAATTGGACTGAGCTCACAACCGTTAGGCGGGAGCCTAAGCACGGTGCATTCTGCCATTTCAGCTGCGCTCTCAATACTGTACTTGATTTTTCGATCTTCGGTCTTGTACCTGGTGCTGTCACAGAAGTACCTCTGCTGCCAAGCGACGATGTCATTCCGCTCAACCAGCAGCGACTTCAGCTCACTCTTATAATACCTGAACCCGACGTCATGGAGCAAGCGGCGCACATTCCATGGCTCTAGGGGAGCAACAACACCGTTAGCTGTGAAATCCGCGGTAATTGCCTTCACAGTAGTGATGTCATTGCAGCGAAAAAAGCGGTGGACTCATAGACAGCAATGCGCACTTCGTGAAGTCATCGTACACTTCTGTGCATCGTTTCTTGCTCGCGCTTTGCGGGCGCTTTCGGGAGCCCTCCCGAAACATTTCCGTCGAAACATTTCCATCGTGCCCCTTTATCTCCACTTTTCACGTACAGCATCAGCACTCTCACGCCGACTCAAAGGAGATCGCTCACTGTCATGACCCTTTCACCAACGCTGCGCTCTGGATGCAGGTGCCGCAAGCGAACCTACGCCTTCTGGACCACCTCTGGTCCGCAGCTGCAGATGACACGGCCGCTTCTGTTTTTATTGTACCATTGGCGTGGCGTGGACGGTAAGAAACCGCAATCCCCCTTCGAGAGCGATAAAGCGCATTCCGATGTCACCTTGTCGGGCTTCATGGCGAAAAGAGAGGCGGCAATAGTCTAAATGAGAATCAAGCGGTTGAGGTGAAACTCGGAAGAGCAGTAATTCACCGTAAGCAATAAAGGTGCAATTCACTACCCCAGCTGGCCAATAAACTCTCTCACGTGTTGTATTCTAACAAGGAAATTAAATAAATGAACAAAATTTTTGTGTTCACTGAAAATGAAGACTTCGAGAGGAACTACTTTACGGCGCGGACACGCACACAGAAGCTTGGGTCCAAACACTGCAGATTGGGACGAAGCGGTCGGCTGCGACGTCACGTTGACGAAGCGAAACCATTGGCTAAAGGGAGGTCCTTTGACGGCGAAAAGCCGCCCTGCTTGTTACTTGTAATCAAGTATAGAGCGTGGCACTATGCTTTACCATCCCCTCCTCCTTTCTTTCCTCCTCGCGCTCACAACACCCCTCCCTACCCTCACTTCCCTTTCACACCCCTTGCTATACTCGGCGACAACTTTTCTTGGCACCACTGTGGAATCTACAGAGCCAAAGTGCCTGCATGCGCGCGCGCCAAGAAATAGTACCCATATTTATTTTCCAATTGGAAAAGTTACCTAGCTCCAATAAATAAAGATTTGTTCATTATAAAAATAGAGCGAGTTTTGGAAGCCGTTCGTAAAAAAAGTTATTGTAAACTTCAATTTTGTTTCTGTCGTATTTTATTTCTTGGACAGCACCACGTTTTCCTCACGCCTGCTCTCTCAGTAAACGTGGCGTCCGTGATGCCGGCTGAAGCTGAACCGTATGCGGCCGCAAACTCGCCGTTTCGTTCTCCGAAGAAGCTGTACACTAAATGTGACAAAAAGTGGCTATCAAAACAGACCAAGCAAGTTATCTGCAACGTCCACGCTGGAGTGAGGCGCCGTCAGCCTGACTTGTCTGCAAATGCAGTGCACCGGACTGTTGCCGAGTTCGCCGGAGTGAGCGAGCGAACAGTTAAGCGTATCAAGGCTGAAACTCTGCAGGCCCCACTTGCCTCCCCAAAGCGCAAGAAATGGAATTCCTCGGGCGAAGCTGAGAAGCGCATCACTGGCAAGACGCGGCTCCTGCGCTATGACACGTTTGCGTTGGAAGCACTGCGCCGCAAAGTGCACAGCTACTTCATGTGCAATGAAATACCTACGGCCTAGAAGGTACGCAACAACGTGATAAGCGACCCTGACATGGACATGCCGGCCATCAGCACTCGTACAATCAAAAGAATGCTGAACGACTTGGGGTTCGCCTTCCGAAAAAGTACAAGGAATTCCGCGTTGCTCGAGAGAGACGACATCGTTGCTTGGCGTCGAAAGTACCTCCGAACCATCCGACAAATGCGAAGGCAGCGACGGTAAGTTCTTACGTTCTTTTTATTTCTTCAAACATTCTGTTCACTACGCCTGATTGTTGGTAAAAACGTTGACGCGAATAGTGAGCATAAGTGTGTAATTTCTGGTTAGCGAGCGAAAACGATAGGCGTGCTTTGCATTTGTGATCGCCAAACGTGTGCTAGTGACATGAGTGATCAAAAGCCTTACATAATCCTGACTTAAGTCGCAGCGAAGTTCGCTATTACGATAGGGTGGCTGTTCATGCTTGCGCTTGTACGGTAAATAATAGTATTCGCCGAGGATTTTGTTTCATGTGGTGTAGATTTAACTCAGCGTTGTGTATTGCAGCATTTCCCGTAGCATGTTTGAGAAGACTTACTGCCGTTTTTCCGCGTAGGAGCAAGGAATCTCAATGGCTTGGAGAAAAGAATAGCTAGTGATGGCCCTCTGAAATGTAGATGTTACTGAGCGAATACGCTGCGCACGTGATTGGGTATTGGAGACTTGGTTGCATCAGCTTTGATGTACAGCCTGCAGGGGCGGAGGGAGAAATTTTTCAGGGGGGGGAGGGCACCACTTTCGTCTGATCTGGGGGCTGGGTCGGACTATGTGGTCGAGTGTCATTTTGTGCTCTATTCCGTGGAAGAAAAAAATTCGGGGGGGGGGGCGGAGGGCACAGGCACGGAGTGCTGCCTTCTGGCTACGCTTCTGGCAGCCTGAAACAAATTTCCTAAACATTGGTTTTAGTCTTTTACAGAGAGAGTTTTGCCAGCTTATCTATGTTATATGTATTCACATAGGTTTTGTGAGTGCACTTTTTTTGCCCTTAAACAAAGGCATAACCTCGTCTGAAGGCTGTATATTTTGTTATTGGGCCCCTTGCAGTGAAACTGCGCTGTTAAAAACAGGGCTGCTTTCTCTTTTACAGGACCATCTACTACCTTGATGACACCTGGGTAAACGCCGCGCATACAAAGGGGAGAGTTTGGACAGGCACCAGCGTGATGACTCGGCAAGACGCATTTCGTCAAGGACTCTCAACTGGCCTCCGTGCACCGAACGGTAAAGGAGGACGCCTAAACGCCTCATCATCCAGAAAAGCGAAAATTCAGTCCTGGTTGATATCGCAAAATATTCCTTTTTCGGATGACCAACGGAAAAGTGAACTGCTGCAGCTCGTTAAGCAGAATAAGCATCTTTTCCTTGCTTACCAGGTAGACAAAGAGAGAGATAAAAGCGAAGGAAAGGCAGGGAGGTTAACCAGGTTGTACCTGGTTTGCTACCCTACACGGGGGGAGGGGGAAGGGGAGAAAAAAAGAATAGAGATAGCGAGGAGGAAAGAGGGAACAAGTAATACGCGCACACACATCAGTGTTCACCGCATACACACAGACAGTCACAACGGAGAAATATTTGACATCGGTTCCTGTGCGAGATGTTAAAAAAGGCTTGCAAGGACTGGCTCCAAGGAATCGAGAACTTGCAGAGCGCACTGAGCTGACGGAGTTGTCATTCCGTTGAGGAGAGTACGCATCGTGGTCATGAGAGACCTCAATACTGCGAGGACTTGTAGGTTCTTGTCGTGGCAATCATCTGTGGACGATGAAGCACACTGCGGGGCACTCTGCATCGGCTCTTTATGAGTGCGCAGTGGTGGCAGCGAGGGCCACGCGACATCCGCCGCCGCTTTCAAAGCTTCTGCGTCTTTCCGGCTCTCCAATTGTGATGCATTGGGCGGTGGTGTTGGTGGCAGTGGTGGTAGCTGTCGCTTAAGCGAAATCTGACGATCTGTCGGAGTAGGAGATCGTGTTGTCCGTCCAGATTGGTTAGCAGTGGTTTTAGACCTTCGTCGCCGACGCGAGCGTCGTTGTCTATTTCTCACCACATCAGCAGCCTGTTTGTGCGTCGAGCCGTCCCGCACCATCTGTTTCATGACGCTCCATTCTTTTTTCACTAATGGACAGTCCCTTGATGAGGCTTCGTGTGATCCATGGCAGGTGGTACATTTCAGGGCAGTTGTTCGGCAGGATTCCATATTGTGTGGCTCTGCACAGCGGGGGCAAATCGCCACGTTCCTGCAAACTCCGCTGACATGGCCCATTTTTTGGCATTTATGGCACTGGAGTGGTCGTGGTGTAAACGGACGGACCACGTGACGAAAGTGCCCCACCTTCACGTGGGATGGCAGTATGTCACCTTTGAAGACAATCTTTACGCAACGCGAGTTGCCAAGACGTGAGACTTGGACGATGTTGCTATGGTCACTAACTTCCTTGATGAGCATTGCAAGGTCGCCACAAGGAATGGAGATGTCGACATCGTATATTACACCTACCACCATGTCCTTGTTAAGTGGAAGGTGAGCTCGAACCTTGATACCGTCGAAGTCTGTGACCCTGGTCAGACAAACTTGCCAGTGCTGCCGGGCATGAGGTTTTGCGCTTGCCTCCTAACCACTGTGAGCTAAATCCTATAGAGCTTGTATGGAGCTAAGTCAAATACCATGTTGCTTCAAGGAACACAGACTTCAAGATTGAATCTGTCGAGAAGCTGCTGCAGGAAGGAATTGCAAGTGTGACCCAACATAACTAGCTCCATGACTGCCCTCACCTGATGAGGCTTGAGGATGAGGCATGGGAGCATGATCGCATTATAGACAGCCAAACAGAAAGTCTCATCATATCTTTGCGCACAGACTGAAGTTCTTTAGATGAGTCGAGCAGCTCCAACATGAGTGGAATTGATGAACTGCCGTGACATCTCCATGTGTGCCTTGCTAATGCTTCGAGCAAATGATTGCACATTTACCTAACCAGAAACTGCGATATTGTTTCTGAGGACTACCGGTCAATGCTGTTTCGTTACATTTTTATCGCTTATTCAATCCATTGTAATTTTATCTGCTGATCTCTTTCGTTGCACTTCGTGCATGTTCTGGTTACGTTATCGTGGTGTGATAATGACTGCTGGGATTTTGTGTGCCAACACCACGTTGTGATTATGAGGCATGCCGTGCTTGAGGTTCTACAGATTTTGACCTCTGGGGGTTGTTTAATGTGCACCCAAATATATGTACACGGGCATCTGGCATTTCCCGTTCATTGAAATGCAACACGCTGAAACATGAGCCTTTTGTGTCAGCAGCCAGGTACTGTAAGCACTGTACCGCCACAGTGGCTGAGATGTGATTATCTTGGTCGTGAATGTTAACGTTATATGCTGCATCAGCGAGATCCGCATTGCATAGGTGAGACTTTAAATGTTCAAAATAAGGCTCCGCTTTTTTTTTATCTTATGTCAATGGCGCTTGCTGCCTTGTTTCATTTCTGTCACAATGGGACCTGAAGTTGTGATACCACTAGTCATTTTTGTGTTTTATTTACTCATTTAATGAATTATTCTACCCTGGCTTTCCTTGTTATCAATGTGTTCCTGCTCTTGCGTGTTACGATTTATTAGAAATGGTTATTCTGCCGAGCAATACCAGTGACCATTGTGATAATTTTTATGCATCAGTGGAGCATCTTCTTATAGGATGCCCGAAATATGAAGAACGGCGTTTTCGACTTAGTGATCGACTCAAGAGACTTGACAAACGACCAGAATCAATTTGCAAGGTTTGGACCATGGCCGAATCCTGACAGTCAAAGACGGGGTACAAGTGCTCTTTGGGATTTTTTAATTAATACAGACTTAAAGGGAAGCTGAAGCACTTTAAAAAAATGACTTGGGAATGTGTAATCATAGTTTGATCCTTGCTGAATACGAAAACTAATGTAAGAGTTCACAGCAGTGAACGCAAATGGCATTTCTTGGCAAAAAAACAGCGGCTGCAGCCGCAGGGCTTCTTGAACTGCTGAGCGAAGGCGGTGACGTCAACTTTGGTGTGCTGCGTCATCGGCGCCATCAGCTCTGTAAAAGCATCGCCTTCGCGATCAGTTCCATCAACGCGCGCAGCCAGAAGTAGTCACGGAGGCCACGGCTCTGCCAAAACCACGGTGGTAGTATAAAACAGGTGGCCCATCGAGCGCCGCGAGCGCGTCGCCGTACTGCTCGAGTTGCTCGCGGCCGCCGCTAGGTTCGCAACGAGTTTTTAGGCTGAAAGACGCGCACCGCAAGCTCTCGCTGTACTGTAAAAACCGGTTTCTCTAGCTAATTTTGTGGCTTTAAACGGTTGTTTGTGCTTTTGCTAGCTTGTAGTGGCTATCTGCCAGCTTCGACCGCAAAAGTAAGAGCGCCAGGCTTTATGAAGCTTAAAATTTTTTTAAGCGATGCGGGCAGTCCTAATATGACTGTCACAGGGTGCCGATTGCAAGAGACGTGCGCGTATTTTCTTTTTCGAAAGCGTGAAAATTCCTACCGGCGAGTGTACAGAGTAAAAAAAAGCATTTGGTTTTCACGTTATCGTATGTATGTCGGAGGACTGTAGCTGGCCGTCTTTCCATAGAATTGCATTTCTCCACAACTGCAGTCGCTTTTCGTCTTTCGGCGCGGAGAAAAGACACAGCTTTTCTTTGCACGTTTTGTAGCCAGATTTGCAATTTGGAGCGAAGCATTTTCGTCCCATGGTGGCCGCCGCATCAGCGGCACAGATCGAGCCACCGTGGTTTCAGCCGTGGTTCCAGCTATAGTTCCAGCTTACAAAGTGAGCGGAAACACCGATGCGGTCGCGCACGTTGGTTTGACAGAGCGCAACAAACGCGACGCATCAGAACGGATATGAAGCCGTGGGATCACCTAATCACGACCACCGTGATCTGGCCGTGATCATGACTCGAAGGCTGATTGCGACTTTGCGACGCTGGTTGCGTCACATAGGGACGCTCTTGCTCTTCGGACGCTTGCACCCACGGACGCCTCCGCATTTATCGAAGATGAGCAAGGAGAGAGGAAGAGACGCGGCTGCAACGCTGGTTGCGTTGCACGGTTTCATTAGTGGCGCGTCCGTTCTAAGCGACGGCAACTCTTCAGTGTTGCTCTAGGCCTCTCTGGTGTCATAAATACACCGCGGATCTCTTTCTCAAAAGTTAGATGTAAATTGCAGTTTAAATGCTCGCGACGCACACTGGCCACATGCTTTCAAATGCGCCGGAGCGAAGATATCGGCCCAGAGTATACCTTGCCACCTTGCGGAAAAGTCGGCGGCAACTCGAGCACCTCCTTGACACGCGCGGCGCAGTGGCGGAGCGGCGCGTCGGGCCACCTGTTATTCTACCAGCGTGGCTAAAACTACCGACGATGTCGTAGTGCCGGTCACGCCCACACTTTCGGCGCGTTCGCGTGGGCGGAGCAAGACGAACTTTTCTTTCGCGTATTTTAAAGCTCCTGCTGCCACAACAGCGAAAAAAATTACGACATCGTCGACAATAATGTTGGTCCTTGTTAACAACAAAGTTTTACCGCATTGTAAAACCACTTCAGCATCCATTTAATGAACTGCTTACGATTGTCATGGTTCTTTACTTTTATAGCAGTGTGTTATTGAGAATATTTTCTAGTCATGTAATACGTCCTTGTATGTGAGACTTGCTTTGTGAACTGAATCCGAGGTGTTATGTGACGCAACTGTCTATGTGCTATACGCTGACCTTGGACTCTGCAAGTGCTAAGTTGTACGACGCATGTCGCATACGTGCGTAGTTCAGCTGATTGTTTTTCTTTTTATATTTTTTGTTTGTTTTCATTTTCCTCTTTATGGTCTCTTTCTTCTTGTTGGTGAGATATTTTTTCTATTCGAATAAAAAAGTTTGAGCTCGAGTGAGTCTGGTCGAGAAAAGGTTTAGATAGTCCGGATGAGGGGAATTTGCTGAGTCTGAGTCACAGTGAGCTCTCGGAGCAAAATATTTTTCTTTAGTAAGTGAGCCCCAGATTTTTTTGCCGACTTATGGTCACAAGCGCGAAATCTCAGTTCCCATGTATTGCCAGCTGAACGTTGTTATGATTGTGTTTTGTGTCGTGACTCACACGTGTAAAATGTCATGTTGACATCGAGTGCCAGCAAAAGGGTGCAATGGCTATCATGTTCTATGTTAAAAGTGCATTGTGCTATCAGTGTAAGCCAAAAGTTGTTATCGTTATCACATTCTGCGCCATAAGTGCAAAACAATAAGTTGACACAGAATGCCTAGAAATGTTGTATTCCCCACCGCGGAAAGCTTTATTCTTTGCGCTTGAAAGCCTATGTGGAAATGCTTTTCTTGTCTGACATAATGATTCATTTGAAAAAATGTAAAGTGATTTGTGAATTATACAAGACTGATTTGTTAACGAAATTTCAGGAAAATCCTGATTTACAGCAACAAGACCTTTTGGTCTTTTTGTTCGCGATGTGCCTTCTTGTGCTGTAAAATATGATTACTTGCCTTTTGCTTTCGTGCTCTTTCATATCACGCCTGGATGCAATGCAATAAAAGATATTAACGGTTTTTTATGCTTTATTAATTTCTACCACTGCCAATCGGTATTGTGGACAAGACCTGTTACATACTGCATATACGAATGGAAAAACATCGGTGGCCGTTACGCTCTGTGAAGATGTGTGACCAGCAAAGCTCGAAGAAATAATTTGCGTCAGTCTGTTTTTAATTAAGTATGAGCTCTCTTTAAATCGAAACCCTATTCACCAGCATCATGGTACTCGCATTCCGTATTTATTCGAATATAATGCGAGCTTTTTCTCAGAATTTTTGCTTCTAAAGTCGCCCCTCCCGTTACAATCGTGATCGCGGTACAATCGAGCAAATACCGTATTCAGGCTGCGGTGTGCGCTTGGCGGCGTTCATCATATTGCCATGTGTCTTATTTTGTTGTCTTCGGGCTTCACCCGCAAAGACTGTTTGTAATGCTCCGTGCAGACCGCGATGCAATGCTCCAGAATCGTCACAATTGTTTGACATCTTTCCGTTAAGATTGCGCGCGGTACGCGAATAGTCTAGAGATTACGTGGCCACCTGCGATAACGCTGGAACATGCGACAGAACATGTATAAAAGCCGGTACGCTTTACCATTTGTCAAAATTATTGACGGACAACGCTCTGACTGACTCGTTTCCCGCCCACAAGTTCGGCCAAATAAATAGTTTCATCTTCGACACGCCCACTGCTGCCTTCGTCGATGTAACAAACCCGTGATAATATACAGTACAGTAGATAGATGCATCTATACACACTGATCACAATTGCGAGCAAGCGAAACACAAACTTGAACTGAAATCGGCTGCAAGGTGCCGAACTACTTGCGTAGGAACACAAATGTGCGGATGCCCTGCCTCCGTAGCCTTCGCTCCAATGCCAAGATAAGTTGTCGCCGAGCATATACTGTTCTACACGTGGATATGCTATGCTTTACTTTCCGGCTCCCTATTTCCTTCTTCCTCACCCTCACTTCCCATTTACTATACGTACACCCTATCCTCCCCCTTCTTGGTTCTCTACTCCTTACCCTCACTTCGCTTTGCCACCCTTGCTACACTATCCAATTCAATTCAATTTTACAGCAGAGCTGTTAAGGTCGAGAATAGCCGTGTGTCGTAGAAAGATTATTATCATCATCATGCACTACGCACGTTTTTTCAGATTCCTAGCCAGAACAACCGCCGCGGGAACACTGCGTCGCTCACAATGCCGCACAAAAAATAAAGCTTCGATCACCTGGTGTCCACCACAGTTCGATACGAGGCCTATAAAACTTCACACACTGCCCCTACATTACACACCACACCATGTAACCATAACGATGCCGTCATTGCGTGCAGCGCATATGCCCGCTGAAAAGTCATTTCATCCGCATATTTCTATCAGCACGCGGGCTGGGCCGGCCTCCTCCCGAGCTTTTTTTTTACTCCATGCACATTCGACCTACGCCAAAATGCACTTCGTCCGTTAACTTTTCCCTGCGCAGTGGACCAATTTACGAGGCACAGGAAATCTGTGTCCTTGGACTCGACATTCACAAACACCAAAGAGTCGAGACACCACTTCACAAACACCGTAAGACTGGAGAAGACGTCGGCCGCATGGTCCGCCATGTCTCCAACAAGTGGGGCGTCTCAAAAGCAAGGCTACGCTTCGTCTCGCAGAATCATTTGTCACTCATCGCATTTTGTATGTGACTCCGCACCTGCCCTTTCGGAAGCATGATGGAGAATCTTTGGAGGTCACCACCACAAAATCATCAGGCGAGCCCTAGATCTGCCGAACTCTACTTCCAATGCAAGACTTCTTGTCTTGGGGGTGGTCAACAACTATCGGCAGCTCCGGGAGGCTCACCTAAACAACCATTCCAACCGCTGGGCGCCGCCCCGTCAGGCAGACGACTCCTAGATTCCCTACACATCAGGCATAAATTCCACACAGAGGAGCAGGTATCAGTGCACGAATATTGGAAACACGGGATCCATATTTGGCCCCTCCCCACCAATATGTCCCATATGTCCCAAGAACACGTGCCACCCGCGGGCCTACGGGCTCTTGCCCTCCGGCGCCAATACGGCTGTGAAAAAGATGTATTTTACAGGGGTATCGCCGGTGTCCATTTGGAGACCATTAAGGCAGGTGAAAGGTCTCCCCATCCGCGTACCCAATGCTACCCATGCTAAAGAGGTGGCCATAGCCCAAGCCATTTCGCATGACACTTCTAAAATCATAACATCACACTCGAGAGGAGCCTGCCTATATATTCATCTGAGACGTATCTCACCCCTACCTGCCAAAGTTTTCGAATCCTCTCCGCGGGTACGTTACCTGTATCCCCACTCACTAATCTGGAGTCCTCGCCATCAGGGCCTCGCAGGCAATGAGGCAGCGCACGCTGCCACACGCCCGCTCATTCCCTGGGCCATTGCCTCGCCCACCAATAGTACCTCTGATCCAGAACACTGCTCTTCTCACTTTTAAAGATATAATTACGAAATATTAGGACTCCCGAAGCCGTTTTCCTGCGCCCTGCAAAGCACTCAGGAAGGCGGACAAGAGAATTCTTCTCCGACTTTTCACTAATGCGCTACTGTGCCCGGCAGTGCTTGAACATTTTTACTCTTCCTGTTCCGGCCTCTGCGAGTACTTTGCGGAGGTGGCTGACCATATGGTATGGGCATGCCAGCTCAATTGTTCTTTACCCCCGAACCCCAACCGAACCCTAGAGGGCGCGGAGGCGGCCCGGCTCGGCTGTCAGGACCTTCCAGCCCAACAAGGCATGGAGCGGCGTGTCAGGACAGCGGCCACGACCAATGGCGTCCCTCACTAGCAACTGCACCTCGTATTGTAAGGGAGCTGACCCATGAGGGCAGGTCATCCGAAAAACCTACTGTATAAAACAGACTAATAAATGTTTGTACCATCTCCCCCACGGCGGATGGTTTAACACTTGTTTCACAAACTGCTTAGGTTACAGAGCATTTGACGCAGCAGTTTTTTTTTTCACATTACCATGCTTAAGTATTCTTTGAGGGCCCAGAAGAAAAAAAAAACTTAATAGGATGCAGTGACCCTTTGCGCGTTGTTGCGGTAACTCGCGCTTCGCTTTCAACGTGTCTGTATAGCATAATTATTTGTCGCTTTTGCTACTCTAAACTTTCGCTTCACTTTTACGTGTTTTTTCTTCATGTCCACAGTGCTATCACTCTTGGTTATTATAATAACATATGACATATTGTTGAATGAAGCTTAAGGAGAAGTTCAATTACAAGACAATTTTAGTCGCTTACTCTACTCTAAATTTTGGCTTCGCTTTTACCTGTTTCCTTCATGCTCACGGTGGCATTTCGCCCAAGATGCCAGATATGGTTGTATACAGCTAAAAGAGGGCAGCTGACGGGGTTGACAGGGGAGAAAATGCACGCACTGCTTCCGCTCGAACATCACAGAAAAGACCTTCGCCAAGGCGGCCAAAACGAAATTGTTGGAGTAAGCTGTAGGCAAGAAAAGCAACGCAAGAAAAGCAAGTAGGCAAGAAAAGCAACGCTTTCGCTGCAGGTGATCTTGAGATCTCGGTCGATCTTGAGATACAGCCAGACAAGCCCCCGACGAACCACCGCCTACTGCCCACAGTGCAATGGCCTCACCGATCGTCTAAATAAAACCAAAACAAGACATCCGTGCAAGAAATGACGCAGATGACACCATACAAGTTGGTTTACAGGAGGAACCTGGCAACGACGCCTGACGCTGTCCTACACAAAAACACCGACGAAAAAATCTCAACCGTGCTGCAACTTGCAGCGCGCCAAAGAAGCCCGACAGCCCACCGGCCTGCCTATCAAGAACCAATATAGGATCGACAGACATCACTACAATCTTCGATGACAGAACATTCTATGACAGCGCGGAGACTATTTTTTGGCCTAAACACCGATTCGACGAGTTATGAGCGCCTGCGGCGATATTTGAGACCCTACAAGATAATCCTACGCATAGCCGTGCGCAGGGTTCCCCTTAAGGGGGGGGGGCGAACGTTCATCGCAGAGGCCCCCTCCATATTAAGGTAATGTATGGGGCAGACTTTGCACCCCCCCGTGCGCATGCCTATGATCCTACGCTGTGGTGCATTGAACTTTGAGGTCTTCCCAGATGGTGTAAAGTCATCATAGCGGCGCCGCGCACGACCCGAAGTCGTCCAGGGAATGTGCCTTATACCTTATTATGCGCACTAACTGCAACATTTTGTTAACTTACTTCATCAATTTGTTTTCCCTGTGTATTCAGTTTTGTGCAGCATCGGGACGACGCTTCTTGGAGAGTTATTGGAATGCGTATCGCTCTGTTTTATATCACAGAATTCGCCGTTTCCACTTTCTTGTGAAGCGCTGGATGACTCGGCGCAGGCCCGCCTCAATTTGCATGCTTCTTCGCGACTTATGCCCAGGGTCCCACAAACATTGCATGCCCGACGCATATCATTGAGTACCTTTCAGATTGTGCGCGAGCGTAACTAATAACACTAGAATGCAATGTGATGCATGTGTAAAAGCGGACGCATATCGCCGCCATTTCGCTGCACATTGAATGTTGCTTCTTTTACTGGGCACAAGTTCACCCGAGAAAGCGTTTCATTGTTACCGGGTGCGTTTCTCCTTTAAATGCAAAGCATTGCTGACCGAGCCTCGGTCACTTTGGCCCTTTCTATCTACATATCTATCTATTTAGCTGCCTACGTCTGGGCGCTCTACTGGTGGCCCCCATAACTTGTAATATACAGAAATTGGCATAGCAGGGGATCACTGTACGACGAACACGATTCCCTGGTCATGACATTAATAACACAAAACGCTGGTCGTGTACGTCATGAAAATATTTCCATCAGTCATGCGTGGTACATACCCGCATACCAAACGTCATGTTTTGCGGGTTTCTGCCACACATTGTTCACAGTCTCAATCAACACAGTGACAGCGAAAATACACATTGAAACACATGACAAGTTAGGGAGCTGAAGGCAGAACTCCCCTGGAAGACGCTGGACTGCCATCCATTCGTCCACGTGGTCGGCCAGAATGACGCAGTGTTCTCTTTATTAAATGTGAGGCTGGGCGATGACCTCATGCTGACAGAGGATGGCGTCAGATTGATTTAGATCCGCTTTGTGACACGCGAAGAAGCTGCCGCTAAGTGCCCTGATGGCATGCAGCTATGCTACAGCAATGCGGACGTTGACCGTTAAAACGCACGTTGCCTTGACGCTGCGGACAACGTGTTGTGTCATGCCGCATGCGATAGCATAACTGGCTGTCACAACGAGCAGGTACACAGGGATGCCCTGACCAAGGTGCACATCATGAACGCAGGCGACATGGGTGGCCTGCTGGCGTCAATTTGCCTGACTGTCGGCAAGCCATACATGATCCCGGCCAACGCCGACGTAAGCGACGGCCTCGTTAATGGAAACATGGGCACCTTGTGGTGCATCGAGGGTGCCGAACACGGCAACAGCGTGCGTCTGTGGCTTGAACTTCCAACGTCAACTGTAGGCACTTTCGTCCCAGCCAGCACAAAGCGCATCACTACCACACACCCTTCAATAGAATTCAAATGAGTGCCCGTGGTAACGCCAACCACCACAACCCCGACATACGCCAGTAGTCCAGGGGATTTGCCAGAAAAATATCTCGTACATAGGCGTGCGCAGAGGGAGGACACATAGGCGTGCGCAGAGGGAGTATAGATATTTGGATGCACCGCACATGTGAATTGCTATGTCGTCTGTCCTCTCTACTGTCAGCAGACGTGAGTAATGGCATCCAAAAACAGGTTGCAATATTGTGTCCAGAAAAAGGAACTCGAAAATGAGTTTCCGAAGTACTTCAAAATAACGAATACACACAAAAACATTCACCGACGATTACAATACAGCCTAATGCGATTACAATACTGCCTAATTATGAGCGCGGCTGTTTAAATGCATAGATTTTACGACTGCCTCTCTAAGCGGAAGACCGCGGAATGCAGGTTGTGGGTGCGCTCCACAACAGCCGCCGCCGACAGGCCTCCGTTGATGCAGTGATTTATTTCCATATGTGTATCGCTCGACGCCCTCGCAGCATACCTTAGTAATGACGTCATCGGCGAATACACGACGGCGCAATCCTTTGATGCCGCGGAATCTGTCGTTTTGCCACGATTTTTCCCTCATTCTCGCGCTCTCCTCGCTTGTCGCCGTCTTTCATCCTCCGCTACGCTGCGCGTTCGCTCTCCACCGTCCTCGTTCGCTCTGCTGATTACGACAGAGCCGATGGTACTTAACGCAGGAAACTTGACGCTTAGAGCTACGCTTTAAAACTTGCTTTTCATGGGCGAACTTGTGCCCGGAAAACTAGATGCAACACCTAAGGGTCCACCAGAGCGTTCCACACACAAAGTCTCCCTCTGACGAACGCAAGTCTTTTTCTCCCAAGTCAACCACTGACTACGCCACGGGGGTAATGTACAACCTCCCATTGTGGTGCGACTCGATATACATGGGGCAGACCAAAAGGTGCGTGAATGTTAGGTTAAAAGAACACTAGAAGAACACACGCGCCGATGGCCTGTCGCATATAGCTGCGCATTGCTAGGATTGCAGTAGCGCTTCTTCATTCACCAAAACTATCATTGCCAGGAATGATGACCAAACATCTCGCGAGACAATCAAGGCTTTGCACATACACGATAGCAAGGATTCGCCTATCAGCGTTCGATCCATCACCCTGTCGCAAAAAGAGATTTTATATTTGAATAGAGAAATTTAATATTTGGTTTCTTTGTGTTTTTGATTCTGTGTATTACCACGTGTGGATGTAAAAGTGTCTGTCGAAGTGAATAGAGATTAGTTGAGGAGTCCGGCGCATGTCTCTGTGTCTTCTTCATCATGAGTGTTTCGTGTCTTTTCATTGCGCCGTTCCATAATCCTGAGCCACAATCGCGAGCGTGAAACACACAGGACAGCAGGCTCACTGCATTTCAATGGAGGCGAAATCCTAGAGGTCCATGTACTTGATTTAAGTGCACAATAAAGAACACCAGATGGACAAAATTTCCGGAGCCACCCACTGCGACATCCCTCATAACCATATCGCTGTTCTGGGAAGTGAAATCTGAACAACTAATAATATTGCGACGCTATCTAATGTTTTTTATTGAGAAGACAGGTCGCACATAGGCAGGAGAACAATAAAAAAGGACACAAATGCTCTCAAGAACTCGCCGGCCCAGTGGACTATCATTTTCAATAAAGGATAACAGTTTACACAATGCAGTTAAAAGCAGATTTGATGAAACGGCTGTCGAAGGCGCAAAACACGACAAAAACAGGACCAAAACTTCACGTTTGCTGAGAAAATAATAGAAACAGAAAAAAAAACGTACAAACCGGAAGCTGAGAAAAATCAAAGAAAGAAATTACAGGCTTGTGAGCAGGTGACAACAATGCTAAAAAACTTCGACCAGCAACAACAACCAAAAAAAAGAACAAAAGCATCTCACGAAATGATACATGATCAAAAATCAGGCTCATGGTATCTAATTTCCGTGCCAAAAACTGCTACTCATGGCGCGATCACAGGGCTGTGCTGGCTGCTGTGGCGACAAAGCAAAACCTTTACTGATCCAGTCAGATTTACGAACACCTTAAAGAGCTCCAACGGCTCATAATAAATCTAGAATCTACTGGGTCCCTCATGGTGAAGTTCTTGTACGTGAATGTGCAGGATGGTGTGTTCAGATAAGATTGTTCGTGCATGCCTCCAGCACCCTTTACTTTAGCTGAAGAAATATGTTTTGCTGTGCGTGCTCCCAGGGGCATGGTAACAATGGTACATTTGCGAAAAGAAAACAATTGCTTTCGTCAAACAAATCACAAATCTCTACAAACCGAGAACCACTTTTTCGAATTGCGGGAAAATAGACATTTGACCCTAAAAACTATTCTAGCACTTCGTCTCAACATTTTTCTTGGCATTCTAAAATAGCTTAAGCTTCCGAGACTGTTTTATTGCAATTTCTGGACCCTTACGCTAACAAAAATACCGCTAATATGACATTGCTCAGTGATGCTTTAGTTTCAAATGTATACCTCCGCTCTCTAGGAGTCGCAGTTTTTCAAAATTTTCCCCCACATTAGCCTACAATGCTGTTAAATATAATTATCGAGGTTGATGCAAAAGGCAAACCAAAAATGCTTGAGTAAGGACATGTCCCTAAAACCCAATATTATTAACATCATTCTTTATAAAGAAAGGCCAGCTTCAATTTTAGTTAAACTCCCAAGATTCGAAGGACGGCGCGTTTCCTAATTTAATCTATAAAATAGGTTGCATAAAATTTGTGAGATCAGAGTTACAAAGCCATCAACGTGGCTAAATTGACGTGAATTCCCAACCACGAGAACGAGTCAGCAAATCAAATAAAAAATGAATAAATTGAACATAGAATGACGCCACGAAAGGCACGCCCAAGGTACTCAGAAGTTTGGTTCACGATCATTGTGTATTTGCGCTTTAATTGCAGCACTTCTTTGCGATGGTATTGGGGCACGACCGCTGCGGAAAGAATCAGACAGCATGACAGTGCACAAACACACGTCCCACTTCAACAACACACATTACAAATATTTCTAACAAAAACACGCGGACTAAACTAAATTACAAAAACTACGACACTTCCCAACAAAATCGCGCGGACTAAACTAAAAACAGTTGAGGTCGTCGGGGTAGTCACCAGGGCCGTCGTTGATGCCCCGTCGGCACTATTCAGTGGCGAAGTCGACGTTGCTGCGGCTCCGTGAACTGCAGTGACGAAGTCAGCAGACGCAGGGTTGCCGCGTCGAACTCCGGTGGCTCTTCGCCACCGTCGACGCACTGGAGCCGACGACACGCGGGTTCCGGCGGCAAAGAGTTGTGCCCTTGAGCACCAGCAGTACGTCTTGAAAGCCCCACGTCAGACCTCCTGGACCAGCGGGGCAGGTGGAAGTTTTGGAAACCGGCACCAACTCTCCTAAACCGGTCGTCTAGCGGAGGCTGAGCTGTCCATTCAGCAGGTGGGGGTGTCGCGACGTGGCCGGGGTTATACCTATGGGCCGGACGCTCAGCGAGGCAGTCCTGCCTCGAACGACGAACGTCGCGCACTGCCGAAGGCACGGGTCACGCACCCTCGAGGCCGCGCCTCACGAGCTGCCGTTCTCTTTCTCGTCGACACCGCAGGGCACATACGCGCAGAAATCATATCCTCTTCGCCACCGCACAGCACACTATCGTTGTTTTTGGGTTTCGTTTCTGCGTCCGCGCAGCACATATTATGACATTTTTATAACAACCCCAGAATTCTCTCCGGAGGTATTGTTACATAATTAAACAAATTACACGAACTGCGAAAGATAGCTTTTTCATTTTAACGTATGGTGTAGTAGCGCAAATTCTTGATCACTTCATCAAAGATAGCTTCTTGATCACCAGTAATCGTCGCACAGCCCACATCCTTATGTGAAGTAAAACTGCGGGAAAAAAGCATATTTTTCTGCCTCATAAATTTTGGGATTCTGCATCCTTAGCGTACCAAACGTGAATGTCGCAGATAAATTGCTTTAGATGACGTGAGACTTTTGCAAACTACAAAAAGAAGTTGGTTTAGGTTTCTATACATGGGTACCACAAACCTTTCTTCACAGGTTCTCTTTTATAACAAAGTTGATTGTAAAAACATTTGCCTCATTGACTGGGCAAACCACCCTTATCAATTTTTGCTTCTGGGTGCCTACTCGACATACCATAGCCGTCCGCGCTTAGATCGCAGATGCGTGCAAAGCACGAAAAGAGCTCGAAGAAAAGACAGACAAAGACTGCGGCTTTCACGGTGGTGGTCGTAGTAACACAAGCCGTTGAATAGTCGAGGCATGGGCTAGTTGTTTCTTTGTTAAACAGGGGTGAAAACAGCGCGATATTGAGACAGGACACAAGACCAACAAGGCACGACAACAGCGCTGACTTAAAACTGATTTTATTTTGACATGTGGGCACATATAGATACCTTCACAGTCAAATGGAAAGAAAACAAGCATGGTGTAGGGAAGAAGAAGATCATATGCGGCAGTGGGCCACGACCTTAGCTGAAAGAGCCGAGCGCGAGCTGTTGGCGTTTGGACTGTGATTCTTGTGTTTGTTTTCGCCGCCCGCCTTCAGCGTCCGTGAGCCTGCTTCTCAAGTGCTACTTGTCGTCAATAAACCTCGTTCCAGAGTGGTGGAGGTGCGGGGTACTCAACCTGGAACTCCGAAACAGGAGACTGCCCGCTCCCCCAGAAATGGCCGACGAAACCACCCAGCAAGGCACAGCCCAACCTCCGATGGTCATCGTGCCCACTGCGCTACGCCTGCGCGATCCACCTTTCTTTGACGGCACCGATGAACAAGACGTTGAAGATTGGCTGTCGACATTCGAAAAGGTGGGCGCGAGCAACAAGTGGGACGATCCGTCGAAACTTCAATATGTGTCCTTCTACTTGAAAGAGGTCGCAAGCCTCTGGTTTCACAACCACCAGTCGGAATTCGCCACTTGGAGTGCCTTCAAGCAACGCATTGCCGATGTGTTCGGTCGCCCCGAGGTACGGAAGCTCCGTGCTGAACAGCGCCTTCGAGGTCGTGCACAGCTGCAGGGAGAAGGCTTCACAAGTTAAATCGAAGACGTGCTGGACTTGTGTAAGCGCCTTAACCCATCGATGAGTGAAGGAGACAAGATCAAACACATCTTGAAGGGGATAGACGACGACGCCTTTCAGATGTTGCTGGCCAAGGACCCACGGACCGTGTCTGAAGTCGCCACTCTCTGCCAGAGTTTCGACGAACTGCGGAAACAACGGGTCTTGGCGCGGCGAGCAGCGGCTACCGACAACACTCTCGCGGCGTTGACCATCGGTGGTGAGCACAACACTCTGCTGTCGGAAATCAAATGATATGTTCGCGAGGAAGTGGCTCGACAACTGTCGTGCTTGTCGTACTTACCAACAACTGAACACGCTACTGAGCGTGTCGCGTCCGCCATCCGACAGGTTATACAGGAGCAGGTCTCCGAGGCACTGCCGTGCCCCTCTCAGCCAACACCCGTCGCCGCGCCACTGAGTTATGCGGCCGTTGCTGCTACTCCACCGCGACCTCTACCTGTATCGACTGCCCAACCTGTGCGAGCGCCAACGACGTCATTTCCTGGTACACAGCAGTGCTATAACGGAAACCCCTGGCGCACACTTGACAATCGCCCAATCTGCTACGCATGCGGGTACCCAGGCCATGTCGCGCGCTTCTGTCGCCGGCGCTTCGCAGCGACCCCGCCTGTACGGAGATATTCCAACTACTCTTTCCGGGCCCCGTACGACGCGCAACGAGAACTTCCCCCTCAACGTGACCGACTACCAGCTGAACGTGACCCGCTACCAGCCGACCGAGACAGCCAACCTGCTTACGAGTACCGATCATTCGCTCCCCGTCGCTCACCCTCACCACGGCGCCGTTCTCTGTCACCCCTGCGTCGCCGACCGAACCCCCTGGAGACGGAAAACTGACTGCCGCAGCTCCGGAGGCACGAGCTGCGTCGTCGTCACATTGTACCCCGCCAATGTTATAGAAGTGTTTGTCGAAGGTTTACGAACTCTCGCGCTTGTTGACACCGGTGCTGTCATATCTGTGATGAGCCGAAAACTTTGCCGCTCTATACGAAAAGTAACGACGCCGCCTTCCGAGTTTTCGCTGAGTACAGCGAGTGCGCAACAAGTTCGACCGGTTGGAGCATGTACGGCCAGAGTCATCATTCAAGACGTATTGTATGACATAGAGTTTCTCGTGTTGGCCACGTGTTCTCACGACGTGATACTCGGATGGGATTTCTTGTCGCGCCACCACGTCGTCATTGACTGCGCTCGCGCTCAGGTGGAACTTTCGGTGTTTTCCGATGCCCCGTCCACTGACACCGAACGACCTCACATTGGCAAGCTTCGCGTTGCCACCGACACTGACGTTCCTCCTCTCAGTGCCGTCATTGTCCCTGTCTATCGCACTGAATTTTCTGGCTCCACCGTTGTGTTCGCGCCATCCGACGTTTTCATTCGCCGCCACGGTACGTCTCTGCCATAGGCTCTTCTGCCACCTCACCAAGATGCGACTGGAATTGTCGTTTGCAACCCCAGCTTATGCCCCCTCACCGTACATACTCACGAGACGCTTGGCCACGTTCACCCTGTAGACTACAATTGTATAGTGCCCATTGAAGTCCACGAAACTGGCTCAAAACTTCAATTGAACGCTGTCACGCATCGTTTTACGCCGGATGACATCTCCTCGGATATATTCAACCGCTCCATCGACAGCAAGCTTCCTCCGGATCGACGCGAACAGCTTATCAGCCTTCTGCATGAATTTCGAGATTCGTTCGACCTTCCGCAGAAGGCAATGAGTCAAACGAACACAGTTGCTCATACAATCCACACTGGAACTCACCCTCTTTGCGCCAACGGCCCTACCGGGTATCACCGAAGGAACGTACTATAATTGCGGAGCAAGTCGATGACATGCTTCAGCGCGGTGTCATCACGCCTTCTTCCAGCCCCTGGTCTTCCCCTGTTGTACTAGTTCGGAAAAAGGATGGTACGGTTAGGTTTTGTGTGGACTACCGACGACTGAACAAAATTACGCGGAAAGATATCTACCCTCTTCCTCGCATCGACGACGCCATCAATTGCCTGCAAGGTGCCGATTTTTTTTTCTTTACTGGACTTACGTTCGGCTTACTTGCAGGTCCCGATGGCAGAGTGTGACCTACCCAAGACAGCGTTCGTTTCGAAACGAATTCACGGTAATGCCATTCGGTCGGTGCAACGCACCTGCAACTTTTGAACGGATGATGGACAGCATTTTACGCGGCCTAAAATGGCAGATATGCTTATGCTACCTTGATGATGTCGTCGTCTGTTCCCCAGATTTTCCTACACAGATCGACCGTTTGCGCACCATTCTTCAGTGCCTTACTAAGGCAAACCTTCAGCTTAATCTGAAAAAGTGCCGCTTCAGGGCTCGCCAACTCACTATACATGGCCATGTTGTGTCAAAGGATGGAATCCTCCCGGACCCGGACAAACTTCGTGCAGTAGCCGAGTTTCCGAAGCCGACTTCACTCAAAGAACTTCGGAGCTTCATCGGCTTGTGCTCATATTTTCGTCGTTTCGTCCGTAACTTTGCATCGATAATAGCACCACTTACGCAACAACAGGCTGGCCCCGCTAATTTTTCTAACTGGACCACAGCATGTGACGAAGCCTTCCGTACACTGCGCCGCCTGCTTACGTCACCACCCATTCTGCGCCATTATGACCCAACTGCTCCGACTGAAGTTCACACAGACGCTAGTGGCGCTGGTCTTGGCGCGGTACTCGCGCAACGTAAGCCCGGCATTCCAGAGTACGTCGTCGCATATGCTAGCCGCGCACTCACAAAAGCGGAAGTTAACTACTCAGTCACCGAGAAAGAGGGCCTCGCAATTGTGTGGGCGTTAACCCTTTCGCCCCTGGCGTCGTCAATTGACGACACCGCCCAAAAGGTCCCCTAGAACCTCGGAAATGAAACCAAAACTGGTAATTCTTGGGGAAAGGCTTCTTCAATGATCCCCACTGTGATTAACACCAAAGTTGCGACATATTTGCGGAGCTGGGAGCCACAAAGAAGAAAAAGCTTGACCGAAGTCATGGGTGACGCCGAGGCGGGTCAGGGGAGGCGGCCAAGCGCCGTTTTCGGGACGTCGCACAGAACCTGTTTTAAGGACTATCACGCTGAAAAATGAGACGTGGTTCACATTTTGTCTATTCTAGTGAGTAGCAGAAATAAAAAAGCCATTTTCCTACTTTCACAACCACTGAGCCCTGATGACCTAATTTGATACCATGCTAATTATTCGATAAATACTTGCACCACTGGCTCAATTTTTCACTTTTGGTCCTCTGAGGTCCTAACTATTAGGAAAACACGCACAAAAAATGTCTCCGGCCAAAATAAAAAATCCAGGGCTGAAAGGGTCGACGTCGTAACCGACCATCACGCACTCTGTTGGTTGGCTTCGCTAAAGGATCCTTCAGGTCGCCTTGGGCGTTGGGCTCTTCGCCTACAAGAATTTGACATTCGCGTCATCTACCGCTCAGGACGAAAACATTCTGACGCGGACGCACTGTCCCGATCACCAGAGAGATCCAACACAGACACGCACTCAGACATTTCCATCTCTGCCATTTCTGTACCGAACATGTCACTTGAGCAGCGAATATACCCATGGATTGCCTCGCTGCTTAACATCCTTTCTGACACTTCAGCGTCTGCATACCCTCGTGCCCTTCGCCGCCAGGGCTCACATTTTGAGATACGGGACGCGCTATTATACCGCAGAAACTACCAAGCGGATGGTCGTAAATGGCTTTTGGTTATAACAAGCCACATGCGGTCTAACCCATGTGCGTATTTTCATGCCGAACCGCAACATGCTCACGCTGGCGTGTTGAAAACGTATCACCGGCTCCGCCAGCGTTACTACTGGCGTGCTATGTACACCTTCGTCCAGAAATACATTCGGTCCTGTCAATTATGCCAAAGACGGAAGACATTGGCCCATTCACCCGGATTACTGCAGCCTCTACCATGTCCTGCACGCCTTTTCGACCGTGTCGGCATTGATCTGTATGGACTATGATCTGTATGGACACTATTTTGCCGTATCGCCCGGACGCCTCCGAATTCAGCCCTGTTTCTAAAATTGTACAGCACGCTGAAGAGTGTCGTCAGTTGGCCCGCTCATTCACCTCGGACAAGCAAGCCCAAGACAAAGAACGCCATGACCGCGACCAGCAAGTCGAGACTTTCGCCGTAGGCTCGCTCGTCTGGCTTCGCCTGCCCTTTCATTCCCCTGGCCTGTCGTCCAAGTTTGCCCTCAAGTATCACGGTCCTTATCGCGTCGTGGAACGTCGCTCTTTTGTGACGTACGTGATCGAGCCGCTCAAGCCATCTCCAGACAGGCGCCGCCTTGGTCGCGAGACTGTCCACGTGAGTCGCCTCAAGCCATATCACGACCCGCTCCTCCTCTCGTCACCTTGACTCGCCAGGATGGCTCCTCCTCTTTGTCGCCGGGGTAATTGTAGGGAAGAAGAAGATCATATGCGGCAGTGGGCCACGACCTTAGCTGAAAGAGCCGAGCGTGAGCTGTTGGCGTTTGGACTGTGATTCTTGTGTTGGTTTTCGCCGCCCGCCTTCAGCGTCCGTGAGCCTGCTTCTCAAGTGCTACTTGTCGCCAATAAACCTCGTTCCAATGGTTCATTGGTGGCCTTACTCATCGACGTGCTTCATCACTGAGCGTAACGAGCACGTGCTGTACATATCACCTAGGCTCAAAAAATCTATTTCCTTCTTTGAAAGGGTTAGAGATGGCATGCTTAACAGTTAGTCTTGAGACGTTCTATCTCAGCAGCTTCAATAATTTCCCCAGTTCTATAATCTTTGTTTCTTGCTACAACTATAGTTTCAGAAACGATTGGTCTGCACCCACAAACTCTGCAATGGATGCCTAGGTGGCCACTAATTGTTCTATTTACATTGTAGTTGCGCTCCTTCAGTCGCTCATTGAGGCATCTTCCTGTTTGCCCTATATATTAACTTCCACATGACAGCGGGATTGAATAGACAACGCCCTCAATACAGTTTACAAATTGATTTACATGCTTTATGAGACAAGACGGTGGCTGTCTTTCTGTTTCGTTCACTTTTGAACACATTGCGGACAATTTTTAGGCGCAGAAAATACAACTTCTACATCGGCGTGTTTTCCTATCTTTTTCCCTTTCCTTCTGTTGTTTCTTCTTGACAATCCTCCCTGTCTTCCTTTATCTTTTTTAAAACTGAGTCTGCTACGGAGTTTAGCACATGCTTCGGGTAACCTGCTGCTTCGAGACGGTCTACGTTGTTTTTTAAAACTATCTGACATCAAATGCAAACATGACTAGTTTAATACGTTCGTGAAGCACGTCAAACGAATGGATCTTTTTACGAGCTTAAAATGAGCTGAGTCAAATGGAAGAAGTGGCTTACAAGCACGTGGGTCATACGCCCAGCAAATGTGATCATTAGAAAAACGAAGTTTGATATCTAAAAACTTGATAGCTCCGTCCACCGGCATTTCAAAGGTTAGCACCAGCGGTTGAAAACAGTCACGAAATATTTCAAGAACCTGAAACAATAGTGGTTCTAAGCCCATTTCGTCCGAGTCAAAAATGATTAAAAAGTCGTCTACGTAACAGAATATATTGGCTAATCTTGGCACTTGCATTCGTTCATGCACCCGCCTATCAAGCTGCGCTAAGAGGTCGCTTAAGATTGCAGCTAGGCACGATCGAGCCGTTGAAGCTGTGGTTGTCTAGAGCCCTAGAATACTGAATTTATTACCTCCCAATTTCGCGGACCACAGCTGTATGTTCTGGAAGTGCTGAACTACATCTGCGCTTCAGACTGGCTGGTCTTGCGACATTGAATGGAAATAATATCGGCTCAGGCGAAAACCTAAATTTTTCGGGAATTCACCCACTGGTCTTTCATCAGCTATAGCATTCCATACCTAAGACCGTCCGGATAAAAAGTATACAAAGCCTGAAGTTGTGACAGTCTTAGTGACATTACTAGGACTGTCATTTTCTTCGGACATCTGTAAAACATTGCAGTAAAACAGTGAGTGCGTTCAAATACAAGTGCGTACAAAATAAATTTACGACAGTGTGCAGTACTTCAATGTTGTGAATAAAGAAATTATGCGAACGATGTCTTGCACAACTGTATATTTCCGCATTTCCGCGTCAAGTCATACATACACAAAGTTTATGAGAATGTACAACTTTTCTTTGTCATCGTATGTAAGCATGAACTATTCTGTCGTTACAATTAATAGCAGTGAATGTCTTCTTTTGTGCTTTTATGCAGTTCCTCAAGTCAACACAAGAAATTTACTTAGTGCAGATATGGTCCGACGCATGGTATCGTTCTTACTGCGACTGCTTGACATCGACATTCGTTAAGGAAGTTTCTGGAGGAGCTGAACGCGAAGTGCATTGCTACGAACGTATCATGCTACCGTGAGTAGAGATATTAAAAGATTTCACCTTGTCATACAGCAGTGTTGCCGAGCGTCTTTACAATAGTAACTTCGAAGAGTAACATAGGTGCACATGGTCATCACATAATATTTAGAACTTGCCGTTACTTGCACAGCCACGCCCCTCGCAAAATTCGTGTGATTGTTTGTGTGAGGAGCACTTGTCAAGTAGACGCATACAAGGCGTGTGCCGATATTCCATCTGTACCAGGCATACATTTGCGCTAGTACATTAATTCGTGCATCTTCCTCAGAAGAACATTTAGCAGCCAAAGTTGCAGCGCAGTATACAAAATCAAGTAAAAAAAATTACACCATCTCCCACTGAGGGGAACCATGAGGGGATGCGAAGCAGCATTGGGGGCGCGCACTACGTTTCCCTTACGTTCACTCGGCGTTTCCGTTAGTGTGTGATCATTGTATTTATTGTTTCTGTTATCATTACGTTGGGTTTGTGCGTTGCTTTCGTTAGCGCCGACTGAACGAGTGGCGCCTACGTTGACGTTACAACTCATCTGAACGGGAGCGAAGTGAGAATGATGGAAGCAGACGGAGTGCTCGCGCTTACATACACAAGAAATGGGGGAGGGAGAGGAGATAGTGGGTTACAGGCTGTATTTGGCTGCGGCGCCGCTGCATTACGTGGGAGGAGAGGCTGCGCCACGGCTGCAGCGCGGGAGAGGAGAGGAGAGAAGGCGACCGAACACCTGCTAAAGGAGGAGAGTTGGAGAGAGAGTAGGCGCGTGCGCAGTGTAGTGCGGACGCCACCACCGACGACGGACACAGACCCGAGCAAAAGCTGCTTCGCATCTAAAACTTCGTGGACGACTGAGCTTTGTCTTCGAGAACAGAACGCGATAGCCCAATCGGGCCCCGTGCGCATCGCCTTCTCTATTGCTAGCGTCGCATCAGTTCTGAGTGCATGCATGAACCGTTCCACAAGGAAACGGACGTCTGTGCGCGTAACACTGGCCGTTTCAAACTATCCAAGAATGCCCACAACAAGTAGTTGCGCAGTGCCCACCACATCACAATTCTTCCTTTTGCGAATCAGTGAAGGGCCCACTACGCATCCATAAAGAAACACGCTAACCTGACGCTTGATGCTTTTGCTGATAATGATGATGAATAAATATATCACAGCGCTTTGTCATCGATGCACCTTTGAAATACTTAACCGTTGCATTTTGACGCCTGGCGCGTTTATAAGCTTCGGCCGCACAATATTGTTACGTAAAATGACACGAGGCGTGACTATTTACAAGTGTATTTACACTGATGTGCACAGCATCGATCAAGATGGAGGACAGCACCCACAGCAGACAGACAGGCCAGTCCTCTTTGTCGTCTTCTGTACGCAGAATGTCTGGCTCTTGATGAGTTAGTTACGTAGCATTACCCCCGGCTGTAAAAGCGCCGTCTCGGTGCGCTTTAACCATGTTCTTCAGAAGGAGGGCGGTATGGTTTTAGCCGACTGACGTGCACTACGTCACTGGGCGTGTTTGCAGGCGGGTTAGTCTCGGAGACGGGAACAATCTCGTAGGTGACGTCCCTTACCTGGCGGACGATACGGTATCGACCCATGTAGCGGGATAACAACTTCTCGGACAGGCCAACACGACGAACCGGCCACCACAGGAGAACTAGGGAACCAGGCGAGAAACGAACGTCGACATGCCTGCTGTCGTAGAGGGTCTTCTGGGCTGCTTGTGAAGCCGACAGCCTAGAGCGGGCAATCTGACGCGCGTGGTCGGCACGAGCGATAGCATCCCGTGCGTATTCGCTCGGCGGAGATGCAGTAGCCGGAAGTAGGGTGTCCAGTGGTAACGTCGGATCACGGCCATAGAGCATATAAAAAGGTGAGTAACCGGCGGTATCATGACGCGATGAATTGTAAGCGAAGGTCACGTGACGTAGCGCCAGGTCCCAGTCATGGTGGTCAGATGAGACATACATAGAGAGCATGTCCGTGAGAGTGCGATTTAGGCGCTCGGCGAGGCCATTTGTCTGGGGATGGTAGGAAGTGGTCAAGTTGTGCTGCGTTGAGGAAGAGCGTAAAAGATCGTCAATGACTCGTGACAAAAATGCGTGGCCACGATCGGTTAGCAGTTGACGAGGAGCGCCATGGTGTACAATGACGTCGTGGAGCAGAAAGTCCGCAACATCAGTAGCAGTGCTGGTGGGGTGGTGAAGGCGATGTTCCGTGATCTTGTGACATGGTCGGACCCGCGATGATACGGCCGTTGCGGAGCTTCGTGATGGGTACAGGGAACAACCAGCGCCTCCAATACAAAGATGTTACGTAAAATGACACGAGGCCTGACTATTTACAAGTGTATTTACACTGATGTGCACAGCATCGATCAAGATGGAGGACAGCACCCACAGCAGCAGACAGGCCAGTCCTATTTGTCGTCTTCTGTACGCAGAATGTCTGGATCTTGATGGGTTAGCTACGTAGCAATATTACACGCGTTAAGGATGCTGCTCCTACTATATGACATTTATATGGTGTTTTTTAAAATGCGAAGCATTTCTCAGCAAACCGCAGGCACTTTGGCCGTTCCGAGCTACGTATCTATCTATATATTTAGCCGCCCACGTCTGGCCGCTCTCCTGGTCATCTCTGTAACTTGTAATATACCAAAGTTGGCATAGCAGGGGATAAGTGTACGACGAACACGATGCACTGGTCATGACATGAATAACGCAAAGCGCCTGTCACGCACGTCATGAAACTCTTTCCATCAGTCACGTGCGGTACATACCCGCATACCACAGTTCATATAATACGTGTATGTGCCACATGTAATTCAGTCTCAAGACAGTAACCACGAACATTGACTGCCAGTGTACCAGTGAACATCGACTGCCATCCACTCGTCCACGTGGTCCGCCAGAATGACGCAGTATTCTCTTCATTTCCTATGAAGCTAGGCGATGGCCTTATGCTGACCGAGTATGACGTCAGATTGATTCAGAGCCGCTTTGTGAAACGCGAGGAAATCACCGCTTAGTGCCCTGGAGGCATACGGCTGTACTACAGGAATGCGGACGTCGACCGCTATAACGCATGTTGCCTCGACGCTGCGGACAACGTGTTATGCCATGCCGCATGCGATAACCATCTGGCTATCAGAACGATCAGGTACACAGGGATGCCCTAACCAATGTGGCCATGATGAACGCAGTCATTGGCAAGCCGTACATGATCATCGGCCGGCCGTACATGATCACGGCCAACATAGACGCAAGCGACGGCCTCGTTAATGAAAACATGGACACCTTGTGGACATTGCGAACACTGAACCTCGCCGGATGAGCGTGCCCGTTGTAATGCGAACCACCAAAACCACGATATACGCCACAAAAATATCTCGTGTAAGAGGCGGTGATGCAGGACTATCGGTAAACTGACTATCGATAGCACCGATAGTTTATTTGAAACTATCGATAGTGAAAACAAACTATCGATGGTATTATTATCGACAAACTATCGATAGTGCAATCGGTAGTATCATCGTTATGATTACTAGCCATTGTACTGCCACGCGTGTTTATTGCTTTGTTTTGATGTATTCGGGTTTCACCCACAACTAGTGTTAAGAACGTTTGACGCAGACCGTGCCGTAATGTTGGAGAAGCTTCACGACTATTTGACACCATTCTGTCAAAATGAAGCGCCGGACTCTCACCACCATCAGTGCGCAACATGTATCGCTTGTATTTTGAGTTTAACTTTTTGGCCACAAGTTCGCCCGAATATAGAGATCCGTATATCCCAATCTTGCTGCAGCATTCTTCACCGGCATTCTTGTAACACGTGACATTACTATCAATAGTGGTGTGAATAATGATGCTATTGCTGGCCGGCAATAATGCCAAAATATTTCCGCTACCCAACTATCCGCTTCGCTTAATTTATGAGCAATTTTTGACGAGAGAAATAAATTATTTTCGCAGCTAAAATGGCGGAATATATCCAAAAGAAATTCATATGGAAAATTTACTAGTTACACATTAATTAACAAACTTAGTTGTTTATATTACTTTTTATTTTCAAATCATAAAATGAATTATATATTTCAAGACGCGCAGTTCCACCTCATGCAAGGTCGTCCTTTCCGCTGCGGCTGAACAGCTTAACTTTATTAGCATGTTTCTGCAAAGCACTCTGGTGGAGAACACAAACAAGTCAACTTTCTAGCCCTTCAGCCTGTTTCTCCGGCTCCACTGTGTACCAAACGCGGGGGATTGAATTGGATAAACTTTATTGATGTCCTGCAGGACGCGCTTTGCGCGTAGCAGCCCTCTCCCACGTAGGGACCGACATAGAGTACATGGCGGCCGCTATATGGGCCTACTTGACAGCCCATTGCTGGTCGGCAATGGGCTGTCAAGGGCCGTCTCCCACTTGTTTGGGGTACAGCCGGGATGAGCGTTTCTACACTCCCAGGGCATGTGTGTGAGTGTCGCCGTGTGTCCGCACAAGAGGCACGTGTCGCTGGGGTACGCGTCGGGATAGAAAACGTGAAGCTTGGCGAGGTTTGTATACGTGTGCGTTTCAGTAAGCGTAGGGTTAGCGCCTGCGGCCTGTTAAGTTTCGGTTGCGGGCGCGGAAAAATGCGGCGTCCAAGGTAAAGGTGTTTTGTGATGTCGTTATACGTAATGGGTGCATCCCGGTTGGCCTCCTTCTCAGCGAGATGAGCTTTCCCTGTAACGGCGCGGTCGGTAAGCGCGCGCGCTGCGTCGTGGGCGACGTCGTTGAGGCTGGACGGGATGCCCGTTACCCGGCCGAGATGGGCGAGGAACTAGATGACGGTACGATGCTTGAGAGTACTCGGATCCACGCTACGGAGGATGCGTAACGCCTGATCGGAGACGACGCCACGTTCGAAGACTTTCATGACCGCTCTGGAGTCACTGTAGATGACTTCCTGTTTGCTGTCGAGCACACTTAAGGTTATGGCTACTTGCTCAGCTACGTCGGGGTCTCGTGTGAGGATGGTGGTGGAGTTTAGGATCCGCTGCATGGATGAAACCGCGACCGCGGCGAAGGCTCGGATGTTGCGATATGCAGTCGCGTCCACGAACGGGTCGTCGTCCGCTTTCATGTCTATACGCTTGAGAAGAGCGGTCGCCCGCGCGGGGAACCAAATTTATTCTGCAATGAGTTCACACTGCTGCTTTTTTATGCTATCGATAGTAACGTCAAATTTGCTATCGACAGCGCTATCGATAGTAGTTTTACCATCGACAGTTTGCTAGTGACTCAGCTATCGACAGTACCAACGATAGTTCTGTATCACTAGTAAGATGACAATTACCTCATTTACCTGAGCATCGGCAAGCCGTACATGATCACGGGCAACGTCGACGTAAGCGACGGCCTTGTTATTGGAAACATGGGCACCTTGTGGCACATCAGGCATGACGAACACGACAATCTCTTGCGACTGGGGCTTCAATTTCCAAGGTCAACGGTACGCATTGTCGTCTCAGCCAGGAGCAAGCACATCACGACCGCACACCCTCAATAGAATTGAAATGGGTGCCCGTGGAAATGCGAACCACCACGACCTTGGCATACGCCAGAAAAATATTCCGTGTAAGAGGGCACAGTACGCCCTTGCGCAAGCAAGCGACATAACTATATATAAATCACAAAGGGCCACATATGATCATGTAGTCTACGCATACGATATGCGCGAACCACTGAAGTTGGTCCACGAAGCACTTTCCAGGGCTACCAGCCTCGACGGCCTATTGCTCACCAACGCAAAGGTTGAGTTTAGGTTCGGACATGTAGCAGGCTCTACCGACAGAAAGTCTGTCCTCGACATAACCTGGCTAGCAAAGAGGCCTCTAGTTATTGTTTTGGGCCCGGCTACCACCTTCACTGGATGACACAACCACAACAATCTTCTCAGGTTCGCCGTTCTGAACATGCAGTCTTTGTATGCGCACGTGTCCGACCTTGAAAAAGAGGCTCTGCTCACTGAAATTAGCGTGTTAGCACTTTCTGAAACTTGCAGCGATGGGCCGACTGTGTCGTCCACAGTAAGGGGCTTCATTGCAGGTGCGTAGGCGTGGACACATATAAGAACACGGCGACGCGCAACTTCAACGCAGGCCGCATCCCACTTCGCCGGCCGCCAGACACAGAACACACACAGCGAAGCATCGGAATGCGCGAGGGCTGCGATGCGCACATCATTTAGGATAACAAACACATTCCGCTCGCCGCCCATCTACCGAGAACTCTCAAGAGCCTACCCACGCACGCAGGCGGGTTCGTGAAATGTGCGTGCGTCTTCCATCATAACGCAAAGATATAACCATTACATATCAGCTTACCGCTTCTGGTTTTGTTAATACCCATATTGCTGGTGGCATCGTTATGCAATTTCAAACTGGTTATGTAACACAATGCGACTCTTCAATATATGCGTGTGCGAACACCTGTTTGCCGCGCTGGAGGCCTGGGTTCGATAGCCAGTCTAACCGAATATTTTTTATTATTCATTTTTATGTGCATCTTTCTAGATTTTGCGGACGCTGATTTTTCACTCACAACCAAGGATGCCGACACAGACGCCGACTCCAGAATATCTGCGATAGGAGCATTTTAACGCTGTCACAATAACATAACCGCGGAGGCGAAGTAATATAGGCAGCAATTGTCAAAATGAAGCACGCGACCAGTTATTCTCGCAAGTCGCGTTGTAGGATCGCGGCCGCCGCAGCGACATGCCAGTGGAGGCGAAACGCTATAGGCCCGTGTGCTCACATTTAAGGGCACGTTAACGAACCCCAGGTAGTCGAGATTTCCGTAGCTCTCATCTACGGCGTGATTTTCGGTCTTGAAAAACTTATATTTATTATTAGGACCAATTTTAATGTAGATTGCCATAAAAGTGCGAAATTGCTCTTAATCACAACATTAACATTTTTCAGCCAATCATATTGCTACGGAGAAGGAACTATATACACAGGGTATAGTTAACAGCAAAAGTGTACGCCACTGCGGGAATCCAAGCGCGCTCCTCTCAACACTTCGTCGTCGTCATTCTCTACTATATCCCCCCGTGACATTACCCACAGGCGGAAGAGGAGGAGGAGAGGTTGAGGAAAGGAAAAGGCGAAACTTCTGCAACCCTAATTGGGAGCACGGCTCAGCGCCTGCAGACCGGAGAAGGAACCTCCCGGTGCGGTCACTTCTCGAGGAGAGAGTGTCACACTTTAAGTCGTGAGATATAAGCTATATCGCTCGTGGTTCCGGCTGTTGCTTACCTATAATTGTGTGTAGCGATCTCACAGGCCACGTTAGTGACCTTTCATATGACGCGGTAAGGGCCAATATAACCGACCAATAGTTTTTTGCATAGACCAACACGTCGTGATGGTAACGACCGCAAGACCAGCTACCCCAGAGAGTACTGCACGTCGCGGTGTCGGCGATCGTAACCACATTCTTAATTAACCTGCGAGGCAAAGAAGCAATGCCGGGTGACCTGGCGGGCGATGATAGTACAGACCCGTGCATCACGAGCAGAGGTAGTCGATAAGTCGGCGTAAAAAGAGAGCATGGTGTCTATGGGTAACGGCGGGTCATAGCCAAACAATAGATAAAAAATGAAGGCTGATCCCCCCGTCATAGGAATTGGTATAGCACGAAAGTGAGACGTGTCGTCACAGAAGTAGTTTATTGTTTAGAGTGCCTTGGTATATGAGAGCTCGCACGATGTGTGCTGTTGTTTAGCAAATGTAGCACTGCTTCATGTGGTTGCATCGCACTCAGTTTGACGCCTACTGGCACGTCCCCGTACGCGACTAACGCCCATCATCATGATTTAACCCTGGTGGTAGCTGAATTTCTTAAGATATACGTGGACACCGCATACGGTGAATCCCGTGCAAAGATGCCACCAACAAGCACATAATAAACACTGACACTCGATATCACTCCTACAAAGCGTCGTGAAATACGAAGAGAAACGCTACGCGCGTCGTGTCTGCCCTCTAGCCAGGCGGTTACTTCTCACAGGGCGAGCGGGGAACGCGGTGCGACAGCCAGGCGAGCGTCGGAGATCTATTTTTAGGGGCGTAGCTCCTCTTAGTCTAACCTTGTCACGTCTCCGTTGTCCGGCGTAAACGGATTTCTCGTATGATGCAATAGATGGCGCTGTCTCATAGAAGTACATACAAACTGCAGTTCAGGGACGATATTCTAGGTGGCTCTGTACACAATCTGTGTCGTCATCACCATTTCTTGTCTCATTTCCTAGATGGCGTTGGTCCAATAGAATTGTGTGCAATATGGCGCTTGTGTGAATCGACACTATATGGCGCTGGAAGTGCCGCTGCTCTCCGATTGGCTGCTGCGCGGGCTGCGCGGGCTGCGCGGGGATGCGCGGGGAGCGAGCACCTCTCTCATTCTCTTGGATCGTCGCCGTACGTGCCGAATCGTTGGCGGAGCATGGACGATGCGCAGCAGCGGGCGCTCGCTCGGCGGCAGCGAGGCGGATCCCGTGACGGTGCGCGCCAAGGACGCCGCTGCGAAACGGGCTCAATGAGAAGCGAATCCCGAGACCGTGATTGTTTCAGGAGCTTCGCCCAAGCTCTTCATCATTCACCCGTGGATATGCTGTAATTTTGTTGATATGGATGAATGCTACGAGCGAGGCTTGGGCTAAATCTGCCACCTCACAGTGTGTTAAAGCGTTGACGATATTAAACTTGTATTGTAAACTCGCCGAATGAGGCGGTGGTAGCAACGGCGCGTTTTTTTTTCAAACCTGGTGGCACAGATGTCACCGCCCCTTCATAAAGGGGGCGCTCATAGCATTCATCCATCAATCAAAGAGCACTGTGAGAGACCCAGCAAAGCGCATGATGGTATGTAATAAGCGAGAAGTGTCAGCCATACAGGTGTGGTCGGAATTTCGCGATGGCCTAGGTGAAAACTAAGCGCTCGCGTTCTGTGATCGAGTAATTTTGTTGCGACGGCGGCAAAAGGCTGCTTGCGTACGCGATGATGCAGTACATGTCCTGTTGCTGTTTTGCAAGCACTGCACCTGTGCCCTGGCCACTGGCTTTGGTACGAACCTCCTTAGTGACAGACGAGTCGAAGTGTGCCAGAACTGGCGCATTTGTGAGGATGGCAACGCGCGGTTTGAAGGCGTTTGCTTGTTGTTGACCCTAGGTGAATTGGATATTCTTTCTGAGTAGGCACGTCAGAGGACAGGCTACTTCGGCGAAATTCTGGACAAAACGACGGAAGTAGGAGCACAGTCCAAAAAGACTGCTGACATCCTTGGCCGAGTGGGGAGTGGGGAAATCTTGAACTGCATGGACTTTTCAATGTCTGGTTGTACGCCCGCAGCGTATACAAGATGCCCGATACGCTGATTTGACGTTGTGGAAAGCAAGATTTAGACGATTTAAGTTGAAGGTTAGCGCATGGGAAAACGTCAAGCGCGGCAGACAGGCGAGTAAGAGGGTCTTCAAAAGTTGTAGAAACAAAAAATGACATCGTCCAAATAGCAAAGAAAGTGGACCACTTCATGTCTCGACGGAGAGAGTCCATCATAGGCTGGAAAGTCGCGGGAGCATTACATAAGCCAAAAGGCATCTCTTTAAGCTGATAAAGTTTAAAGTTTGTCAGGACTCACGAAGGCAGTCCTCGTTATATTGTTACGGAACAAGACACCAGCTCAGAGGGATACGTATCCCTGTATTGTTTACAGCAATAGGCGAGCAGCGCAACCGACGCGAACAGCACGCGCCAGTCTGTCTGTTTTGTCCTTCTCTTCGTCTCCTTGGCCGCGATGCCGCTGGTACGTAGCATTACCCCCGGCGGCCGGAGCACCGTCCCGGAGCTTTAAAGGTCGTTTTCGGAAGCGGTGCTGTAGGGCTTGAGCCGTGAAACGTGAACAATATCGCTGGACCGAACAGATGGCGATGAGCAGATGGGGCCAATCTCATAGGTAACAGGTGTTACCTGACGCAGTACACGGTAAGGTCCAGTGTAACGAGACAAAAGTTTTTCGGATAGGCCCACCCGACGATGAGGGGACCATAGTAGCACAAGGGCACCGGGAACGAAATGTGCGTCTCGATGAGTAGCATCGTACCGGCGTCGTTGTTTGGTTTGCGACGCCGTCAGCCGAGCGCGGGCGAGCTGTCGGGCTTCGTCGGCTCGCGCGATTGCGTCTCGGGCGTACTCGCTGGTGGACGAGGTGGAGGTAGGAATGATCGTGTCCAGCGGTAAAGTCGGCTCTCTTCCGTACAGGAGATAAAAAGGGGAAAAGCCTGCCGTGTCGTGACGCGATGAATTGTACGCAAAAGTTGCGTAGGGTAGGGCAACATCCCAGTCTCGGTGCTCCGGCGACACATACATAGCGAGCATGTCCGTAAGCGTGCGATTAAAGCGTTCCGTTAGCCCATTGGATTGAGGGTGGTATGCAGTGGTCAGTTTGTGCTGCGTAGAACAGGAACGTAAGATGTCGGCGATAACTTGAGACAGGAATTGACGGCCACGGTCTGTGATCAGTTGTCTTGGGGCACCGTGAACCAAGATAACGTCCCGTAGCAGAAAGTCAGCAACGTCGGTTGCACAACTTGTCGGTAGAGCTCGCGTGATCGCATAGTGTGTAGCGTAATCTGTAGCCACTGCGATCCATTTGTTTCCTATGGTTGAGACGGGAAAAGGTCCAAGAAGGTCTAATCCAACGCGGTAAAAGGGTTCCGTGGGTATGTCCAGTGGTTGAAGATGGCCAGCGGGTAGCAGCGACGGTGTTTTGCGGCGTTGACATAACTCGCACGTGGCGACATAGCGGCGTACTGAGCGAGCAAGACCTGGCCAAAAGAAACGGCTGCGTACGCGCTCGTATGTGCGAGAGACGCCGAGGTGTCCAGCTGTCGGCGCATCGTGAAGTTCAGCAAGGACACTGCGTCGTAAATGCTTAGGCACGACAATTTGAAGGTCAGGTCCGTCAGGTCGGAAATTTCGATGGTAGAGGACGCCCTCTTGAAGCACAAAGTGGCGAACAGAGGCGTCGTTTGGGAAAGATTCCGTGCGGGTGATGATGTCGAAGAGCACGGGATCCTGTTTCTGTTCTTCCCCAATGTAAACCAAGTTGGACACTGAGAATATGGAGCAGATCGTGTTGGCGTCAGTGTCACCAGGATCGTCGACAATATCTTGGTCGCCCACAGCGATCTGCAAGTGCCATGAGCTCAGATCTATTCAGGAGAATCGAGTGCCTAGTCTATACGCGGGAGCGGATACATATCCTTCTCGGTAGTATAGTTGGCATGGAGGTAGTCAACACAGAATCTCCAGCTATTGTTCTCCTTTTTAACAAGTACAACGGGGGAGGACCAGAGACTGGAAGAGGGCTCGATTATGTCCTTATGAAGCAATTTATCCACCTCCCGTTGCATATAGCACGGTCCGGGACTGACAAAAGGTAGGGTCATCTGTGAAGGGGTCGAGCATCACCGGTATCAGTGTGATGTGTTTCCACGGATATCGGGCCCAAATTATGGTCGCCGAAATCAAAGATGCCCTGGTAAGGAACGATGACTCGGCGGAGAGCAGAGAATTGTTCTGAAGTGAGCTCGTGCTATATCTCTGTCGTGAAGTGGTCGCATAAAGAACGCAACGCGAATGACGGCAAGAAAAAATCAGTCGGCGAATATGAAGACAAAGTGGAAACTGTATAGCCAGCCAGTGGTGTCATGCTGCGAGGAAGAACTTGCGGCGAGCAGCCAGAATTCAGGACGGGAAACGATGCTAGATAGCCCGTAACTGTCACCACCGTGTTAGGGTGTGCGACATCGCGCGTCATGGCGACTTCAGGAATCAGCGCATCAACATAATCACCATCGGGTACTCGTGGGAATGGCGAGAGCTGGGCTTGAACTGCGGCTTGTGGCGGCAATCGAAGAAACTCGAAGGAGCGTCGACGCGGTGGGCTGGTAGTGGTGATATCTGAGAACGACGAGGGGTCTAGCCCAGGAAATCGTACAGAGCAGTCAATAAGCGCATCGTGCGGGGTCAGAAAGCCGATTCTAAGGATGAGGTCATGCGGGCACTTTTCTAGTGCAGCAAACATAACTGAAGTTTGATGATCAGAAATGGTGATGCGCGCAGTGGACATTCCATGCACAGCAGGAGTGCTCTCACCGGCTATACGGAAGGTAGGTGCAGTCGCGGGTGTCAGAACTTTTTCAAAGCGGCGGCGGAGGTCTGAGCTCATGACAGATATTTTGCACTGGTATGAATAAAAGCAGTGGCAGGTAAACCATCAACAATGATTTCAAGAAGCTTGCATCACATGTCATGCATGCAGCGTCACCTCCGGGGACTGCACCGAGTAGTTTACCGAGTGGCGGTCAAAGGGAGACCGAGAGCGGCGAGGTTGGGCCGATCAGGACTGATGACGCTGGCGCGATTGTGAATGGCGGGTCCGGTGTTCTGGAAAATGCTTCGCACTTATCTCTGCGCGGAACGACGGAGCATATGGAGCACGTACGGAGCGGAATCCCCAATTGTAGAAGCTTGGTCAAGGTAATGAGGTCTAACCGCTGCGGCAATTGCCGGCTATGTGTCCTATCCGATGGCACGTGAAGCATATTGTACGTTTGTCAGGTGTATGCCATTCAGCTGGGTTTCGTCGAGGTGAGAAGGTGTCGTTCGGAGTAGCAGCAAGAGCGTGGAGTAGCGGAGTTGGGAGAAGCATTGACATTTGGAAAATGCAGTGGAATGCCCATATTCGTGATGTCTTAGCGGAGCACGGTCTGTATTATTAAAACCGTAGCGATGTTGTTTCCTTGACTGCTGTGGTATGACATAACGGCTGTCATAGGCTTTAGTTCTTGACACAATTATGCTGCACACTGGAAGCTGATTCGGAGCGCTGTGACATCGAAGTGCCGTACATGCTAAAGGGAGCAGAAGCAGTACAGTTTTACCGTATGTACTGTTCGAGTTGGTCTGTGGCCCCGTTCCAAAAACGCGCTACATATCATCTGCGAGGTGGTGCGTAGTGCGTCGCGTCGTCCTATTGGGGTTGTGACGGGGGAGGGTGCTGGGTTATGCTGCTCGAAGGGGGCTCTGGCCCTGTCTCAGGCAAAGTGGTGGCTGCTAATAATCACTGCAGAAAAAACTCATGCCAAGCAGACATAATGCGGATAGCGCGGCGACACTCATTTACAATGGCATACTGACTCGGCTAATTAGGCCTAATAAAAAAGCTTAATGAGCTTTTGATACCACGTTAGGCGCCGGTACGGTAGTGTCGTAACTCACCGGAGTCAAGACTACCGCAGATTCAGGCTTAGCGAGCAACAGGACGTGTCTGCCGTCGGCTGCGTGCGTGTATCCTGTGCTCTGTGCGCGCTCAGCTAGCAAAGGCAATGTGCACCGCGCGGCAAAATACGCAGTGTTCGCTCAAACACAGAAACACATTCTTACCTTCGGCGGCACCCCCACACACAGCACGTCCGCTCCCGGGATGTGGCTAAGCAAAGAGCTTCCGTACGCGGATGGTACACAATGAGGAGTGCCAAGCACGTAGCATCTCACAACGGCCGATGTGGACACGCCGCTCTGGAAAAAGGCCCTCGCGGCAATGCCGCATACTCTCGCGATGACCACTTCGGCTTGTCGCGAGAGCTAGGGCAAACCTTCATAAGCTTGGACCTCCGTCAAGTGCAGCTCAGCTTAGTAGGACCACGAACGAGCACCAGGTATACTCTGCCTCAGCGCATGGAAGTAGATCTAGCATAAAGGCATATGCTCCCACCGTGGGTGCAGCCTGCTTTACGGTAGCACCCTTAAGCAGGCTGCAGTGCAAACGAATTTCAATGGAGTAGAAAGTGCGTGCTGACTCAGCAAGCAAACACCTGGTGATAATCACAGTCCGCAATCCGTCTTTATTGATGTGAGCGTTAAATTCGGCCATACGTCATAATATTCCACACAGCTGCAGAATTACAGTAAGAATTGTTTGAGTTTTACGTCCCAAAACCACGATAATAACATGAGGGGGGCCGTAGTGACGGGCTCCGGAAATTCTGACCACCTGAGGTTATTTAACGTTCGACGAAATCTAAGTAAATGGCCCTCAGTCATTTCAAATCCAAAGAATTGCGGCTTCCGCTGCCGGCGTTCGATCCCGCGACCTTCGGATCAGCAGTCAAGCACTATAACAAATAGGCTACCGCGACTAGTTCGAGGTGCACAATGCACGGAATGTCTTTAGCTACACAGTTTCGCA
Source organism: Rhipicephalus sanguineus (assembly GCF_013339695.2). Classification (NCBI taxonomy): domain Eukaryota; kingdom Metazoa; phylum Arthropoda; class Arachnida; order Ixodida; family Ixodidae; genus Rhipicephalus; species Rhipicephalus sanguineus. Next base: position 157,068,152 of record NC_051180.1, read on the forward strand.
ACATGTATTTGGTTTGAAAATGTATACTGCAGGCAACAAAATTGTGGAGAGTGTTTTCTTAGCATTTTGCAGTTCAGTTTAGCCGCATATTATGCGCTCGTGTTCCAATTGCCACGGTTGTCGCCTGTCCCATGCTTCCAATCTTATAACGTCACTGCATTTCTTAATATTGTTAGGCATCCAATAGATGGCCATTACAGTATGTGTGAAGAAAAGGTATGACATGGAGCGATGAGACTTGGAGGTAATTCCTGCGTTCGTGCGAAAGACGCACTGTGACCGGAACGCTACTAACTCATGGTTCTATTGATTGGGTGTATTACCGCCAGGGCGGCGCAGTAGTTGCGGTGCTCGGTAGCTTCTATCGCAACGGTGACGTCGCATAATTACGGAGGCGTAATGCCACAGTCGCTTGTACTGTGCGATTTGAGTGCACGGTAAAAAACTTCACGTCATGTAAATAATCGAGCAGTGGTATGCCTGTCGGAGTTTTTTAATTACTGTTGCTTTTTGATGTTAATTTCAGCGAACCAACTAACTAAAAGAATATTGTTCGTGGTTTGTGGGCTGACACTGCTGTGGTAATCCTAACTGCATTTTTCAAACTAGATACTTGTCATTTTCTTCCTGTGGACGTTGCGCCGCTTTGGCGTCTCTATACTCTTGTGATGCAGGGTGTTATTAATCGACTGCACCCAAAATATTGTTGTTCTAGTCATTTTTCATCTTATGTGTCTTATTCGGCTCAATATTCGCTCATCTTCACTAATCTGTGTCGACATCCCCAGAATGAACCCGTTATATTCTCTAAAAGTGCACTTTAGTTTATTTACTTCTTCCTGAATCTTTGTGCATATATGCGTTACCTGTCATGTATAAGATGAGCTGCACAACCATGAAGATATGCTGTATTTTTCGGTTATATATGCCATTAAAAATATGTGTTTACGACCTCTTTCCAAGCTACTGCTCGCTTCGTCTTCAGTTCTCATTGACATCTGCGAGCCATAAATTTGTTGACTTCCTCGAGAGCAATCAGTGATCGCATGCCTGTTTTCAGCTTCCCGTGTGATGAGCTTACTGAATGTGTGCCCTACGCTCAATGTGTCAAAGCTTTGATGCTCACAGAGCTCTAGCATTAAACTTGCGTTATTCTGTACGTCCATCAAGGCTAAGAAAGAAGAAAATAGACAACCACTCATATGTAGCACGAAACCAAAAGGTAATTCATACCGATTTCTCAGAAACAAAGCCTCTTAGTTGCCGAAAACTTCGTCGTGGTACGGGGACAAATTTGTGTATGCGTGGAATATTGACTGTGAACAGGACAACTTGTCGGTGTTATCAAATTCCTTAATCACAGCCCTTCAGCAGGAAACAAATCGAGGGGCTGTTATAACCACTCTGACATGCTTGCATGACAAATTCAAACCAACGTTGCTTTCTCCTCACGCTTATTCAGAGCCTCCCCATGTATTTGATGGAGAAGAAGCTTCATGGAAGACCCGCTTGGTGCATTTTAGCACGATTCGAAATGAAGTGTGCTTATAATGAATGAAAATACGAGATCATCTGTTATTGGCAATCATATTTTTAGCTTTTACTGTGTATACAGAGAGGAAAAAATTTTCACACTATTGGTGATGTATCTTATCTCCCCCCTTTTTTGCAGAAAGAATGTCCAAGTAATGATGAAAAGGTAGGTGACATTTCCAAGATAGCAGTTGTTCTTTTACTGAATACCTTTTTATACTACGCCATGAGAGACAGCGTGATTCACCGAGTGCTGGGCAATAAATCAGAACTGCAACAGAACACATTAGAGAAGAAGTTCATTTTTGCTTGCACAGGTCGTATAGCATAGCAACAAAATTGAAAGAAATATACAAAAATATTCGCACTGTCGCTTGCATTTATATAACTTTAGTGCATCTACAAACCAAGGTAACGAAGCGTTTATTCTGTCGTATACCATGCATGATTTGTTCTTTATGGATATCATGCTCACGCCATGGAAATATTCGTGCACATCGAAACATACGCGAGACACAAAAATTGGGTCATGTAAAACATATCGTGCATCAATAACCGTCAACTACGTACACGGAATGCGTGATGTGATTTTCATGGTAGGACCTTTCATTTACGTTCGTCATATCCCGATGTCATGCCGCACGAATTTTGGTATTAAAACTAACGAAACGACAGCGAAAGCACGAAGTCGTAGACGGCCAGACAGACAGACAGACAGACAGACAGACAGACAGACAGACAGACAGACAGACAGACAGACAGATAGATAGATAGATAGATAGATAGATAGATAGATAGATAGATAGATAGATAGATAGATAGATAGATAGATAGATAGATAGATAGATAGATAGATAGATAGATAGATAGATAGATAGATAGATAGATAGATTCGCTAAGACCTGCTTCGCATTTGATATCACGTTTATTTCATGAATGAAGTTTCGGAACCTTGAGCTATAGACACCTCTGGGGTAGTTGAGCTTGACCAACTGAAGCTGATCCTCGAAGACGCACTTTGTAATATTTTACCCTACTCTTGGAAACAATGTCGAGGGGAAGGCGTGGTATTTATTTATTTATTTATTTAGACAAGTCCCTTCGGCGCCATGAGGGCATTAGTGTGTGGATCGGGGCAACTCGAAAGAAATATTCGCATAAACAAACGTATGTATGCACACTTACAAGGAAAAGGATGAAAATAAGAGCTAATTACAAAGCAGTAGATGTAGCATAGAAAAGTGGCAACACATAAAAACGAAACAATCAACTTGAATTCAGGCACAATTACATCGAGAAAAGAAGAAAAAAGAAACAAAGGGGTGAGGTAGTTTATAGCTCACGGGAGACTAGAATGTAAAAACGATTAGAACTGGGTTAGTGGTACCTACCCTTACGAAGTCCGTTCCAGTGCATGGATGTGTGCGGAAAGATGTTTTTGTAAACATAGTCGTGCGACAGCGTGTTTCAAATACCTTAAACTCATGATCACAACTCATAGAGGTGAAGTGATCCGGTGCAATTTTTATTGATTCCTGTGAGATCAGTGTAAATTCGGAAGGAAAAGTTCGAATTTTACTGTTAAGCGGCGTTGAGCCAGGGATTTTCAGCCAAGGTTTTTTTTTTAATTACTCAAATGCTGCTTTTTATAGTTGTAGTTACGAGACACAATTCTGGCTGCGCAATTATGGATACGCTCATGTTTATTCATAAGACAGGAGGCGTCAGTGTCCCTGCGCAAGCGTATTCGAGTATTGGGGGAACATTTGCATCATAAAATCGTTCTTTAACACGTCTGGGGAATTGTAAAAATTGCATCTAATGAGCTTACCCATTCATGAGGACTTTAGGGTGACATATACAATGTGTCTAGTCCAGGTAACATTTTTCTGAAAAATAAACTCCAAGATACCTGTAACGTTGCACCCGTTTATGTGACATATTGTGCAAACAGTAGTCTGATCTCACATTAAAACTTTGCGGATGAAATATATAAGTTGAGAATTAGCACCGTTAAAATACATCCACCGTTTGGAACACCAACTTTGAATTGTGTTAAAATCTGTTTGTGGACTAATGACATCGTGCTCGTTTATGTTCCCATAAATGACGCAGTCATCTGCGTGTAATATGACATTGCATTGAAGACGCTGTACGATTTCATTGAGATAAACAAAAAATAACAAAGGTCCCAAAACAGATTTCTGTGGCGCGCCTGAAGTAATGGTTACTTCAGTTGACCTAATACCGTTAATCGAAACATGCTGTACTCTTCAGGAAAGTAAACTTCTAATTCAATAGACTATTGGCCTCGATGCCCACCACTGGAAACGCCGGCGCCACCGTCGGCGTGACGTGCTTGGCAGGATCACGTGGTCTCAGCGGCCGCGCCGGCTGCTTGTGGAGCGCTGCCGCGTGCTTTGAAAACCAGTTTCAAGTACCACATGCGCTGCGGTCTGTTCAAACACGGAAGTTTTCTCGCACTTTCTGCTCAATTGAAACCATTGTAATAGAGTGGATTCCTCGGAAGGCGACGAACATGGGGCTCTACCGCTCGGTGCCGCAGTGCCGCGCTTACGCAAAGGAGCCCAGTGTCAGCCTGCACCGGTAGGACAAGAAACAGCGTGAAGCATGGGTTGTAAAGCTAAGAACCGGCAAGTAGCCATCCGCTACGAGTCTTGTGTGCAACGAGCACTCCCGCGACGAAGACTTTTGTTACTGCGTCGGGCCTGCGATGTTCGGTTAGTAGCAGACAGCGCGCACTGAGACGATGGCTCGCGCGCGCTTCCCGCCGGCAAATGATGCTTATCTGCCACAGGATGGTAAAAGCGCTACCTTTTACCACGTGCGATGCCATCTCCGAACCCTCCAATGCGACCTCTTGATCGTTGGCCCCGTGCTCAGCGTCCACAAAATCGGCTGCAGATGCGCAAGTCATTGTTTAGATACGTTGAATTAAAAAACGCACAGGGTCCCTTATGCATTCGTTAAAGATGACTAGAAGGCGAAAGCCATCTTCTTCTTGTTAGTCGATGTACTGATTCTACCGCGCCCCCCTCCAAAAGCGTTCTGCACCTAACGCGGTTTTGCACGGCCTCCGTGACCGATCACGGAGGCAATCCAAAGCGGCCATGACGTGTGAATACGTCATCATGTGACGTCACATTATGTGGCGTCATAATGACGCTACACATTTTGGCGATCTGTGACGTCATGATGACGTCATATGGTGACACCATCACGTGACGATTATTTTTCGCATCACTCGTGTTGACGCCGCCGACGCGGGACGCCGACAGGCAACCTTCCCATTTGATGAGGCATGCATTGCTTCATAAGCTACATGAATTTTGCATTGCCTCCGTGATCGGCCCTTCGGCCAACCCCTTGTATTTTCTTGGAGACATTTATTTACGTGGGAAAGATGCCACCCTGTTGGCGTTAGACACGACGCTGCTGCCAGAATTGCTGGGGTACACGCCAAATAATTACTATCCTGTTTTGCGGCTGCTGGTTGCTGCCATACCTTCTATTTTATTCACCGCTATTTCAAGTTCATGTGGGTCCTAGTTCACAGCCGACGTTTGCAGAACAAGTCCGGCAAACGTTACTGTATTTTCTATATTTCTTAGGCGTCGCATGCTACTACATGCTCGGTCTCGTAGACTGGTTCTCCTTCCACCAGTAATCTCGAAGTGCTGAAGCTTTGGTCTATGAATTTGTTGATGGCAGAGAGCGGCAAGTTCACTGGATTGCAAACGGAACGATAATTAAGGAGCATTAAAAAAGCGTCGCATTTGCTCACGTTTTGTGTGAGCACCAAACGAAACGAATGCGCTGAATAGAGAAACAGAAGCAGCGGCATTTGCCAGCTGAGAAGACCGATCAATACGCAGTGCGAGACAACTTGTCAAATGACATTAAAACGTACACGAATTTAGACCGAAAAAAAAAAACACTGAATCGTCGGGACGGCAGATCACAAAGTTGCCATGCGCACCGAAGCCGCTGTTGTAAGGAAATTGTTTTTGAACTACTTTGATAGCGTCCGCGCAACAGTAGTTGTTTGTTTACTCACAAATTCTCATATTTTGCGGCCTAAAGTTCACAGCGCGGTGCCAAAACGCGCTCGTAGCAAAAGCGAAACCATCAGTACGAACATACATGCAGACGCTCATACATGCAGAGGCACCGTCAGTCGCCGCGAACCCGTGCGATCGCTGGCTTGAGGCTTCTTTCTGTTATGCTCCGTTTGGTTATACAGGCAGCCTACTGTAACGAGATATTCCACATAGTTTGCACTCAGCGAGTGACTACCTTTCACGCAAGAAGCCGGTTCAGGGGATCTCCAACTCGGTGACAGCGTGAAGCGGGTGCTCGGTTTTCTGCCAAGAGACAGCGACTGTAGACTATCTTGTGCTTGCAGTTCGTCGAAAATGATTATTTTGACAGTAAAGAACACAGTTCATTTCGAAAGTACTTACAGAAATGCCCTGGAGGGCTTCCGCGAGGTGTTTTTGTAGAGCGCCGACAGCAAAACCAATGGGGAGCGCGCCGGCGGTATCCTGCCTAGCACGCAATCGAGGCGCGTCCGATAGAGGGCGACTCCGTAACTCCTCGAGGCCAATAGCAGGATGAATACGGAGCGGGACGAATACGGGAGAGGTGACGACAGAAGTTAAATCCATTTGGAAATTTAATACAAGCCGTCCACTTGAAGTCCAGAATAATAGGAGTAAAAAGATCATGGCAGAATTCAACCAATCGCGTTGTGCAGGACAAGCGTGGCCTGAATCTATGTTGACCATGTGAAAAGAAACTATAGCTCTGGAGGTGCTCCATCACAGCACTGTAAATGATATGTTCTAATGTTTCAGCTCAAATCGTCTTAGAACTTGGCTCAGTAAAGCGCAATAACAGAGTGACTAAACCGGATTCGGGTAACACATACTCCAGCTAATTGTAACAGCAAGTGATGTCTATAGTTTCATTTCATGTGATGATACCCTAGAGCGGTGTCCAAATCTACGCCTGAGAGACAGCTCTCACTAAAAGTCGTTACGCCATTCCTGAGGCCAGTGTTGTGCTGTTTGTATGTGCGAGGAGCAAACGTGGTTAGAGAAGCAGTGGTAGCCTTCTTACAAGCCCCTGCGCTGGATGCACCTCTTTATATTTGTTCCAGCATAGCAGGCCAGAGCAATTTCAGCTCAGGCCGACCTCTGCCTTTTTTAAATAAACTTTCCTTCTCTGTAAAGTGGGAGAGAGAGAGAGAGAATTGTTTTTGGACGCCATCTACACCATCCATGTACACCTCGTTAACGTTTTGGTTATGTTTCTGCTACTTTTCATTAACAAACAATTTGGGCCTGACTATATACGGGGTACATTTTGAAATCACTTCACTGTCTTTTTTGGGACAAATCTGAAGGATTTAGCCGGTCTATATGCACAACCTCATGCACTCGAAGTGTTTTGTTCTGAGAGAAAGCTCATGCACCTCGACAACGTAGTTTACATATGAAGTTTGCTTGACCACGGGATGCGGGCTGTGGTACTGCAAAAATAGGTTCGTTGACTGAACAGAAATAGCTGAATTAATCCAGGTTTACATAATTCAGCACCATATATACGACGCTGGAGACTTCGAGACGTCTCGATAGTGTTTTTGGCACTGCTTATCGTCAGAAGTGAGATATCATGAAATCTAGCAACGCCCTTCCACGCGCTTAACAGCATGGTGAACTGTCATTAACGCATGTCAGGTGGCAAGGAAGCATTGCTATAGTGCGGAGGAGGGCTCGTGACCATATAGCAGACAGTAAGCAGAGAATCCAGTCGTGGTCTGTGTAAGCAGTTTTATGGGCCTCTGTCACAAAGGCAAGGACACGGTCCCCGTCTTAGTTATCGGAAGCAACTTACCGGGGCATATAAAGAAACACGAAAAGTGCGGCGTGCTCTTTTCGTCGCACACTGACCATGGTGACAAGAACAAAATTCTAGTTCTAGAGTGGTCCTTGACTGCATCATAGATGACTCTATTAGGTTTTTATGACCATCTAGGCTACAACAGCTTGAAAAGAAATGCGAAAGAGCAGAGCGCGTAGCTGCCGCACTGTTCGCGTTTCTTTCCATCGCCCCTGTACATTTCCAGCATTTCAACCCTTGTTCGCTCAAATCCTTCTGTTTGAACCATTCGTTTGAGGATCGTAGATGGTGGTGCTATGACGAAAGACGGTGCATTCCTCTATGATTTCTTCGATGAAGTCCGACAAGCATACACGACCTCAGTGATTAAGCCGCTCGCGTGGTGCGCCCTGCCGTGTCATTATGCGGTGTGAAATGAAAGAGGCGACGTCACTAGCCAGTGCACATGACATTGGTGATGTGCCTGCGTGGCTTGTGATGTGATCAATGGCAGCTGTCTCCCATAGGTTGCCAGCAAGAGTGATGAGAAGGGCCCCATGCATATCAACGCCCAAATGGTCAAAAGACCGGGAGTAAAAGACAATGGTTGTAACCGAGTGGGGGAACGGGAAGGGGGATTCCTGCGCTTCTGGCCAGTGACGCAGGAATGGACGTATTGGTTGTGTGCACTGTTAGCGTAGATGCGGCGGGGAATAGAACCCTTTGCATCCATCGGAGAGATAGTTGTCGCCGTAGAGAAACCATCGCGAAAAATTAAAGGGTTTGCTTGGTGGCAGACGACGTTGGTTTACGCAGGAAGTTCATTCGGGTGGCAATCCAGGGGTCCTCCCCTCTGTCAAGAGGCATGTCGGTCACAGCAAGTGAGCGCGTGTCGTCGAGAGAGATAGACGCATACAGAGCACCGAGTGAGATAGCCGATAGGGACAGAGCGTCTACATTAGGATGTTTGCGTCTAGAGTGGCAAATGACGTGAATCTGGTAACCTGCGTGTAGCAGGAGTACCCAGTCAGAGGGCCGACTGGATGGATCTTTCAAAGAGGCGCGTCAACATATCGCATGATGATCTGTAACCAGTAAGCACACACAAAGAGCGAAGTTGGTAGATGATTGTTCAACGAGGCTGACTCATTCTGGGCGCCTCTGAAGAATACGAGTGTCGCTCATTAATGTTTCGGTATCGGTTTCGCCGCCGAAAGGCACCAGATCTCATCACCCTGCTAAAATTAACAGATGCCACTTTTAGTTAATCTCAAAGTGGCAATAGGCTTGTCGCATGAAGGGCTCCGAATCTCTTATTTTACATGATCGTGTTTCACATATTCAAACGTTATTAATTTAGTTTGCCTAAATACGGCCGTAATTGATGTCTCTCGCCATCTGTAGATACCCTCTGCTGCAGAAAGCGAAATTAGAAGGCAGCGAGAAAATATTCCATTGCCTTATTCTTGAAGAATTTCGGACACTTTTCTTGAAACAACCGGTATACCTTGTGGTGCCCGGGCAATCATTTCGGAAGCGACATTCAACATCCTGGCGTGACCTCCACTCAACGCACCCACTAGGGACGCTGCTGCCCAAGCATACCTCTGAGCGCCCCCCCCCCCAAAGGTTGGTTGCGGTCCTTGCATGGCCAGCGCCCCATGGTCGCCATCGTGTTTCAGAGCTGGCGCAGCGCACCGTCGCAGCGGGTTCTTCGCGGCTGGATCTAGGTCCATGATATCACGTCACAATCGCGCGAGGTACACCGAAGAGCAACTGCAGGGGGACTCAGACTTTGCAGAGCAAGAAAATAACCGGATTTGGGATCTCTACGTGCACCTCATGGACGCCAGGAACTGCGAGCTTTGCTTTCCTCGAGACCCCGCGCAGAAGGAAGTGGGAGGCCCAGGGAAAGCAGAACCGCTGGAAAGTGACCAAAACGTAGGAAATTAGTGAGGTAAGAAGAAAGAGCACGATTTGGTTTTGACATTTAGTGGTACCTGTTGGTAGCGTGCTTATTATAAGCGATCACGCTGATACGGATGTAATTTCCGCAGGCATGCATGTCGCCTTTGAGCTTGCTCTTGAACACCGTTGTCCGCCGTTATCCGCCGTTCCAGACCCGCCATTCCAGCACTTTGTGTTTCCTTCATAATATTCGCGCTGCTATGAGACACATTCAGCGTAAGTAAGCTAATAAATATCACAGACAGGGATGCCCAACGTTAAGCTGCTTCTTTGCAGCAAACTAGATCGTAATAGCTTTTTCTGAATACTTGCATATTACATATCATTAACTTGCCTGCCCTAGAGGTGGTCATTATTTTTGCATGAAAGTTTAGCCAAGCAGAGCCAAAATTGGCCAGTTGAAAGGTTTTACACCACGTGCACTTGTTTTCCTATCAGTCATGTTTCACGCTTTTTTGGTTGGCTGTAAAGTAGCCCTAAATAAGCCTTAGTGTGGAAAGCACGGAAACATTTTCGGGCCTTCGAGCGCGACACTAATGTGAATTACGATTTTCTGCGGTTGAACCCAGCGGCGCGCATATGCGGCGGTTGAACCACAATGGCGGTGGCACCCGGCGTGTGACCACTCAAAACAGAGGGACGTGGTATTATAGAGGCACCTAAAGAATATGTCGCTAGCTGTCGTGTGTAGGTAAAGGCGCGAAAGTTTGCAGGTGCCCATCTACATCAGTGACAAATAGGGACACTGCCTGCTTGCTTGCCGCGAGATTGCTGTTTTGCTGTGAGAGTTGGTGGTCACGAGTGCATGTATTTACATATGTATGAGACATATTTCACTTACTGACCTTACGAATAATTTACCTTAGCCTATTGCACAGCCACTTAAGCTACTCTGTGGTTATCTGGGGTCACACATACCGCACATACCTAGAACCAGTAATAAGACTTCAGAAAAGAGTGATCCGCTTTATAACCAATTCAGACCACACGGCACATACGCTGCCACTCTTTCGATGCCTAAATATCATGCTGTTCAGCACAATTATTAATTATAAAAGAGTACTTATGGTCCATTCTAGTGTTAACAGCAACTATCAAGTTTGAACATCACATTTTTTAGGTTCTAGTTACGAAAGCCGCAACAAAGTAAAAGGAAACTATCTCACTCAGCAAACAAAAAACGTATACGGTAATAGACCATTTACAGCTAATGAAGTCGCCGTGTGGAATAAGATTTCACAAGAACTAAAACAAAATAAGCAGTTTTCTTTTGCACGGAAAAAATATTTCTTGAGTAACATATGGACACCCAACGTAGCAACGCTACGTTGGGTGTCCATATGTCCATATATATATATATATATATATATATATATATATATATATATATATATTGTCACGTCGCTTCAGAGGTCCAGGCAGGGTTTATTCAACGTAGCGTAACAGGGCTCTTGCCAGACGCGTCGGTTGAGCTTGTTCGCCCAAAAGGGGGACAGCGCGCGCACTTCTTCCTTTCGTGGCCTGTGCCTCTGCCTTTGCGTATAACCCACTACTACAGGTGGCATTATTCCCTCCTCCGCGAAAAAGAGCATCGGCTCGATGCTGCAAGGTAGTTGTAAGAGAAAAGAAAACAAAGCAGCTTACACAACGCGAATGGACAATGGCGATGCTAGTGGCACAAATAAAGTGAACAAAAAAAATGAACGGTAGGAAAATTATGAACGCGCAAAATAAGGCTTCATGCGCACGACATGAACTATGTCGGAGTTCGGTTGTCTTCGTTGTGTTCCAGTTGACGACGCAGTGTCCGGAACCACTTCGTAGTTTACGTCGCTCACGCGGCGTAACACCTGATACGGACCGAAGTATCTGCTCAGCAACTTTTCGGAGAGGCCACGGCGACGAACAGGGGTCCACACCCAAACTTTGTCTCCTGGACTGTAGGATACGTCTCTGTGGCGGACGTTGTAGCGTCGTGCATTTGCCTGTTGCTGCAGACCGATGTGCAGTCACGCGAGCTGGCGAGCTTCCTCTGCACGCTCTGCAAGTTCTTCGGCGTCAGTTGTTAACTGACCAGCGTCTTGACAAGGAAGCATAGCGTCCAACATCGTCTGAACCTCGCGGCCGTAGAGAAGGCGAAATGGTGTGAATCGCGTTGTCTCTTGCACGGCGGTGTTATAAGCGAACGTCACGTAAGGTAAAATCCGATCCCATGTTTTGTGTTTGACGTCGATATACATGGAGATCATGTCTGTGACGGTCTTAATTAACCGCTCGGTAAGTCCATTGCTCTGCGGATGGTAGGCAGTCGTCTTTCGATGTTTAGTGTTGCTTAATCGAAAAACTTCATCCATGAGCTGCGCAGTGAACGCTGTGCCTCTATCGGTTATGACTGCAGAGGGAGCACCGTGACGCATTACGACGTGGCACATGAAGAACTGTGCTACCTCGGAAGCCGTGGTTCGTGGGACCGCCTCCGTCTCGGCATACCGTGTCAGATAGTCAGTTGCGACAATCACCCATTTGTTGCCGTCGGTAGACAGAGGAAAAGGGCCGAGAAGGTCCATGCCAACTTGGTCAAATGGCTTATGAGGAGGGTCAATTGGTTGAAGTAGTCCAGCCGGCTTACGGGATGGTGTCTTCCGGCGCTGGCATTCACGACAGCCTTGGACGTACTGCTTGACGCTTGCCGAAAGTCCGGGCCAATAGTAAGTCTCGCCTACTCTAGCGAAGGTTCGTGAGTAGCCTAGGTGGCCAGATGTGGGCTCGTCATGACAAGCGAAGAGGACGTCGTCCCACATGTCCCTTAGAACAACGAGGAGGTAAGCGCGGCTCGTGGAACGAGTGTTTTTCTTGTACAGGACATTGCCTCGGAGGGAGAATGATGTCAACACGCGGGATAGATGGCGTGGTATAACTGCGCTACGACCCTCTAAATAATCGATGACCGGTCGAATTTCTTCATCGTCTCGCTGCCGTCTGCTCAAGTCCGATGAGCTAAGGGCGCCCAGGAAACCGTCATCGTCCTCTGCTTCTTGGTTGACGAGATGAATGGGTGCACGCGACAGTGTATCAGCGTCTTCGTGCTTCCGGCCAGACTTATAGACGATGGTTACATCAAACTCCTGTAGGCGCCAGCTCCACCGGGCCAGTCGTCCTGAGGGATCACGTATGTTTGCCAACCAGCACAGGGCATGGTGGTCTGTCACCACTTTGAATGGACAACCATAGAGGTAAGGGCGAAACTTGGTGATCGCCCATACGACTGCGAGGCATTCTTTCTCTGTGGTCGAGTAATTCGCCTAGGCACGGGACAGGGAGCGGCTGGCATAGGCTATTACTTTCTCCTCTCCGTATTGATGCTGGACGAGCAGTGCGCCGAGGCCGATGTTGCTGGCGTCAGTATGCACCTCGGTGTCAGCATCATCGTCTAAATGTGCAAGAACGGGCGTTGACTGCATGCGCTGTCGTAGTTCGGCAAAAGCAGTCTGTTGCTCGTTATCCCAAACAAATGCGTGTCGTCTCTTGTAAGGTGAGTCAAGGGTTCCGCTATCTTGGAAAAGCCTTTAATAAACCGCCGATAATAGGCGCACAAGCCCAGGAAGCGCCGGACAGCCTTCTTGTCGGTAGGAGCCGGAAATGTTGCTACAGCGGTAAGCTTGTCAGGATCGGGTCGGACTCCTCTGGCGCTCACTACATGGCCGAGGAACTTGAGCTCTTCATAACCAAAGTGACACTTTTCTGGTTTGAGTGTGAGATCTGCCGATCGAATAGCCTCTAGGACACTACGCAGGCGGTGGAGATGTTGCTCGAACGTTTCAGAAAAGACGACTACATCATCGAGGTACACGAGACAAGTCTGCCACTTCAGTCCAGAAAGTACAGTGTCTATCATTCGCTGGAAAGTTGCCGGTGCTGAGCACAAACCGAAAGGAAGCACTCGAAATTCATAGAGGCCGTCGGGGGTCACAAATGCCGTTTTCTCGCGGTCCCTCTCGTCTACCTCGATCTGCCAATACCCGCTTTTTAAATCCAGGGAGGAAAAATACTGGGCACGGCGTAGCCTATCTAATGAGTCGTCGATACGTGGCAGCGGGTACACGTCTTTTTTAGTCACGTTGTTCAACTTCCGGTAGTCGACGCAAAAACGTAGCGTTCCGTCTTTCTTTTTGACTAGGACGACCGGAGATGACCACGCGCTGTTGGAAGGTTCGATGATGCCGTCGTCAAGCATTTCTCGGACTTGCGTTCGAATCGCTTCGCGTTCTTCTGTTGACACGCGGTAAGGTTGCTGGTGTATCGGGCGTGCGTCGTCGTAAGTAATTATCCTGCGTCGAGTGATGGAAGTCTGGCGCACCTTAGAAGAACTGGCGAAGCATGACTGGAATTCAATCAAGAGCCTCCGCAGAGCTGTCTGATTATCGGACGACAGGTCAGAATTTATATCGATATTGGCCAGTGACGTATCTGCGGGCTCGAATGCCTCAGATGTGAAGCAGTTCCGAACGTTTGCTATTTCGTCTGCAAACGCTAACGAAGTGCCGCGCAAAAGGTGTCGATGTTCGTTACTGAAATTCGTAACAAGCAGTTGAGATCGGCCATTACGAAGCCATATGATACTCCGAGCCGCACAAACACCTTTTGTCAGCAGGTGTTCGAGGTTACTTTCTGCGAGCGCTTCACCATTTCGTAATCCACAGCATGTGACGTCGACTATGACACTGGCTCGTGGCGGGAGCGTTACACTGTCGGTGGAAACGCGAAGAATGTCGGCACGCCGTTGATCGTCCTGTCCGTCGATTGCTCGGTCGACTGAGAAAGTGATACGACACTCTTGGAGATCAATAACAGCCCCATACTCCTGCAGGAAGTCGACACCAAGAATGACGTCGCGGGAACATTCACGTAGCACAAGGCAACTTGCTACGAAACCGAACTGAACCGAAATGAACCGAAACCGCAAATCCGAACTCTACTCGGGCAGGTTCCCAGCGGAGTGACGACGTGGCCACCAGCCGTTCAGATCTGCGAGCCATGCCAGGGCGTGATTGCCTTCTTCAAAAGTGTGGCCATTTTCCCGCTTAATATCGAATAGTCAGCCCCGGTATCCACTAAAGCATTAACCGCATAACCGTCAATCAGCACCGGTATATCGAGAGAACGCCGGCCATCCCGTTGAATCGTATCTGCACCCTTTCTTGTTTGCGTCGATCGGAGGTCTTCAGCACGTCGACTGCCAGCGACCTCGCCTCCAAAGGTGGCTTTAGTTAGTTCTCCCGGCGGGGACTGGGGGACCGAGCGCCAGCATATCGCTGGGGCGGAGATGAAAATCGCCTCGGCGACGGTGAGCGCGACTGCCGCCCGGCGGGCGGTGGCACGCGCTGCTGAGCCAGGTAGTCATCAATTTCCCGGGGTCGCTGGCCATACCGGGGAGGCGGCGAATATGCAGAAAAGCCCCGCAGTCCGAGGCGCCGGTATGGGCACTGGCGGTACAAATGATCTGCTTCCCCGCAGTGGAAGCACAGAGGCCGGTGATCTGGAGTGCGCCAAACATCTGATTTCCGAGGGGACGGGCGTCTGTCGTCGATGTAATGTACTGGTTGTTCCGGACGATGTGCAACAGGACCAGCGTAAACGAAAGGTGGCGATGTACGTGTATCTTCGCAGTACTCTAGCTGCTGCGCCGACTGGAGGGAAACCGTGGGAGGTGCATGTACGAATAGCGGGGGAGAGGAAGCAGGGCGCTTCAAGGCTTCCGCGTAGGTCGCACGGCGGTATTCAGTCGGCACTGCCGTGGTGTTATCGAGAGTCACAGGATCCCGGAGGGCCTGGTGTAACTCGTCCTTTATGATGCTTGCAATGGAGCTCACCGTAGGTAGGGGTGGTGCGGCAGCCTTTTGCAGCTCCTCGTGTACTACAGAGCGAATGAGTTCTCGCAGATACTCGGTGTTGCACCCGATAGCCGTGAAAACCTGAGCATCGGACGTACTGTTGACTTGCCGCTCGTACAGGGTGGACCGATGCTGAAGCATCTTTTCCATTGTGACGGCCTCGGATAAGAACTCGGCGACCGTCTTCGGAGGGCTCCGTACAAGACCAGCGAAAGGCTGCTCCTTGACTCCTCGCATCAGATGCCGCAACTTCTTCTCCTCCGCCATTGTTGGATCAGCTCGTCTGATCAGGCGAGTCATGTCTTCGACATAGGTCGTCACAGTTTCGTTGGGCATCTGGATGCGGGCCTGTATCGCTCGTTCCGCTCGCTCGTGGCGATCAGCACTGGTGTAAGTGTCTAGCAGCCGACGGCAGAATTCGCGCCACGACGTCAGCTGTTCCTCGCGGTTCTGGTACCACGTACGTGCTCCGTCCTCCAAGTAGAAGTACACACGTCGTAGTTTCGCTGCGTCGTCCCATTCGTTCAAGGCAGCCACGCGCTCGAATTCGACCAACCAGTCTTCGACGTCTTCGAGCAAGGTGCCATGGAATGGCGTCGGGACTTGTGGGCTCTCAAGTGTGTAGCGATTCACCATCGTGCTTTCCGTACCGCTTAGGGTGTTTTGAACGGAAGTGCTGGTCATACCGCTCGAAGTGGTACGCACCGTAACGTCCGCATCGGCTTCGGGAGGCAATCCCCTGATCCTGCGGCTGGCCCGATGCACGGGAGTGTTCACTGGCACTGGGCTTGTGGTGCGACTTCCAGGAGGGGTCTGCAACATTCGTGAGGGCTACCCAGCACCTCCACCACTTGTCACGTCGCTTCAGAGGTCCAGGCAGGGTTTATTTAACGTAGAGTAACAGGGCTCTTGCCAGACGCGTCGGTTGAGCTTGTTCGCCCAAAAGGGACAGCGCGCGCACTTCTTCCTTTCGTGGCCTGTGCCTCTGCCTTTGCGTATAACCCAGTACTACTGGTGGCAATATATATATATATATATATATATATATATATATATATATATCTGTGTGTGTGTGTGTGTGTGTGTGTGTGTGTTTTATCGAACCCAAGCATTCTGCGTGGCAATCAGGTATTCTACCAGTGAGCCACGCCAGTTCTATAAACTGGTTTGGAAAAACAGCCTACGCAGGCGTAATATCGGTGCAACGTCAATTGTGGTTGTGATGCTGGCTAATTTTACAAGAAAGCAACAAACACTACATGCTATTCTTACGATGTGTACTCCTACGATACAGACGCCATATAAGATTAACGTGTGTAGTTCCAGTGTTAGCTCCGCTTTTATAGCAGTCTAATAAACTTTACGTTTGTATTCATATGATTCAGCAAGCTATATAAAGCATTCCTTGACCCCGGAGGAATATATTAACGAAAGTTACATGTGATATCCACATCACCGCACTGTAAAGTGCACTTCGTCCACCAGAACGACGCAGTTTACGAGGCTGGGCGATGGCCTCATGCTGACGGAGGATGATGCCAGGTTTATTGACAGCTGCTTTGTAGACTAGGCTACGTAGGCCACATACGCCCAGGTAGTCTACAAATACGGCAAACACCTTCCACTGATGTTGGTCTACGTAGCACTATCCAGGCCTACCAGCCTCGACGGCCTATACCTCCCCAGCGCGAAGGGTGGCCTCAGGTTCCGGCATGTCGCCGGCTCTGTCGACAGACAATTTGTCGACGAAATGACCCAGGCGTCCACGAATTCTAACAGCTCTACAATGCCACATAAGCACTACATATCAGCTTACCGCTTCTGGTGTTGGTAATACCCACGTTGCCATTGGCAGCGTTACCCAACCGTAAACAACTGGTTATATAACATGTATGCGGCTCTTCAACATATATATGTGTGCGTATAACAAATATTTAGCGTCATTTTGTAACGTGTCGCTGAGTAAAAAAAGTTACGCCACAGTCACCTACCCGCCGCATGCTTCGCATGACATCGACTCCCACGGTACGTGGGATCTGGCCAATTTTTTTGTCAATTGTTTTATGTCAATGTCATTTAATTAAAAATTAAATTCAATAAATTCATATTAGATCTCAATTACAGTGGTTTGAAGGGGTGCTGTGCGAGCCGAAACCTAGAGGGGAGGCGTATTTTAGCCTACCTCGGTTCACTTCTACTGTAAGAAAAATGGACGTGGTATCTCATTTCATAAAATTACAAGCAATAAAAAAAAACTCCCTAATAGCTAGCTGAAAGCTATATCTAGGGAAAATTCGACTTTCTAGAATTTCACTGTCGGCTACTCAGCAGTTGCA
The DNA here is from genome assembly GCF_013339695.2 of Rhipicephalus sanguineus. Taxonomy (NCBI): domain Eukaryota; kingdom Metazoa; phylum Arthropoda; class Arachnida; order Ixodida; family Ixodidae; genus Rhipicephalus; species Rhipicephalus sanguineus. Next base: position 157,085,784 of record NC_051180.1, read on the forward strand.
GTAGTCACTTTCCAGCGTATGATTTTCAAAAGGATGCAAAACATGGAAACAGAAGAAAAGGCGCTTTCGAATAGTATCCTTCATGTTCCAACCACCTAAAACTAGTATAAATGGTGCAGCATTGAGAAAACGCGAGCGCCATGCTTTGGATATTTCTTCTGCACAAACGCACGCAAATCTTGAGCAGGTCTCAAAAAATGTGTTGGGACAAAGCGCTTTAAGAGAATGATGGCGATGAAACGCTAATATAGGCGAAATTATATCGCTTTCTGAAAGCAGTTCGCTTGATATTAATTTATTCCCATGAAAAATGTGTGTCCACCGATGAGTGCAAGTGGCCTACCGACGCATGACCTCAGTAATATGGAATTATCATAGTTCATTGTGCTCCAGCAACAATCAGCGCGTCCGCCGTATTGTTCTGAGCGCACTCACGGCATCGTCTGCTAGCGCCTCTATTAGGAGAGGCCAAGGAGCTGAGGAGCCGTTGTTCGCGGAGCTAACTGGCCAAGAAAATGCGGCCGCTTTCTTCGACTACAACACCGAGTGGTTGACGGACCCAACTGTGGTGCCACAAATTAATGAGAGCACAATATCTCAGTTCTATGTGCTTAAAAACTCATCCGGACGGCAGCTGCAAGGAGTGCGCCGCTTCAGGAAGGCGAACTGTTGTTCTATAGCGACGTGCGCTTCTGATCTGAGCTAGGTGTTCAAGGACATTCTTCGTTGCTCTGAGGATGTGAGTGCCAGAATTGTATATTAAGCTTGCGCGGCAATACATCTCCATTGATTTACCATTGTGAATGTAAACATGCGTCAGTGTGGTGAAATACTGAAGACGACGAGAGCAGCGAGGAATGCGACAAGTTGTGACAAAAAGGGAGCGCTTGGCGGTGTCGGCAAAGAGAAATAGGAAGAAGACGCCAGGAGCTGGTATACAGTAGTGGCCATGGAAGCACAGCGTTCGATTACAACAACAACAAGCACAGCGCTCGAGAGGCCACGTTCGTGAGGGCTACCCGGGACAACCGCTGGGCAGCCTCCTGAGAGGTCGCGCTCCTACGGGAGTTAGTGACCAAGGCATCCGAATCCGGCCCTGTAGCTCACCGGTTCCTGCGCTGTTCGGTTCCTGCTTGGATCCTGCGCTGGCTGGTTCCAGCCTGCCTACCTGAACGTTTGTCCCGCCACCACTTGTCCTGCTGCTCGTCAAGCCGCGCTGTTACGTGCCGTCCATCTGCTGCATGGGATGATCGACCGTCGGCCAGCTGTGCTGCGGACGTGCACCCGGACGTGAGCAAGACTTGAAGGACCGTGAGCGCAGCACTTTAGGAGGTTGCACGTTCATTAAACCTTATGTTTAAAGTGATTCTTGTTAATAATTGTCTGCTTAAGTTTGAGAATATATGTTGTTTACCAGCGTTACCGTGCACGGCTCCTTTCTTCACCGCACCGCACATGAATAAAAGTGACGGTCCGCACATCACTCTTTGCAGTCAGATATCGAAATCACTTTGTTTCTGCGTGGTCTGTGCAACGCTTTCGTGCTTTCCTCAGGTCCTTCCTTTCATAGCTCACAGGTACCTCTATAAGCCTCGCAATTGCGTTTTTCATCGTTCTCTTTCGTAGAAGCAATACATGGACATGTACGTGAGTGGTTCGCCGCGAAAAAAAAACAGAGACTGATAGCGCATCTCAATTGATATGCAAAGAGAGTGGCCCGAGTACGTAATGCTCTTTTCATGCACATTGCTTGCTTATAACGCGTTCTGGACGTCATCTATCACGAGAAATATTACAGCCGTTCTGGTTTTCTTGGACGCTATATGTGCGCGGTTCTTTATATATGGTCACGTGGTCGTGACGTCGACGAAGACAGCAGTCGGCGTTTTCAAGATGAAACTGTTTATTTGTCCGAACTTGTGGCCGGGAAACGGAAAGTTAATTTACAGCAATACACACGGTATGCACTGATAGCGGCGAACAGAGCGTCGACCATCGATCAACTGAGAAGCGGTCAAGCGCGTCGGCTTTTATACAGGCGCTATCGAACTTTCCAGCGATATCGCTGGTGGCGGCGTTATCTCTCCACAAAGCTGGAACATTCGCGTGCGGCACGCAATCTTAACAAAATGATCTACTACAATCGCGAAGCTTCAGCTTCTCGAACACTGCTTCGCGGACAGCGTCGAGCGTTGATAACCGTCCTTGCTGGTCAAACCCGAATACATCAAAATAAAACAAGTGGGCGTGGCATTTCCCCCCTCTGAATAAGCATCGTCCCGATGCTTGTGAAAGAACGAAGAAGAGAAAAAAACAAGTGCATACATAAATAAATTACAATAGCAAAGGAAAAAGAGTCCCCAGGTTCGCTAACGCGCAAAAAGCGGCTTAAGGCGCACGACACGGACGACTTCCGGTCGTGCGTGGCGTCGCTGGGAGTTCGTAACGCCGTCCGGGATGACATCGTAGTCAACAGCGCCGAGACGTCGAAGAACCTTGTATCGCCCGAAGTATCGCCGAATGAGTTTTTCGCTAAGCCCATGTCGGCGTATCGGCGTCCAAACCCAAACACGGTCGCCGGGCTGCTATTTCACGAAGAGTCATCGAAGATTGTAGCGACGGCTGTCGGTGTACTGCTGGGTCTTGATGCGCAGGCGGGTGAGCTGTCGAGCTTCATCGGCGCGTTGTAAGTAAGCGGCGGCGTCGAGGTTTTCTTCGCCGGTGACGTTCGGTAGCATGGCGTCGAGCGTCGTCTCCGGGCTCCTTCCGTAAACCAGCTTGTACGGCGTCATCTGCGTCGTTTCTTGGACGGCCGTGTTGTAAGCGAAGGTCACGTACGGAAGGATGGCGTCCCCCGTCTTGTGCTCAACGTCGACGTACATGGCCAGCATGTCGGCGATGGTCTTATTTAGACGCTCGGTGAGGCCATTGGTCTGCGGGTGGTAGGCGGTGGTGCGGCGGCGGCGGCTCGTCTCGCTGTAATTGAAGATCTCCTGAGTTAGGTCCGCAGTAAAGGCGGTACCTCTGTCGGTGATGAGGACCTCTGGGGCGCCATGACGCAAGACGATGTTCTCCACGAAGACCTTGGCTGCCTCGGCGGCACTGCCTTTGGGCAAAGCCTTTGTCTCGGCGTAGCGGGTGAGGGTAGTCAGTTGCTACGACGATCCACTTGTTGCCGGAAGTCGACGTCGGGAACGGCCCCAGTATGTCCATCCCTAACTGCTGGAACGGCCGTTGAGGTGGTTCGATTGACTGCGGAAGTCCCGCTGGCCTAGTCGGCGGTGTCCTCCGTCGCCAGTCTTAAAGTAGTAGTCGACGTCGGCAGCAAGGCGTGGCCAGTAGTATTTTTCCTGTATTCTGGCGAGTGTGCGGGAAACACCGAGGTGTCCAGCCGTCGGGTCGTCGTGTAGGGCCTGGATGACTTCTGGTCGCAATGATGGGGGCACGACAAGTAGGTAGTCGATCCGAAGTGGCGAGAAGTTCTTCAGGAGAACGCCGTTGCGTAAGAAAAACGACGGCCGTCCTCGCTTGAATACCTTCGGAACAACGGCGGTCTTGTACTCGAGGTACTCCATAGGGCCCCCCCCCCCCCAATTCCGCGTCGGCTCATTGCCTTTCGGCGAAGTCGTCGGCACTTATAGTTCCGAGGAAGGTGTCATCGTCGTCGTCTTGCGGCGTCGCGTTGACGGGAGCACGAGATAGGCAGTCGGTGTCAGAGTGTTTTCGTCCGGACTTGTACACGACGGTAATGTCGAATTCTTGAAGCCTCACACTCCATCATGTGAGACGACCTGAAGCGTCCTTCAAGTTAGCTACCCAACATAAGGCGTGTTGGTCACTGACAACCTTTAAGGGCCTGCCATAGTAGGTAGGGGCGAAACTTTGACGTAGCGCAGAGGATGGCAAGGCATTCCTTTTCTGTTGTGGAATAGTTGGCTTCTGCCTTGGATAGTGACCGGCTAGCATAACTGATAACCCTTTCAAGCCCGTCAGTTTTTTGCACAAGGACGGCACCGAATCGTAGGCTGCTTGCATCGGTGTGTATTTCCGTATCGGCGCAATAGTCGAAATGCGCAAGTATGGGTGGCGTCTGCAGGCGTCGTTTAAGTTCTTGAAAGACTTGCACTTGCGCCGTTTCCCACCTGAATTCCACGTTAGTCTTCGTGAGAAGCGTCAGTGGTTCGGCGATCCGTGAAAAGTTTTTGACGAAGCGTTTGTACTAGGCGTATAGGCCGAGAAATCGGCGCACGGCCTTCTTGTCGGTGGGCGGCGCGTAGTAGGCGATGGCAGCTGTTTTCTGCGGGTCTGGGTGCACTCCAGACTTAATGATCACATGAATATAAATAAGAGCTCGTCGTACGCGAATCGGCACTTGTCTGGCTTCAAGGTCAGTCCAGAGGTCTTGACTGCTTGAAGTACTGCCTCAAGCCGCCGGAGATGCTCGTCGAAGGTCGAGGAAAAGACGACGACATCGTCCAAATACACAAGGCACGTCTGCCACTTCAATCCGGCCAGTACGGTGTCCCTGACGCGCTGGAACGTCGCAGGTGCCGAGCAAAGACCGAAAGGCATGACCTTGAACTCAAAGAGGCCGTCGGGTGTTATAAAAGAGGTCTTTTCTCAGTCTATTTCGTCTACTTCGATCTGCCAATAGGCGTTCTAGAGGCCCATCGACGAAAAGTACGTCGCGTTGTGAAGTTCATCCAGGGTGTCGTCTATCTGTGGGAGGGGGTACACGTCCTTCTTCGTGATTTTGTTCAGGAACCGATAATCAACGCAGAAGCGCAGTGTGCCGTCCTTCTTCTTCACTAACACTACGGGTGACGCCCGCGGACTCTTGCACGGCTGGACGATGCTGTCGCGTAGCATCTCGTCGACCTATTTCTTTATCGCGTCGCGCTCTCCAGTCGAAACTCTGTAGGGGCTATGAGTTGTCGAGAATTTTCTTGTTATAATGCGGTGCTTAGCAAGGGGCGTTTCGGATCCGCGATGACGACGAGAAACAGTCCTTGTATTGCAGGAGCAGGGTTTGGAGCTGGTCTTGCTTGACCTTCGGAAGGCTCGGGTTCACGTCGAAATCCGTTTCCGGACCGCTATTTGTCGAAGCAGGCTCGGCAGCATTGAAGAGGGCGAAAGCATCGCTTGCGGCTACACATTCGTCGATGCAGGCAACCGTCGTACCAATGTTGAGGTGCCTATATTCGTGGCTGAAGTTTGTCAGCACTACATTTGCTTTACCGTCACGCAGCTCGGCTATACCTCGTGCGACGCACGTTTGACGGTTCAGGAGTAGGTGCTGATCGGCCTCGATGACGTTTTCAAGGTTCGCAGGTTTTTCGGTGCCGACGGAAATAATGATGCTGCAGCGCGGCGGAATGGTCACCTGCTCTTCTATCACATTCAATGCATGGTTCCCTGGCGTCGCTTGGGGCGGGAGTGTTTTGTCTGAGGTTAGTGTTATCGACTCAGACCTCAGGTCGATGACGGCACCGTGATCACTTAGGAAGTCCGTTCCAAGCATCACATCACTGGAGCAGTTATGTAGGATTACAAAGCTCGCAGGATAAGTCCAGTTATTGATGGTGACTCTCGCCGTGCAGACACCAATCGACGTTATCAGGTGGCCTCCAGCTGTCCGGATTTCGGGTCCACTCCAAGCGGTCTTTACTTTCTTCAGCTCGGTAGCGAATGGCGCATTGATGACGGAATAGTCGGCCCCAGTGTTGACGAGAGCGGTGACGTTGTGGCCGTCGATGAGAACGTCGAGGTCGCTAGTTCGCCGTCTTGCATTGCGGTTGGGTCGCGGCGTCGGGTCACGGCTGCGTCGGTTTCTTCCGCTGCTTCCATGTTGCATCGTCGGGTCTTCTTCGGTCCTCAAGGTTTCGTCGGCAAGGCTTCATCTGCTTCGCGTCGTGTTCTGCAGCTTTCGTCCCGTTGTCGTCGTCGGCGGCCGCGGAGGATCTTCGGCATTTCGTCGTACAGCAACTGCACCTCCATCGGTTGCTGCCCTTAGTTTCCCGGATACGGGCTAGGCGACCGGCCCCGCTTTGGGCCAGTGTACTGCCGGCGGCGCGGTGACATGTAGCGGCCAGGCGACGGCGAGCGGGAAGGTCGTCGTTCTTGCCACTATGTTCCGGTCAGGTAGTCGTCGATGTCACGAGGCCGTTCGCCTGGCTGCGGGTGCGGCGCGTTCACGGCGAATACTCGTACCCCATCTGTCGGTACTGACAGCGGCGGTACGTGTGGCCGGCCTCTCCGCAGTGGTAGCAGAGCGGGCAGTTGTCAGGAGTGCGCCAAACGTCGGTCTTCCGCGGCCTGTAACGCTGGCCGGCTGGCGGGCGGTATGACGTCGGTGCTGGCGGCCAGGGGCGTAGCCAGAATTTTTTTTTTTTTTTTTTGGGGGGGGGGTTCAACCATACTTTATGTATGATCGTGCGTGCGTTTGTATGTGTGCGTGCAAGCAAAATGGAAAAATTTCGGGGGCGGGGTTTGAACCCCCCCAACCCCCCCCCCCCTTGGCTACGCCCCTGCTGGCGGCGGTTGTGCCTGGCGGCGGAACGGCTGTGGCTGTGCGGCGTCCTGACGTGGGCGTGGAGGATGAGCATGACGGCGGGCTGCAGTAGCATAGCTCATAGCTTTCGGCTGCGGCTCTGCAGGCTGAGGCGCGCCGAGTAAATGCTGGATCTCTTGGCGCACGACGTCGGCGATGGAATCTACTTGAGGTTGTGACGAAGGTAGAATTTTTCCCAGCTCCTCTTGCACGATTGCTCGAATCGTCTCACGCAGGTAAGCGGATCCTAGTGCTTGAACGTCGGCGTAGCTTGTGGCCGAGAAGCTGCGGTTGTATTGCAGTGTTCTCATCTCAAGCGTTTTCTCGATTGTCGAAGCCTCCGAAGCAAATTTAGCGACCGTCTTTGGCGGGTTCCTTATCAATCCAGCGAAGAGTTCCTGTTTGACACCCGGCATGAAAAACCTCACTTTCTTCTCTTCGGGCATACTGGGGTCGGCGTGTCAAAACAGGCGATTCATCTCTTCCGCGCAGATGGCAATATGTTCATTGCGCAGCTGCACACGGGTCTCCAGGATAGCCGCGGCCCGTTCCTTGCGCACCACGCTCTAGAACGTGCTTAGGAACGTCGTCCGAAAGAGATCCCATGTTTGTAGGGCGAATTCTCGGTTCTCGAACCACGTCCTCGCGCCGTCTACTAGGTAGAAGTATACGTGGCGCAGCTTGTCCTCGCAGTTCCAGTTATCAAACGTTGAGACCCTTTCGAAGGTCTTGAGCGAAGTCTCGGGGTCTTCACATGGAGAACCACGGAAGGTCGGCGGCTCCCTGGGTGGATGCATCACTATCGCCGTAGACGACACTGCGACAGTCATCGTTCCTGTTGTCTTCGTTGCCATGGCTTTTGGCTTGTCCGGTAGGAGTCCGTATTCCGGTGGGAGACCTTGCTGTCTGCGGCTGGCTCGCTGGTCATCGGTGGCACCGGAGTCTCTTGACGGTGCGGGCTTGGCTCACGGTTGGGGGGGGGAGGTGTTTGGTACATGGACGGGTAAGCACCTCCACCAGATGTCACCTGGTCGTGACATCGACGAAGACAGCAGTCGGCGTTTTCAAGATGAAACTGTTTATTTGGCAAAACTTGTGGCTGGGAAACGGAAAGTTAATTTACAGCAATACACACGGTATGCACTGATAGCGGCGAACAGAGCGTCGACCACCGATCAACTGACAAGCGGTCAAGCGCGTCGGCTTTTATACAGGCGCTATCGAACTTTCCAGCGATATCGCTGGTGGCGGCGTTATCTCTCGACAAAGCTGGTACATTCGCGTGCGGCACGCTATCTTAGCAAAACAATCTACTACAATCGCGAAGCTTCTCGAACACTGCTTCGCGGACAGCGTCGAGCGTTGATAACCGTCCTTGCTAGTCAAACCCGAATACATCAAAATAAAACAAGAAGTGGGCGGGGCAATATCTTGTCAAAATAGTGCGGTCTTTGCTATTCCAATGCATAGATTTGTTGCATGAGCATGCGTATTGCGACCAGCATAGGAGAGGCCGCGATCAACGGAAAGATGAGTGCGCTAATCTACTGAACAAAAAGCTCCACTGAGTGGACTCCACGACTCTAGCTCCAATACGTTGCCATCATGGGCAGACTGAAGAAATAAAAAAGAACTAAAAGAACGAGGGGATAGGGAAGTATTGGCAATGCCTATAGACTGTCACCCCACAAAGCGGATGTCTGGAGGAGCGTTAGCAGACGACAAACCGGTAGTCACCCCATAAAGCGGATGTCTGGAGGAGCGTTAGCAGACGACAAACCGGTAGCCACTCCCTAGTTCGGCTGTTATATGCGAAGTATCTTAAGGCGGAGCTCAATCCGGTGGTGGTGGTGGTGGTGTGCGGCGTGACCACCCTTACTGCGCATGCGCATACCTTTTCTATACACCTCCTCTCCACTCACCCTCTCCCCTTCCTCTCTCCACTTTTCCTCTCCCCTTCCCCTCTCCACTTTCCCTCTCTCCTCCCCCTCTCTCATACCCTTCTCCCCTCCCCCTTTCCACTCTTCTTCTGAAACGCGGGCTAGACATGCCGAAATTCTCTCCTGCGCAACGCCGCGATGAGCTCGAGCGCATGCGCGTCCCCTCCCCTTCTCTCTCCTCTCCTACGCTGCCCCCCTCTCGCCCGCCTGTCGACCGCGTTCCCCGCTCGCCCTGTGAGAATTAACGGCCAGGCTAGATGAAAGATACGACGCGCGTAGCGTCCCTCTTCGCGTTCCACGACGCGAGGTCGGTAGCATGCCCAACGAACGCCAACGGAACGCGATCGTGCAAGTGCTCCGGCTTCGCATCGCCTCACGGTCCCCTTTAGCGGGAGATGGTGTAATTTTTTGTCAACGCGTTGGTTGGAAAGAAACACCACGACTTTGCATGTTTCGTGAATCCGTGAACAAACCGGGCCGTTCGTGACAAGATAAATTTCATTATTTCTTCTGAGACGCGGTTTTCGTGAAAATACGTGGTGAAGCACCCTGGGCAAGTCGTGCTGCCAATGATGGCACACAGCGTACACACTTCAGCTACGCGATGTTTTCTGTGGCCACGCAGGTTATTGAAATGTTAGTGTCTGTATTTTTCTATCAAAACTCGCGCTCTTTCGCTTGTATATAATATCAGACGGTGTTCTCGTAGTGTATAGAATCCCATAACATTATACGCGGCGTGAATAACATCAGGGCCTTCGTAGTAAGTGATACACTGAACTAAAACGCCTTACATTTTGTCAGAAAAGAGCTGCATGAATTTTGCGACCGATCATTCAGTGATTCGGGGCTGCGCTCGCTTCACGACTATCGTGAAGTACGACCAAGTACCGGCCGCGTTGAGGGCTCAATCATGTCCTCAGGTGACGCATTCAGACGGAGATTAAACGTGATTGATTGACTGATTGATTGATTGATTGATTGATTGATTGATTGATTGATTGATTGATTGATTGAAGATGTGTATATCCGCGTTAGTGGACCCCAGCTGGCGAAATTGGATCGGCCGTCACGCTCTCAACGTCCTCCTTATCTGTGTTTATTTCATAGCCAGCGCTGCATTGCATGTTTGTTACTTGGTTGATAGGTGGCAGCACACTGCAAGCAAATTTTGTCTGAACCCAGAATGGCCAGAACGTGGAGACGGCGGGGAAGCTCTCGGGGGAGGAAATTCTTGATATTGTTTTTGACAATGATGTCCAAAGCGACCATGCACCCTGACGACGAGGATTTTTCACCGGACATTGAAGGTTGTGAAAGCACCGATAACGACAGTGTCGAAGAAGGTACTACAGCAGTGATTCTCTTTAACGTGCTTTGCTAGTTAACCATCTGTACGCAAGGTTAGAACCGTTAGTCACTTTGACTGTACTTGATGTACAATAGCGTTGAGATCAATTTAAAAGCCTAATTTTCTGATGCAATGCACGTAGGCCAGCTTTTTGTGGCCGCATGCTGCCAACAAGCTCGACGAGCGGAAGCGAAACGTACAGTCACGTCCACAAGCCGCGCTGCAAGTCACGTCCACAAGCCGGGCTGCCGCGCTGCCAAATTAACTTGACCATTACCGTCCGAACGGCATTGTTGTTCAGAAATTCTTCGACGTTGCGAAAAGCTTGCGTGTGCATTCGTTTCGAGGTTTTCATCAAACCTGTTACATCCGAGAGAAGTGAACAGTGCACTCCGCGTTATTCACCACATAAGTAACGATGACGGAGCAACATGTTTAGAAACCACCGTCACGCTAAACATGCGGTCCCGTGCAGCAACGATCACGTTACTCGCTAGCGGCCTATTACTACCGTAAATGCGACAGGCGGTACGGTACGTATACTTGGAGTGCCGTTCAGTTCATGCGTTTTTTGTAGCACGCACAGGATTTCGTAAAGCATCATTGACATGCAGGTAAACGGAGCCGAAATATAACCTCACACCACGGTAAATAATGAAGTAGCGAGCATTTCGCACTTTCCATAGGCTGGGCAAGTATTTTGGCCTGATATCCACTTCAGTGCAGTTCGCCACCTCATCCGGTGAAAGTGACACGGGCCATACGTCCGCACGTCCTATGTGTTCCTGTGCTAACAAACGGGTTGACCCTCCTCCGGGCGTTATCTTGAATAGCACAGCGCGCCACCTATAGTTCTCGGGCATTGCAAGTACAGCAAAGGGTGGACGCGGCATGCGAGCCATACGTCAGTGCACACTGTCTTGAACAGCTTGCACAGGGATGCCTGTCAGGGCCTTTGCGCCGAGCGAGTCGTGTGGCTGCACTGGAGACTTTCTACGGACGCGTCCAGCAGTATGTGCGGCACTGATTTTCAGTACTATATTTGCTTCTCATGTTAACATCGGTGCAGCCTTACACACGTTTATATACGTAAATCATGGCTTCGTCAATCAGCAACACCAAGAAGCAAGTGTTGATCAATCATGCTTTCTCGGGCGTTCGTGACGTCTGTCTCTTAAAGCGTGCGTGTATCGAAATTTGGTCCTGCATGTCTTGCTTATACTGCGGGCGAAGAAACTAAAGTGCTCGGGCAAATTAAAACTCTCGTGTGCTCTTCCAGCTCTGTTCATATGCCCCCGACCATTGCGTGTTCAAAAGATCAGCAGTTCTAGTTGGTTCGGTGATTTCCTAACCAGCGCGTAGTGCCGATCTTGTGGAGGAGACAAGCTTGCGCCGGTACTTCTTTTTCTTCGTTCAGGTAAACAATACATTCGATAAAGATCAATGTTGCCTTGCTCCCGGCATTCTCACGGCTCCATCGTTGTCTGAACAGTATAAGATGTATTGGGAAGGCATCGCAGAGCGAGGACGAAAAACCAGCAGCTAGTACCTGAATTGTGCCGATATGTGAATAATATCCTTTTCACGGCCAACAAGAAACGGCGGAGAGAGCTGACGAGCTTCTCGACAGATGGCGCCATACATATTAAATATCCCCTATCCAGCGTCAGAAGGGGAAACGCCGAGAACTCCACCTAAAATTACAAATACAAAGACTAGAAATATGAAAGATCAAGGGCCAACTGCGTAAAGTGAAGGATTACTGAAAGATGTTCTCATTTCAGGAAGTTTCTGGAAAGGGCGACGAAAATGAACATAGAAATGTGAAGAATTACTGCAAGGTAAAGCCGAAGTGGTCAAAATTTATTATACGTCAAGTCATGATAATGCGCAAGGTATAGACACCAGATATCAACATGCAAGGCGCGAAGCAATATTACATCAGCCTAGTCAAAGCACACTGCAGCACAACCTCGAATCTTGAGGAGCACAAGTAGGTATAAGCTTGGTCAATGAAAGACTGTCAGCGGAATTACAGTTCGCCATAGGCTTGTGTGTGCTATGTGATAATAGGCGAAATGAGGGCTAGACAGCGGTTGCTTTACGTAAAGTAGCAAGAAGCTTTTATCGGTGAGCGAGATTATGAAGGCATTCTTCCACCCAAAAGAAAAGATGAGCCTGTCGTAGCAGCCGCGTTGCTTGATTCTTATTGCACATACGTTCACTGTGATTTCGAATACAAGTGATGCAGTTTTCACAAAGAACTACATTGGTCAATAAATTTGCAGCTACGCGCCGCGAGATAAAAGACATCGAATCTGTCGGCTCTTACACGATTCTTCATGGACAACGGCAGGAAGAATGTGGCAGCGTTCGGAAGACTGTCGTCGAAACATGGTTCACTATATACCACATCCTGAATGTTCAGACTGTAGGTTTTTCTTGGCGTTCGATCAACCTCATTTGAAAAAAAAACCGTGAGATCGTAATTCTTGGCACGTGACCTCGGCAAAGACGGCGTCATATCAGAGTACGAGAAGGAGTTATGCAAGATTCATCATAATTAAGCCTGCTCGATTTCTCGCGAGGAAACAGGTTTTTCCGAGGAAAATTGAGAAAATAAATTTGAAGGCAGCGGTGTAGCTATTCTCGTCTCCTCTCGCAGCAGCGCTGATGTGACTGTAAGTATAAGCGATCCATGGCTGCGATGCATGTTTTAGAGGTATCAGAGAAACAGTGGTCTTTATAAAAAACTTAAGCAGGTAATTTGTACTGATGTACTAAAGCAATTGCTGTCAGCAAAGCGATGAAGAGAACCCAGACTTACAACAGTTCGACAAAAGAAATGACGAGCGTCTGTACTGGCTGGAGACAATGTGGCTGCAATACCTGGTCACAAACTCACTGCGATATCTGGAAGACTTAGACTGTGAGACGACAGCGAAACACTTTCTCACGAAAGAAACCTAGGGACCTACAATAACCGCTACTCTCTCAAACGTGGATTGCATTGGATACATGCTGAGAGAGATCTACTTTAGGTTTTTTTTTACGAGAAATCTGTCGTCTGATGCCATTATTACCTTGTTTGGGCGGCTGAGGTCTTCAGCTCAAAGCAGCGACGAGACAGACAGAAAATCGGTTTTGTGTGAAAAAAAAAGCTATGCTACTGTGAAATAGTGATGCAGAACTATCGATGGTACTATCGATACTATCGATAGGTCAGTCAGTATCGAACTATCGATGGTAAAAGTACTATCGATAGCGCTATCGATAGTAGGCGCTATCGATAGTTTAAAATCAACAGCGCGAACTCATTGCAGAATAAACTTGGTTCCCCGCGCGTGGTACATAGTGGAGCCGGAGGAGCAGGCTAAAGGGCAAGAAAGTTGGCAAGCTTGTGTTCTTCACCAGTGCTTTGCGGACACATGATAATATAGTCAAACTATTCAGCTGTAGCGGAAAGGAAGCCGTTACATGAGGTGGAACTGCAAGGCTTAAGATTTATATTGCATTTTATGATTTGAAAATAAAGAATTATCAAGGACTAAGTTTGTTAATTATAAGATGTAACTGGTTGCTTTTAAACATGAATTTATTGATGGACATATGCCACCATTTTCATTGCGCAAACAATTTCTCTCGCCAGAATTTGGCTCATCAATTAAACGAAGCTGATAGTAGGTTATCGCGAATATTTTGGCAATTTGGCCAGCCAGCAACAGCGTGGTTATTCACGTGGTTGTGACGATGAAGAATGCTGCAGCAAGACTGGAAAATACGAAGCGCTTTATTTGGCCGAACTTGTGCCCAGAAAATCAAAACTCAAAATACAAGCGATACACGCTGCGCACTGATAGCGGCTTCACCGGCCGTCGAGTAATCTGATAATCGGTGGAATGCTTCGTCTTTTATACATCAGTCATGAAACCTTCCAGGGTTATCGCTGGTGCTCGCGTAAGCTCTCTAATAAACTTGAATATTCGCGTCCTGCGCGTAATCTTAACAAAATGATTTGAAACAATCGCGAAGCTTCTCAAACATTGCGGCGCGGTGTGCGTCAAACGCTGCCAACAGTCTGTGGGTGAAACCCGAGTACATCAAAACAAAGCAATAAACACGCGTGGCATAATATTACTAGTAATATTACCGATGGTACTACCAATTCGGCTATCGATAGTTTGACGATAGTAGTACTATCAATAGTTTGTTTACTCTATCGATAGCTTGAAAGAAACTATCGATGCTATCGACAGTCAATTTACCGATAGTTCTGCATCACTACTGTGAAACCTGAAGATGTGCGTAGCACGCACACTCCGCGATTCCTGTTGCGCCGTTGTTATTGTTTTAAATGTGAAGCATTTCTTAGTGAACCTCAGGCACTTTGGCCGTTTCTATCTACGTATCTATCTATCTATCTATCTAGCCGCCTACGTCGGGGCGCTCTGCTGGTTGTCTCCACAACTTGTAATATACCAAAATTAGCAAAGAAGGGGATTAGTGTAAGACGAACACGATTCACTGGTCATGACATAAATAACGCACACTACCTGTCGCGTACGTCGTGAAACCCTTTCTCTCAGTCACGTGTGGCACATACCCGCATACCAGAGTTCAGGTTATGCGGGTATGTGCCACAGGTGATACACAGTCTCAACCAACACAGTAACCGCGAACACACTCATTGACACGCAAGCAAAGTGATAATAATAATAATGGTTGGGGTTTTATGTCTCAAAACCGCGATATGATTATGAGAGATGCCGTAGGGAAGGGCTCCGGAAATTTTGACCATGTCGTATTCTTTAACGTGTACCGAGATCGCACAGTACACGGGCATCTAGCATTTTGCCTCCATCGAAATTAGGCCGCCGCGGCCGGGATCGAACCCGCGACCTTCGAGTCAGCAGCTGAGCACCGTCGCCGCTACACCACCGCGGCGGACGCAAGCAAAGTGAGGAAGCTGAAGACGGAACACCCCTGAAAGACGCTCAACTACTATCCGCTCGTTCACGTGGTCCGCAACGTGGACCACGTGGATTACGCAAAAACCGGGGCCAATGCTTCCTACAATAAATCTGTCGAGAGAACCAGGCCTCTCATCATTACCGGTGGCTTCAACATTGGTTTATAAAGACAAAACAACGCCTGGTCCTTATACAGCATGAAAGACGGCTTGGATGTGGACAGCGCATTAATAGACCTCGCTGCTACGTCCAGGACAGGGTGCATCATAGATCATTTCGTCGTAAGAGGAATCCAGGATTTCCACCAGCTGTATTATACCTCGCACTTCACTACACTTAGACCCCTCGTAACCGCGATCACGAACGGACCCTATTGACAAGTACGGTCCAGCTGCTAGTGCTCATTGATCACGTTGATGATGACTTTGTTCAAGAACTGCCAAGAACCCCTTCCACACATACACACGGGTTCGTGAAACGTGCGTGCGTTCTCCGCCATAACAGACAAGGGCAAGCATAACAACTCTGACAACTGCAACTGTGACTGTAAAGTGACTGTAAAGTACGTGCAGTGCGCCTGCGCGTGCTACTCGGCTGTGTATATCTAGGGAAACTTTCCTGAATGAAGCTTAGTTGTGAGTAATGCCTGTCCTGTGCATATGTGTTTCTTCTTTTTTCCTGTTCGGATTAGCGCTATCCAGTATTGAAATATACGAGCACTACATATCAGCTTACCGCGTCTGGTGTTGGTAACACCCATGTTGCTGTTGGCATCGTTACGCAACTATAAACAACTGGTTACATAATACATATGCAACTCTTCAAAATATGAGTGTGCATATACCACTTCCATTCTCTAGCCTGATTCCGTAACGTTTCGCTCAATGTGAAAAATTACGCCATGTCACCATCCCGCGCATGCTTCGCATAACGTCGATTCCCACGGTACGTGGGATCTGCCGAATTTTTTTCCCTGTTGTTATTGCTGGTATCATTATTGTTTGTGCAATGCAGGTATTATGATATCGCGAAGTTTTAACATGCGATGCGCGGTAATGCGTAATGACGATTAAATGTTACAGTATGGTGGTCTTTTGTTAGTGTTTTTGGTATGGCGAGAAGCGGTCGGATTGTACTGGCGCCAATGACGTGGCGCGGCAGCTGCCGTCTCACGCGCCGCGGCAAGATTCCTCTGGCCATGGCCTCCGAGATTAGCCGGCGGCGAGCAACGGCGTGACGCCCGCTAATCTCGGAGGCCATGCTCTGGCGCTATTCAGCTGGTGCGCCTCTGATGGCGGCACTGCAAACGCCGGTCCGGTGACGCAAAGGCGGGGATTCGGGTTCTGTCGTCTGATGGGCTGTTGCTAGAACAGCTGCATTTTCGTTATAGCTCGCTCACGTCAGACGGCGTTCCTCGACTACTAGCTGGATTTTCTTGTAATGATAGTTCCTTAGATGGCTGCTATCATTAGAGGAGGTTAAGAAACGTTAACATTTAACGTTCTTCTATATAGACAGATCCATCGCGGTCAGGATCATGCCACCGAGTTCGTAGCGTCACACACTTGGCTGGATTGCGTTCAAATAGCTTACGTGAAAGGGCGAACATCCTGCCAAGCGAGTTAAACAGAGTCTGCGCTGCTTTGGAAGCGAAGCGCGATCAATTTTACGGCTTATTTGCCAAATTTAGCGTTATGTAAATAGACTTGAACGAAAGTTCACACTCCACACCCAATTGTAGTTACGTACACTCTTATTCAAGTCCCGTATAACGTCCGCCACGTAAGCGGCCCATCTTTATTCCACCACAAGGTACTCCATATAAGCGGCCCTTCAATCGCCATTAAGCGTGACAAATTCTGCGGTGACGGGCTGGGCCCGCTATATGCGGCCGCGAGCGGACGCAACGCTTATATGGAGCCCGGGGTTTATTGACGCGAAAATTTCTCGAGCGGACGCAACGCTTATACAGGGCCCGTTGTTTTATGCGGGAAATTGAGATCGGCGCCGCGGCGAGAAGCGAGAGAGCACCGAGCGAGCGTGCTCAAGGCTCGAAGTCCACGTTGACGTCGTGTAGTGTTTCCTGTGTTGGCGCCGGATGCGGCCGGTGAACTCGAGATACAGCCAATACAGCCAGCGCCTTCCCGACCTTGGCAATCGTATCTGATTTCGTGCGAAGCACGTGCGTTGGAAACGCAGCGGCCGTGCCGAGTTACGTAAGTCGCCTCTGCTGCCTCGTTCGCCTCGCACCGTTTTTGTTTAAAGTATACAAGTTCGTATTGTAGATGTGCCTTTGTTTCTGTTTACTCGTGAATACGCAAAATTATCACGCAAACAACGCCCGCGACGTCTACAAACTCAACGTGCGAAGGAAAGTGCGAAGAAAGTGCGAAAAGCTTTTCGTTATGTTGACGATTTCTTGTTTTTTATTGAGTGTGCCTCAAGTGACGTTGAACGTCAGGTTGCAGAAATTCTGCCAACCATTAAGGATTGTCTGGTTCCCCTTGACGTAACGTATGAAATACCGCAAGAAGGTACTATCCGGTTTCTAGATCTTCGTCTGTTTTGTGCAGTTGAACATACTTGCTGGTGCTATGAACCGCGCTCAGAAAAGCCTCTCCTGCAGTACAATTCAGCGCATTCAAAACTAATAAAACGAGGGGTTGCCAGAGCATGCTTTAGGAATGCCTTGATGAAGTCATGTCATCACACTATGGCCGCTAGTTTTGCAGGACAAAGCAAACGATTATCCCTGGCGGGCTATCCAGTGTTGGTGCAGGTGTCAGTGGCTGAGTGCTTGTTGCAAGGTTCACGTAAGCGGGGACGTCCGCAGAACAATGGTGTGCCAGATGCTGGAAAAACCAGGTCATACCCTATGTGCATAAAGTTTCACACCATTTGAAGAAGATAGCCCTGAGAGAAAACGTCCGCGTAATGTTCTCTGCCCCAGTTAAACTAAATCGACTATGCAAGCTGACGAATCCTATGAAGGAGTCGCAACCCGCCTGTGAAAAGAGGCATGTGACTAAGTTTGTGGAATGTTCCCTAGCTGTCGTGTATATGTTCCCTCTGTCGTGCGATGCGGTTTACATAGGACAGACGGGTAGGTGTATCAATGACCGCCTACGCGAACATTGTTGCAATGTAAAAAACAAGGTTTCCTCAGGCAGTTTCCTGGCTATGCATTGTAAGAAGTGTGCATGCACTCCATTGTTTGACCGTTGTGTCGTTTGGGCCGCAGTCGTAATCAGTTGACACGTGAGATCATCGAGGCGAATTCTATTGCGAAATGTGTGAAGCTGTGTGTGAGTACGCCATCTATAGCCTTATCTGAAAAAGAGATCGATTTTCTTGAGCGTGTGCAGTGAGGTGTAGTTAATGTGATATTGGTGTAAACTGCGTTTTCTGGTCACGTGTGCTGCGCCACATGTTTGGTTTTTGGTCAGGTAGCGGCGTCACGTGTGCTGTGAGGTGAGCCATATAATGTGCTGTAGGGTCATGCAATAAACAAAAAGTTGGAAGTTTAGCGCTCATCCTGTCGCCTGTGTTTCCTTCTTCGCTGAAGCCTCTTTTCTTTATGCTCAAACTGAGCTGCGCTATAACAATACGTTGTCATAATGCACCAACATGCCCATTCTGCAGTACTTGTCGAAGTTTTCACCTTTGATTGCGTTCTCTGTCTGCTCACGCTGCTGACTTATTCCCCCTACAGTTCTCTCCCATGCGCGTCGAGCGGTGTCTGTCTTTTGCTCCTGCTCCTTGCGTGGTCTCTCTGTTTTCGTTGAGATTTCGGTCCCGCGATTGTCTTGGCGTGCTTCAACGTTTCGGCAGTGCCGATCAGGCCCTGCTGCGTGGGATGTACACCTCGACCGACGTCAAAGGCATTCAGAGAAGAGCGTGCAGTTATGATGGCACGTGTGAGTGCGATATGTGAGTGTGAGTGCATCAGATTGTATTGCTCGCGTACAGCCGCCAGCCAGGGGAACCAGGCGTGCCACATCAAGTTGCCTGGTGCTCCTACTGTGGGCACTGCCCCGTGAACCATGCACGACAGGGTGAGTTTATTTCGATGCTCCCAATCTTGTGTTGTGCTGTTAGAAACAAAGCACCGCTCTTAACGAGTCTCTATAGATCTGTGAAAAGCGCATCGGAAGAGCCTCTTGCTCGGACCTTTTCTTCGAAATGCATGAAGGTTGGAAATTGTCAGAAAGCGAAACACTTTGCTCACTGTTATGTGGTTCGAGAATCAAGAACGATATCAAGCAGCATCTGCAATTCCGCACCTGAAGCGGATCAATCTATCATATATTGCTCAAAAACGGAATCAGTATTGTACATGCTTGACAATCGTAAAACGTTCGTAAACAATGTAACTATTTATCATGCGTTTAGGTACTGCAACAGATATAACTTAGATATTTGTTTCTGGTGGAGAGTTGATAAATTACAATTAAGTCTATAGCTAGCTCATTCCACTGAAGAATTTTCTTTCGCACGACAATTTTGTCACAATTATGCAGCAATTTTCGGCGCAGCATATGAAATTAAAAAAAAAGCTATTCTATGTCTGACCAGACGACAAATACATATGTTTGTCAAGACCACGTTGAAAGGAGATATTCAGGGTAATTTTACGCCCAATTATGCTGTATGCAAACACAAAATGCTTTTGAATACAAGAATGTTTTTCTGCAAGAGAGGTTTAATTTCAATGAAAGAAAGACAATATTCAATAAGCAGGTGGTT
The DNA here is from genome assembly GCF_013339695.2 of Rhipicephalus sanguineus. Lineage (NCBI taxonomy): Eukaryota > Metazoa > Arthropoda > Arachnida > Ixodida > Ixodidae > Rhipicephalus > Rhipicephalus sanguineus. The sequence goes on from NC_051180.1 coordinate 157,105,341, forward strand.
GCACCACTCTCAGACGTGTGCATTGACAGCCGAAAGGACCTGCAATGTTGTGATATTAGTCTATATACAACAGCACCATTCACTGCATGCATCTGTGTACACAAAGTGGGCCCTTAGTGTCTGCTAAAGTACTCTGACATTGACATTGAATGTAATTTGTATCATTCACTCAACGAAAGATTATATGTCAAATTTTAGTATTAGAACATCCATGTAGATTGAAGTTTGTTTCCTTGGTGCTGCAAAGAATATTGATATTAGCCTATGTGTAGCCACCTTACATGCGTAGCCACCTTACATGATGACTGGGAACTGCTGTGTATTCTAGTGTGGACATGGCCATTAGTTTTTTCAATGTGGTATCTGTCGCTACGTCCACCTTGTTTGTAGCAGAGTTCCCTTTCTGCCATTGAATAGGGTCCAGTCAATTCCTTTGTTTAAAATAGTTGTAGTTCAAGTACATCTGTATGCACAAAGGCGTACACACATAGGCAATCATGTAAGTCAATGTAGGCAATTCATTCGGGCCTTTTTGATTGTCCTGTGGTTTTCCATTTCCCAACAGAAACAGAAACCAGATATTTCGAGGTTTGCCTTGTGAGCGTGACACTACAGCACTCAAGTTTAGTGCAAAAGGACATGCCCAACACACATGCCATCTGTCACCACCTATATGTCATCACTGAGAGGTGGCTTCAGCCTACTATTGAAGCAAGCCAAGGCTCTGCTTTCCATAACTTATGGTCTCAGTACACTCATTTGGCTGCTGTTTTTACCCATTTTCATGGAACAGATATATGATATGAACATTGCGTGCGAAACAAAAAGAAACGCTTGCTTATACACTTGTGAGATCTGACATTGTACCTGTGGCTGCTTTGAATGCATTAGCAAAATTTCAAGCAGTGGCACCTATAGCTGTCTATCGGGGTTGCTGAAACTGCTTTATTTACTGTGGCATAAACCACGCCCATAAAATCTCAATTTATGCACGGTTTTGCATATAAAGCTTGCAATATTTTAGTGCTGGCATTCATCCATCCACTACCTTTGAATTGTTAGCTTTTTGTATAAAGATGTGCTGTGCAGAACATAAAACATATATTAGTTTTTATTACTTTTTTCAAGTATCTTGCAGATGTCCATGGATTGCCAGGGCCCATGATTGTTTGGAGCTCGGCAACAAAGCTTATTTTTGTGCTGAGGACGAGCGTGTTACCCTGAAAGATGACTGCACGCTTGAGAAGGCACTTTTCTTGTGTTTGACCGTACATTACATAAAGGATGCTACCTACCCGTCTGCTTTCGCCGAAACATTGGGACTAATTCAAAGTTTGCTCCACAAGGAAGAGAGTTTTCCACGTTTCTGGGCAAGCAGTAAACTGCTGAAGATTCTCGACAAGCTCAAGGACAACGCCTAACTTATGTTCTTTTTTGTGCAGTTTTATTTCGTTTGTGTTTTTTTTTGTTACATTGTTAGGCTGGGTAGATAAGGCTGCTGGCTAGCTGAATTTTCACTAGCTTTAGAGATATTTATGTTCCTTTTATGTCCATGCACTTTTCAATGCTCTTTCTTTTGAGGATACCTGAGTAGCAGGTACACTAGCATTGGAATCTGTGGCAGACATCATGTGCAATAATAACTGTATGTGTGTGTGTGTATGTTCATATATACATATTCATTGTTCATTTTGTAGTTTTCCTCGAAGTATAACATACACAGTCATCATATTATTTCTGATGCATGTACTGTGAAAAGTCCTATTTATTAGGGGATTATATTAACATAACACTTGTCGTTCATGCACAGCTGATACCCATGCTTTGAAATTTTATTAGCCACTACCTACAGAATAGCTGCGTCCTCAAACTTCAGGCGTACTAATATAGAGGGTACCTAGTTTAGTCATACATTTGTGATAAATCATAGTACCTACGTGCACTACACAGCTCATGATATAGAACAGAATTTTTTTCACTGTGTATTCTACTCATACATTGCAAATTAAGTGCCAGAAACAGGCAGGAAGCACACCTCAAGCCCTTCGTTGGTTTCCAAGGCTACATATATGACGTCGATCAAGGCCCAGTTACTTTCAATACTTCTTGGTTACTCTAGTCAATTCTGTGTTATCTTATTGTGTTTAAGTAAAGTTATTACAATTGAAGGCATTTAGGTAGCTCCTGCCATTTATGTGGTGCAATTTTTTATGTATGTATTGACCTGCACTCTGCAAGAAAGTAGTTTTTTCTACGTATAGGCGTGCTGAAACTCAAGCTAGGTCATTATCAATTCTAGTCAGATGAGAAGGCCTGCAACCCCTAAAGCATAGATAAACAACAATCATTCTGTTCAATTATTTGATCACCTCTTTCGCAGTTGTTTTTTTTACCTTGTTTCTGTAAAAGTGTAAGATTCACTTATTAGTTTACAAACGCTGTATTGGTGTATACATTGTTGCTCAGTTTTGTTTGTAATTGAAAATAAAATATGTCAAACTACAAAAGTGTGCACTGTGTGTTCAGGCTTACTGACTGTGCAAATAGAGGTAAGTCATGCTGTTTGGAAAAAAAGTACTTAAATTATGCAAAATATTTATAGCTGTTACTGTCTAGGGAAGGACACAGGTGACTTGTGTGATCACAGGGCCAGTGATAAGACGCATGATTAAAGCATTGCAAAATGCATCAATCCATGCACGCAGATGATGGTACCGAGAGTCGCATAGCAATTGTGGTCATTACTGATGGAGAAAGTGGTTAGGGATCTCAACTGAAGAGTTTTGAATGCATAAACTATGTCAGAATGATACATCCATCCATTACAATGCTGCATTACTGAACTTGTAAGAATGTTCAAAAAGAAAATTTTTACTGATAACCGATAGGCCACTGACTGCTTTTGGGACACAACTGCAAGGAATGTACACACGTTCAAGGCCCAATGGCTAAGTAGCTTGCTAGAAAATAAGTGGACTGCCCCCTTATTTGTTTTGAAAGGATAAATTCATGAGATTCAGTTAGCTTAAACTGATCCAGTAACAGCTTTGAAAACCACTTCAGAGAAACTACTGCCAAGATCCTTTAGGGGGCCATTATGTTCACAGGTGCTGAAGTGGAATACGTGGAGGTTGAGAATTGAGCAATAAGGAATATGGCATATATTTTAGTGTGGCTTTATTATTACATCGATTATTTAGTTGACACAATGCCCTATTATTCCAACAATAGAGCACATAGGTAAAGAACCCTTACGATGTATCCTATTGTATATGTATCGACGCGTGTGCCCTGCAGGCGAGAAAGACAATGGGGACATCAGTGAACATCAACGTCTAGTGGGTCTTCGGGATTTTGCCGAAGACATCATGTTGGTCATTCATGGTGAATCGGCAGTGGAGCCACACACGGACATAGGAAAGAAGGTACACAACACAGTGCTGTGTTTCGTGTACCTTTCCTCTGTCCGTGTGTGGTTGTGCTGGCGATTCATCATGAAGGACAACCAACTAGCCCAAGTTTCAGTCTTGTTAGACATGTTTGTGCCTGCTATTTTTTTTGTGTCAACAAGCTGTCCTCCTACTCTTGTAGAACTTCTGACTGTCTTGTGTTTGCGTTGTACCGTGAAAATATTCTCTATTTTTTCTCTCATGGCTCTGCATCTCATTGTTCTGCTCAGTGTGCAGCTGCTCAGCAGCATAACATGTTCCTTCATTCACTTAATGCACTAAATACTGGCATGGGTACTCGAATAAATGGCACAACATGTAACAACAATTAGCGTTGCCAGATGAAACACCTAAATGACACAGTTCTACAGTAGTGGGTGAAGGGAAGGGCTTGGAACATAGAATGGAAATAAGGGACCCATGCATACATAATTAAGTACCAGTCTGGCACAGTGATGGATTTGGACTCAATGCCTGACCAACTTATTGTAAAGAAATGTCCTAACACTGCAAGGGAAAGGCCATGTTTTGAAATGGTGCCAGAAAAAGGACAAATACAATTCAGGTCTCAACATTTAGTGAAGGACAAATCTAGTACAATATGCGAATACCCTTTATGTCTGACAGATGTTGTGCCGAGGTAAGGCCACGGAAGGGGGCTGCATGTAAAGGATAATATAGAATTGATCGCTGGGCAAGTTGGTAATCCATGACTACAAATAACTGCGCGAAATAAACTGGCACAAGGAAGACGCTTCTCCATGCGTCTCCTTGTGTCAGTTTATTTCGTGCAGTTCTTCATAACAAAGAATAATAGCTGCACATTAGACATGTGTATGTCTGTATGCTGTTGTGAGCCACCGCTATATGAGCTGCTAAATCTGAAAAAAAAGCAGCAACGCTCGCGCTTGAACTACTACAGAGTGTTTTTGTGTAGACCTAGTGTTGGTACTGGCAATAAATCTTGAATTCTCAAGCAGAGTTTGTATTAGCTGCTGTACTAGCCAAAGCTAAGGATGTTGCATGAGAGTTGATATTTAAATAAAAGTGCACGCAAAGCAACATGATATGGAACAGGGGCTTAGCCAGGGTTGATTTTCCGGGTGATGGGGGGGTTCAACACCCCCCCCCCCCCGAAACATTTTCAATTTTGCTTGTGTATATATACACGCACGCATACAAACACATGCACGAGCATTCATAAAGTATGGTTGAACCCTCCTCCCCCCGAAAAAAAATTTCTGGCTACGCCCCTGTTATGGAACATAAGGGAGGTTGACTGGGACACGTAAAGCTCAACATTTATGGGTGTGCTCTTTGTGTGAAAGCGTGCTTTTTATTTGCAGCTGTTACTTGCAATTATGACACGTATTGAGTATAAGATTGTTCCTCTATATGTACTATTTAGTATTATACGTTTACATGTCGCGTCCCGTGATCCGAATAAAGCAGGATGCTACTGACTGCACATTTTTAAGACAGGCGATTATTTATTCCTAGAAGTCAAGATTACTGCCCGAGTTTAGCCACTTGTAGCATTTTGCTAGTTTATACATTAAAGCGTCGTTAAGCTCAAAGCACACTCGACTGGATCACATGGAGTGAAGTAATACTGGCCCTTGACACGTGCTCTCCACCTTTTTATTTCTTGTTTAAACTTCAAGTACTTACGACGCGCTTACACGGCAGCTGTTTAAAAGTTGGATTTAATGAAAGATTGTTGCCTGTAACGACCATTCAAGTTATTTGAATGACATCACACGTCGCTTTTCATGCGCTTAAAACTCTCAACAAAGGAATTGAATCGAAGGAGGAGGCTTGGCAACGGAACGCGCGCAGCACACGGTATACGTATAGTGTGCTTTAACGCAGACACGGTAGCCGAAGCCAGAACGCAAAAATAAGTAATCCATAATGGGCGGGAAAGTCATTTTGAGTGCGCCACAGCCATAGGACAGTCGCGAAAAGAAATCGTCGCCATGCATGCAGATGTAGTGCACATTGTTGGCTAGCAGACGACACCAGGAGCAATCGACATAGAACGTGCTCCTGACGGCAACTCCACCCGATTTCGCTGGGCATTTTGCTTTAACATTCACTACAGTTTGCTTTATGAACTTGTCCACTAATATTTCAATAACTCGACCAGCAGAGGCTGGACGGTAGCGTCGAGCAGCCTTGACGTAGCGAACGCGCGCACGAAGAACGGCACCGATTCCCCTCTCTGGTGTCACACGCGAGAGGGCGTCACTCAAAGATCTCGAGGCGAATAGACGTTTCACTTGCGCTTGTTTTAGTTTGAGTTCAGGTTTGGTTGCCAGCGCTGACGAACCGTAGCTGCCTGACCTTTCTCGATACCGGGGTTCTGTTGCCGTCGCTTGCGTTCTGCAGCTGCTCGCTGGGCCGACACTTGGAGGGGCACTGGTTGCTGTCGCTTGGTTTGTCGCACTTGTCGAGTGGCGGCTAGTCGCTGAGCTTTCACCTCGGGAGTTGCCTGGCGTCGACGCTGTCTTTTCAGGTGCGGTTGCTACGTGGTGCGTGCTGATTGGACGCCGGAGAAGCGCCGGTTGGAGGAGCCGTATAGTTTCCTACAATTTGTTCAGCCACCGTGGGAATAATGGGTAGTACATGGATTTGCCTAATCTTAGTGCTTACGGCTTCGAACGCACTTGCGGCTTTGCTTATTGCTGTGTTTTTGCGTTTGTTTCGAATAGAAGAATAGACCGTTGTGAACTTCATGATCAGATTTGATTTGGTGAGCCTAAAAAAGTTAAAGTGGTGAAGTGGAAGTGCTGATTTTGCTGAACTTCGCTTTGCGAAAAAGCGGGTGCAGGCGACGCGAAGCCAAACGGAGCCCAAAGAACGAAGTCTAGACATATCCGTGTACTACCCATCATTCATATGGTGGCTGAACCACCATGCGTTGCAGCTCCCATTGACACTAGCGCCAGAGTTCCCTCTAGTGAGCATTTTAGGAAACTCTATGGGAGGAGCGACAACGCGCTGGGCGAGGAGGTGGCGCCCTCTCTCGCGCAGCGCTGGTGTCAGCCGCACGTTTCACACGCGTTTTAGGAATTTTAGGTTAAATATTTTGGTTACTTCTTAGTTATTTCAAATAATTGTAATATTTTAGGCATTGTCTCTTTATTAACACAGTATTGAGGATCACTCACCTTGATTTAGGCCTGTATTAGGTACTTCATTGTGAGCGTGATCACACCACATTTGGTTTATGGATGGATGACAAGCCGGGCGCCTAGAGTGCTAGAGCCTCTGAAGACAGGCGTTGTGTCCATATCAAAATTGAACAACGTGATGAATATTGAAGGCAGCACATGCTCGTAAGAGCGCTGGCGACTTAATATAAGCAGCAAACAAAAACCACCAAGAACCTTTTGCACAGAGACAATATAAGCGCTAGCGATTTACATTACGCAGCGCAGAAAACAGCGCATCCTACATTAGAACGCAAACTATTAGCGATGGTTGGCGGTTACCTGTGGAGAGCTGCTAATGAGCAGTTGTCTTGCAAATAATGACTAACTTTTTGACAATTGCCGAGTTTTCGGCTCCTTCATATTATCTCATAAGGCTTCATGGCAGAGGCGGTGTGCTGTCTCTGACCGACGAACTGCTAGTTGTGTTGAAATATTTGCACAAGTATCATCAAATAGTGCTTCTTAGGCGAAGAAAGATTAAGCAACCACTCAGGGATCTGAGACGTGAACTTTTGAAGTCTTCATTGCCTGAGTTTTTTAGAGATCGTGCTGACGAATTTTTTCTACAAACTATTCAGTAATGTTGCCCTGAAGATGACGGACAAAAACGACATCGCCAAAGTTTTTAACACGGAAGTGATTTAACGCCGGGGTCCACCAAGGCTTCAATTACGTATTTCCGCCACGGAAATGACGTCCAACAAAGGTACACGAATAGATTGCAAAGAAAAAAAGTACCGTCCCTGGGCATCGAACCCACGACCAATCGATCCGCAACAACAGATGCCGGGCACGCTGTCCACTGCGCCACGGTCACAAACGCCAGAGTATTTACAAACGCGCCTTTTATATATACCACTCTCCCGGTCGGCTGTAGTTGCCCTCTGGGAGCGGTAAGGTAAAGTAATTCGTCATTACTATGGCCTCCGCGATTAGCACCTGTAACGCGTTACACGTCCGTCCAATTCGGCGCGTTTTCAATAGAAGTTCAATTTTGTCAATGCCTTAACATACCGCGAGGTGGCGACATTGGCCAAAGCGTGGCAAAAGCGTCGGCCTCGCTCATATATATAGCATCACGCTAATCCAAACCAAAAATAGCTCTGCAACGCGCGCCTGCTTCACGTGTCTGTAACGCCGCGTTCACCGCTCACGCCCTCACCCCCAGAAAAGTCGCGGCCGGGCTACCGGGGCGGCATGACACGCTTTGCGTTTCCCTCTAGTCCGGCCGTGGTGTTCAATCACATTTTAACATGCCGCGGGATGGCGACCAAGTCCTGCGTCCAATATGCGACGCTCTTCGGGCTATCACACCTCCTTCTTTGATTACGCTTTCACCGCTGACTACTACAGCTACCACAAGGGTTTGTTTAAAGGGAAGCTGAAGCACTTAAAAAATAACTTTGGAATGTGTAATCATAGTTTGATCCCTGCTGAATTCGAAAACCAATGTAAGAGTTCACAGAAGTGAACGCAAATGGCATTTCTTAGCAAGAAAACAGCGGCTGCAGCCGCAGTGCTTCTTGAACTGCTGAGCGAAGGCGGTGACGTCAACTTCGTTGTGCCGTGTCATCGGCGCCATCAGCTCTGTAAAAGCATGGCCTTCGCGATCAGTTCCACCAGCGCTCGCAGCCAGAAGTGGTCACGGAGGCTACGGCTCCGCCAAAACCACGGCGGTAGAATGTGGCCCATCGTAGAATGTGGCACATGTGGCCCATCGAGCGCCGCGAGCGCGTCGCCGTACTGTCGAGTTGCTCGCGGCCGCCGCTAGGTTCGCGAGAAATTTTTGGGCCGAAAGACGCGCACCGCAAGGTCTTGCTGTGCTGTAAAAACTGGTTTCTCTAGCTAATTTTGTGGCTTTAAACGGTTGTTTGTGCTTTTAATAGCTTGTAGTGGCTGTCTGCCAGCTTCGACCGCAAAAGTAAGAGCGCCAGGCTTTATGAAGCTTAAAATGTTTTTAATCGGCGCGGGTAGTCCCGATATGACTGTCACAGGGTGCGGATTGCAAGAGACGCGCGCGCATTTTTTTTTTTCGAAAGCGTGAAAATTCCTACCGGCGAGTGGTCACAGTAAAAAAAAGCATTTGGTTTTCACCTTATCGTATGTATGTCGGAGGACTGTAGCTGGCGGTCTTGCCGTGGAATTGCATTTCTCCACAGCTGCAGTCGCTTTTCGTGTTTCGGCGCGGAGAAAAGACGCAGCTCTCCTTTGCACGTTTTGTAGCCAGATTTGCAATTTGGAGCGAAGCATTTTCGTCCCATGGTGGCCGCCGCAAAAGCGGCACAGGTCGAGCCACCGTGGTTTCAGCCGTGGTTCCAGCTTACAAAGTGAGCGGAAACACCAGTGCGGTCGCGCGCGTTGGTTTGACAGAGCGCAACGAACGCGACGCATCAGAGCGGATCCCAAGCCGTGGGATCACCTAATCACGACCACCGTGATCTGGCCGTGATCATCACTCGAAGGCTGATTGCGACTTTGCGACGCTGGTTGCATCGCATAGGGACGCTCTTGCTCTTCAGACGCTTGCACCCACGGACGCCTCCGCATTTATCGAAGATGACCAAGCAGAAAGGAAGAGACACCGCTGCAACGCTGGTTGCGTTGCATGCTTTCATTAGTGGCGCGTCCGTTCTAAGCGACGGCAAATCTTCAGTGTTGCTCAAGGCATCTCTGGTGTAATAAATACACCGCGGATCTCTTTTTCAAAAGTTGAAGATGTAAATTGCAGTTTAAATGCTCGCGACGCACGCTGGCCACATGCTTTCAAATGCGCCGGAGAGGAGATATCGGCCCAGAGTATACCTACTGCCACCTTGCGGAAAAGCGGCGGCAATTCGAGCACCTCCGTGACACGCGCGGCGCATTGGCGCAGCGGCGCGTCGGCCACCTGTTATTCTACCACCGTGCCAAAACTATCGACTATGACGTAGTTCCGGTTAGTTCATTTTCACGCCCACACTTTTGCGCGCTTGCTTGGGGGGAGCAAGACGAACTTTTCTTTCGCGTATTTTAAAGCTCCTGCTGCCACAACAGCGATAAAAATTACGCCATCGTCGACAATAATATTGGCCCTTGTTAACAACAAAGTTTTACCGAATTGTAAAACTACTTCAGCATCCCTTTAATCTTTTAACATGGACGTTAGTCGTCGGGATGGAGATGTACCACCAATCATCAAATTGGGCGCATACACGTTGAACGGTGCCATTAGCTGCCAGATATCAATATACATTTTACAAGCTCCTCTTATATCAATGTACAGTAAACATTCAGTTACTTCTGTAAGGGCACGCTTTACTTTCGTGTTATTCCGATTGCTATGACGGAGTGGTCAAGCATGTTTTTTCATGGAAGCCTAATGATGGAAATTAGTATGCTCGTGATTCTGCTGTTGAGGAGTATTGTCTCTTTAATCGGACGCGGAAGAGATATATATTATTAAGAATATACTACACATCTAATATTAATCATCGGTACTAATATCTAGCTTCATGCTAGCACACGTGAGAGAAATGTAACGTTCTTGTCCTTTTATCGTTTTCTTTTTTCGGCAGACACAATTTCCAGCTGTATGTCAGCGTTCGTGTCAGCTTGATGGCCCACAGGCGTCGTGATAAGAAAGGAGTGACGCAGTACAAGAAAAGAAAACATGAAGAAACAAATTCCATTCTTCAGAGAAAGCCGCGGTAGAGCATACTGTCTTTCTATTCAGGGTTAGTACAGCATGTTAAACATAGATCTTCGTGAACAGCCGCATTGCAATAGCATCACAACACGGCAATCATGATAACCCGCACGTTGAGCTTTACGCTTGAGTAAAGTTGAGCGTGGCGTAAAGTTCGGCTTGGCGTTTGAGTAGAATACACCTCGCCTTGTCTCCTATTTGTCACCGTCACCAACGATATCTAAACATGGTGTCAAAAGTTAAAAAAAAAGCGTGAGAAAAATCGAAGCAGGCAGGTGAAGACCGCAAGCATCGAGCAAGCTTGAGAGCCACCTTGTACATCAACTGTGAGTCCACCGGCGCAGAGAAACTAACTGGAGCAATGGCAACCGCCATGGTGATTGAGCCACCGGAGAAAATGGGCCTCACCAGAGATCTGTGTGCCAACTGGATGTACTTAGGGGCACAATGGTGTACACGTTTTGTGTTAGAACAAAACGCAACGTCACGAGAGAACTAAAGGGAGCGAACATTGGTGAAGGACAAGTACTTCAGAAGATAACGTCATGGTGTGACCGTCTTCTGAGGGAATTGAGAAATATTTTAAACGCTGAACAAATCCGGCAGATGCCACGCACTCTGGGAATCGATGTAATGCGAAGCAGCTAGCAGAAGCTGTAGGCATCGCATTATTAAGGCGAAAGCCTTAGATGCCTCATCAACGCGAAGATTGACTGGCGTCTCGCGTCGACGTCCACATGAGTGATGCAAAATATCATGATCACGTGACCATATGACGTTATTATGGCGTCGCAGATCCCCAAATTTTCTGGTGTTATTGTGATGCCACAAGCACATAATGGACCCTGTGAGTTTTTTCTTTGAGGCAAATGAGGGCATTCATGTCATGACATGTAGTTCACTATCGCTCATGCCATAAAAATGTCCATATATATATATATATATATATATATATATATATATCCTGTTAACGAAACGGCTCGCAGCGCACAAAGACATTGTCGTGTAATGCATACTGTACATGACATGTATATAATGATTTTCAACGCGATAGCGTTAGAGAGCTCGTGTCGCAGAAATTCCGTTTTCGGTGTCGGCACCGTTGGTTGTGAGCGAAAAATCGACCGTGAGCGAAAAATCGAGAAAGCACCAAATAAAATAAAGAATAACAATTTCGGTTTCATTGAGGATCGAACCCGGGCCGTTCGCGTGGCAAGCAGGTGTCCTACCACAAAGCCACGAGGTTACTTGCAGCTACTTCGGAAAAAACACTACATAAATGCTATGTAGTGGAAGGAGTCTCCTTAACGCAATTTGTTCGACAGGTGTCACGACGAAAACGAGCCCATTCGGCGATTTGTAGGCGCATTTGGGAGACCATCAAACTACGTCGAAAAAGACCGGGATAGTGCAGCCATCGCCGCTAAAAACACACACGAACTTTCAAACAGCTCTAAAAATGGACAACTATGTCCATCTAGCGGAAAACATATCAACAAGCAAACAGCAAACGCTAGATAATGTGCTGCCATCTGTGAGGTATTGTGAGACTGTTCATGGCCTCCGAGATGGCGAGCGCGCGGCGTGTATCTTAGAGGCCATGCGACTCTTGCTTTAGATCGAAAACCTGTGCCACTCGCGCGCGCGCGCGCGCGCGCGCGTGTGTGTGTGTGTGTGTGTGTGTGTGTGTGTGTGTGTGTGTGTGTGTGTGTGTGTGTGTGTGTGTGTGTGTGTGTGCGCGCGCGTGTGTGTGTAACAAAACACATTAATAAGTATGCACTTAGTGGTTGAAGTGCGTACTAGGGGCCGGATTTCGCTATTGCGTTCAACTCTTAAAGGCGAAGCTTAAGGGTCCCCCAATTTTTATGCTACAACCTGTCATTTATGTTCGTCGAACAGCCATGTCTTGCCATAGCAGTTCTGGCGTCTGTCAAACTAGCCATGGGGCCTCAAGTGCATCACAAGAGTAGCATGCCCGCCATTCCTAGAAGACACGCATGCCATGATTTCCCATGGGTAGCATTTTTTAGTCAACCAAAGACACTTCGAGCGCTGGTATCTATCTATCTATCTATCTATCTATCTATCTATCTATCTATCTATCTATCTATCTATCTATCTATCTATCTATCTATCTATCTATCTATCTATCTATCTATCTATCTATCTATCTATCTATCTAGCCGCCTACGTCTCGGTTGTCTCGTGATCATCTCCTTACGTTGATGTAGACCAAAATTTATATGGGAGGGTAAGAGGTTTCCACACATATATAACCGTCTGGTCATGACATTAATAACGCGGAAATCCTGCCGCGTAAGTCGCCAAACCCTTCCTTCGTGTGGCACATACCTGTAAACCACGGGCCGCGGTATGCAGGTATGCGCCGCAGGTGATTGACAGATTATATCTACCCCAGAACGACAAGAACAGTCAGTGGTAGTTGAAATGCGAGAGCGTCGAGAAAAAACGACAACGGCGGCGTTGATACGACGAATGCAAAGAATTAAAATATGGCTGGTCCCTCTCTCATAGGAATCGGTATGACACGAAAGTGAAACGTGTGTTCACAGATGTAGTTCAGCGTTTGTTGGGTAACCTATCACTCCAACACGAAGGAATGTATGTTATAGCAACAAATTGTAATGTCACGCGAAGAACGGCAAGCAGCTCGAAATTCGCAACGCGCTGCTTAAACAGAAAGGACGCACGGAACGAACATACACAGGATGAGCGCGAACTGCCAGAGTTGTAGCTTATTTTTGTGTGAGAAGCGCCCTCATTTCGCAAAAGCGGCCGCTACTGTGAGCGAAGTGACCTTCGTGCTTTCAACGCAAACGTGAGAGGACGAGACGTACAAACCACTGCCATCACGACAGAAGCGCGCGCACGAGCGGCGACGCCTGTAGAAACGTGCTCATAGCAACCAGGGCTGGGCAGTATCGCGATACAACAGTATCGCGATAGTATTTCAGAGATTCTTTCGACTATCTGTTTTTCTGCATCGAGATACGTTTAAAAAATGTATTTGTATCTGAGTAGTGAAATACATTTACAATGTATCGTTTGTATCGCGATACCATGCAGGACACCTGTAACTCGTTACGTTTCAAAGACGATAGTCTTTCTTGGGGAACTTAAACGCAGAAATTTTAGTCTGTCTGTTTGTCTGTGTGTCACCCGATTCAGCGGCCCGGCCAAAGTTGAACCACTTGCTTACCGCCCACCCATCTTGAACTGGTACGGCTGTTCATACTTGTGAACGTTGTCGATCAAAAAGTTAATATTACGCATATCTGAGGCACAACATCACTAGGTAAGTATTAGGTGGTGTGTTCCTTTAATAGACAATACATAGATACACAATTCTAAAGAGCCTACTTTCTTAAGCTGTGGCTGCGGCTGCGCTGAAAATGCCATGCTATACGCGCCGACGAACGTCCTCTGCCACGGAGGAAGGAAACCCTCTGCACAAGCTCATGTTTCCCGATGTATAGACGTCAGACTCTGGAGTTTCCAAGATGTGTGGCGCCACCTGTCGGAGAAGTATTGAGTAGTGCATAGACCGACTCTCTCGCATAGTTTGCTATGGGACCAGGTGCAACTAGCGAGTGCGAAACAACGATTGAGCTTAATATCGCGTGTGTTTGCGCATTTAGCACTCAGAACGAGAGCTGTGAATTGCTCTCCGCTAGTTGGACGCGCCACCGAACCGTCGTGATGTGCTTGCTGGATAATTCGCCTGAACGACGGCGAAAACAGCAGCAGACGAGAGCCCTCCGCACGCTACGAAGAAACTCCGCAAAAGACGCACTGTTGCGTTGTGAATTGCCACGGACGTAAAAAACTGAATAACAACGGTGAGTTTTACCGATTTCCATAGTTGTCGTACGAAGAAGAAAGGCAAGAGCGCTGGATACGGGCCGCTGCGAGCGTGTTCGGAAAGCGAAGTACCCGCGTTCTCCACAGCCGGTGGCATGAATGTGTGGCTCTGCTGTTGTTTTGCGTAGCCCTGATGCAAAACCGTGGTAACCTTGACTATGAAGCTCAGCAGAGGCTCTGACCGCGGTGCTTGTCGTGTAACACGAAGTGAGCAGCTAGAGGAAGACTGGAGACGCGTGATACGCACACCGCGACGAGTTGGTCGTCACAACACAGCATCGCGGACGTACGTTTTAAAGGCTCAGAGTTCTGGTTCTAACTAGCTAACACCACGTGCGTCATACAAGTAAATCGCAGAATGTTTGTCGTGACCCCCTTCAGGTTTGTTTCGCCCGTGTCCTACGCGGTTGCCGTAGCTATCTCGGAGGCCACGGTTTTGCCTTTGGTTGTACCCCGCGAAAGTGGACACGTACGTATCCCCATTTGCAGTTCATACAAATGGAAGACGACCATCAAGAGACCATTTGAGGATGCGTAATAAAACACTCCAATGCACAGGAAGCGTGAGATGAATTAAGGGAGAATGCAACTGAAAAGGCGAAAATCGCCGGGGCCATTCGCCCCTGATGAACCGAGTTTTGTACCACTGATCGCAAGATGCATAGCTAAGTAAATTGACCGTGTATGTAAGTACTTTATCGCTGTGGCATACGTATATACCCGATTTTAACGCATTTAGGCTCTAGAGAACGGATGTCGGAGGGCTTGCCTCGAACTCGGTGTCGTGTGATGCTCGCTTGTACTTGCGAGTTGCAGCGCGCGGGAATAACTAAAACTTATTTTGTTGTACTCGCAGTTCGCTTTGATCAGCTTCCTTTGTTTATGAAGCGTGGATTGGCGGAAGAAGCTTTCCAGGTCCTTGATTTTCAGGAAACCGCGCCTCGACACCAACGAAAGAGGAGGGTTATATTGCAGCCTATGCACATGCGCTTGCGGGCGGCTCTCTTTGCACTACCCATTTAGGGCCAGGGCTACGATGAGGGAGCTGGTGGCTGTGTTTTTCGCAGCGCCGCCTGGGCAGAGTCTGACGTCTATTGCCAGACGGCGTCCATATCTCATGGACGTTACTGTATTTGCTACTTTTAGGTAGCAGAGTTGCGCATCTGTCTTCCAAACGCCGCTAGCAAGCATGCGTTGCGGAGAACCTGATGCTGGGGCCAATTTTTGTATTTCTCGATGGCGCCGCTGCTGCGAACTCTATCGACACTAGTTATTCACATTAAAGTAAATCAACGGTCTTCGACACGCCAAACATGTCGACCGGTGACCCGATAGGCATGTCGCCTGCATAAACGGAGTGAGTCATCGCGACATAGCCATGGTTGCTAGCCAGACCTATGCGCAACTCTGCTACCCAAAGGTAGCATATACAGTAACTCTAACGCAGCGTAGGCGCAGCACCTCCTCTATCACCTTTACACGGCATTTGCAGCGGAGCACGCAGATACGCGGCCAATTTTTTTGTCGGAAATGAGTTGAGGCGTACTTGGAAGGGTGGAATGACGGGTTTTTTTGTTTGTTTTGTGCCAAGACAACCAAAGGCGCGCCGCCGGTCGCCGACAGAAAGGGCAGCAATGGTGTTCCCTCGTGCACAGATAGCCCAAGTGGTAAAAGCGCGCGACACCACAGACGGCAGAATCGCGGAGACAGTGCTGTCGGCCTCTGCGGACAAAAGCTACTGTCTCTCAAGGCCAGTGCAGCACGCCTAATTTTTTTCGGGTGGCAAGTCATTACTTCGTGACCCCCCGCGCGGATACCACCTTGGAACAGAGGCTTTGCATTGCTTCGCGTGCGTTCAGTTCTCAAAGCGGCGGCACTTCGAAAAGCAGTTCCCGTTGTCGCGGCGGAAGTGATAGTAGATGGCTATATTTGTCGAACTTTAAGCCACCTCTCGAGCGTGTCGGGCTGTGTTCCTAATTGATCACAAGCGTGAAGCGGTCTTTTGTGGTACCAGGCTCCTCCACCTCTGGAGCCGACTTTGCCTGTTGTGGCTTGCTGAAATGGGTGCTGGAAGCGTCGGTGGTAGTGACAGCTTTATTGAATAGTGACCCTTTCGGCCCAGTTGATGAGTGCTTGCTGTAGTTTCTGATGGGGTGCTCTGAGCAGCTGTTCCTGTTTCCACGTCTGTTTAGACAGCTGGCAGGAGCGACTTGGCAGGGCTTAAACCCTCTCACCCCCAAAGAGCGTGACTTTAGGAAGCCAATATTTGAATTTTGCAGTTTTTTACGTAATGGGTTTCATTGCGCGTAGGTAATTATGGCCGGACTGTATGGGCAGCGGAATCTTCAGCCGTCTGACCCGGCGCCGACCGGTCTAGACGGCTAAGGATTCCGAAGATGGGGACCGACTTTGGCTTCTGAACGGTCAGAACAACCCACATGAGGTCGGAAGTGTTTCGGTATCAAGATGACGCAAGAGGAGACATCGCCACGCTGCAGGACTACCCGGCTTTGAAGGCGGTATTTATTCACTATAACACGAATTTGTACTTGTCTGCAGCGGTAGAAAGACTTTTCTTCTTTCGCCTGTCTTGTGCTGAGGCCGAACCGATGCTGCCTACAAGACAGCCTATTTGAGATGCTCACACAGCAACCTTCTCAGCAAAGCAGATCTTGTGTGCAAAATAAATGCATACTTTTTCTCAATTCACTGTTGTTCATTAGTGGTTCGACTGATTAGCTTGGACTATGCTATTTCTCGTATAGCTTATTTTGCTGTCACCAAGTATGTCGATTTCGGTGTCCAATGCTCGTTATGCTTGCAGTGAAATAGTGTACCTTTTTTTTGTAATTGTTACATGTAACTGTCATTATTGCTAATTATATACTTAGTGGCGCTGAGGGTACTGAAATAAATAAAGGAACTGAAAGTGTAAACGCGCTGAAACTTTACTTACAACGTTATGCTGCAGTTATAAATGTCTTTGCGGAGTATGAGCATCCTTGAAATAAATAAAGGTATTCCAGTATCTGTACTGCTGTATCTGTATTCCGGAATACTTTTTTAGTCTTATTGCGAAAGTATCGCCGAAATATCCAGTTACGTTAAACGCAAATGTATTTCAGTATCTGTATTTTAGGCTTCCAGTACATGCATTACGATATCTGTATTCCGGAATACTTTTTCGGGTATCTCTGCCGAGCCCTGATAGCAACGCACGGGGCGACGACCTTTAAAGCGCGCTGTTCTACGCTCTTCGAGCCCTTCCTGCCATCTCGCTAGTGATAACGAAAACACGCTGATGTACAACCGGCCTCTGAGTACCGCCACCGGCAAATGGTGTATATAAATAGCTCGCCGTTAGTGCCGTCTGTGGCCCAATCGTTTAGCGCCGCGCGCTACGGAGCGAAGGGTCGTAAGTTCTACTCCCGGTTATAAAATGTTTTCCAGTTTTTTTTTTCTTTGCATCTGTTAGTCTTTATACTTTACAACGTAATATCCGTGACGGAAATACTTTAGTGGAGCAGTGGTGGACCACGGCATAAAACACTTTCATGTCAAAAAATTGGCACATCCGGCGCCTTGTGATAATCGATTTCAAGCGAAGCAGTCAGCGAGTAGTTGCCTGTGCTGAATGTTTTTGGCTTTGAGCCAGTCGTACCGACATGGATCGACGTGTTTTTGTAAATGTAGTACTTGTGCGCACATTGTGGGCATACCAGGCACGTCAACTACACTGGCATTTAAAGGGTAACTTATAGTCTGAGGTAACGTCAGCAGCCACGATGGAACACAGATATCAGTATTACAGAAAGGAAGGGCACTTTACGATGCGATAATATAAATATCATACGTAAATTTTGTTAGCATATTCCTCTAGAGTCCGGCGACGCTTGAATATAGCTTCCTGAATGATAAGGATAAAAGCCATATGTTTTTTACACTTCTATAAAAGCGGATCCAACACTGGAACCACAACGGATGTTAACTCGAAACGACGCCTGTATTATAGGAGTGCGTATGTAATGTTTATTGCTTTGTTACAAAAAAGGCACAGTTTCGTCGCAAGGGCGAAGCAATCAATAGCTACAAAATGGAATGTCACTCGAGGAACGACAAGCAGCTCGATACTTGCACCGCGCCGCTGAAGCACAAAGAAGGACGCCCGAAAAGAACGCACAGGTAGACAAGGACAAGCGGGTGCTCACAACTGTCACATTTGTTATATCATTGTGCTTCAGCGACGCGCTGCAAGGGTCGACAGCGGAGAATCAGATGCTGTTAGATATTTCTTTTTTTTTTTTTAACTGCGGCGCGTCGAGTGACCCCTCTACGTCTCCTACCACACCGGGGCGTCTGACGCGAGTTGTGCCTAGAATGCCTCGATGCGCGCACCCCCACTGAGAGTGGAGTCAGCTTTTCAAAGGGCAGATGCCCCGCCTCCTCGACCTTGGCGGCAGTGTGGCCGCCATTTTGACTCCTCCGTGCGGGCACTTGTGCGTGGCGCGCATGTTGTTAGGTCGGTGCTCGTTTTCCTCCAGTTTTATGCGCTCGCTATCGTCACCACGACCGGGTGTTGCGTGCCGCAGTGCACCAATCATTCCAGGAACTCTGGAAGTTGTACCGTTTTCCAAAAGACCCGAAAAGAAGGCTTCTTTAGACAGTGGAAATCGAACGTGACAAGTGGCATCCGACGAACACATCATCCATCGTCACAGGATAGCGCGCACTTACAACGGGGACAAAGGGAGAAGAACACGACAACACAAGCGCCAGTTTTCTGTTTTGTTATGTCACATCATCCACTTGCAACGTAAGTTTCCAGCCGGTACAGGCTTGCAAACAACTTCGAGCGGTGCCACTGCTTGTATCACAACTGGAAACATCCACGATGCGTCTCCTTTCGCCACAACACTGCCGCCCCCGCTACCGCGCACGCACAGAGCTCTCGGATGACATATGTGGTGCGTCACAATGTAACTGTTGCTGACTAGCAGCGCTCGGGCCGAATGAGGAGCGCATACGTGCACGTGTACTAGCCGCCACCGCTGCCAAGTATGGCGAAAAGCCGCATTCGCCGGGAGCGTCTATCCCAATTAACGCATATAGCTCGGCCGCACGAGCGTCACGCCAAAACTTGGGCTTGCGTTCTCTACTTTGAATGGACATGCGAGCAAAACTTGTGCAGGCGTCAACCTTGCATAAGAAATAGACACACTGATATCGGCTGTATGCTTAAAAGATTTTGGTTCACGTGTGCATGAATCCTGCGTTTTACTTAGTAAACATTACTTACTGCACTTGGTTGGTCCTGTATCTGCCTTTGATTTTTGCCGTCGCTATTTTTTATGTGAAATATATCATGAAATATATTATGCGTGTTTGTCTGCAGGTGATATCCTTCTTTTTTCTAGTAATAACTATTTGCGGGAATTTATAGTCCCAAAACCATGATATGATTACGAGAGAAGCCGTAGTGGAGGGCTCCAGAAATTTCGACCATCTATTGTTCATTAACGTGCACCTAAATCTGAGTACATGGGCCTCTGGCATTTCGCCTCTATCGAGATGGGGACACTGCGGCCGGTATTCAAGCCAGCGACCTTCGGGTCAGCAGTCGAGCACCATAACCACTCCAACACCACGGCGGGTCCTTGTTTTCTATATTTCATTCCGTCGTTTAAGTGCGCCGTCCGTGTTGTTCTGTGTTGTCTGATGCCCACGTATGTATGTATGTATGTATGTATGTATGTATGTATGTATGTGTGTATGTATGTATGTATGTATGTATGTATGTATGTATGTATGTATGTATGTATGTATGTATGTATGTATGTATGTATGTATGTATGTATGTATGTATCTGTGCAGTTAAATCTGTTTATTCGCTGTTTGTGACTTAAGAGGGTGTTGAGGCGAGCTCGTTGGTACGGATCCATTAGAATGCAGCGCTTAAAGAACTCGCGTCCTCGCTGTTTGTGTGTTTCAAGGTTACCTTTTTGTCTTGTCCAAAACCCATACGCAGTTCTTGTTTTTTAAATCATGCACGATCACTGTGAAGCAACTACAGGCTTTCTCGCTCAATTTAATCTAAGCGCCAGCCAAATTAATCTGGGCGCCAGTCAATTTAATCCAGCCGCCACTCAAGTTAATCCAAGTACCAGTCATTTTAATTCAGCTGCCACTGAAATTAATCCAAACGCCTGCCGGTTTAATCCAATCGCCAGCGAATTTAATCCAAGCATGTCGTCCGTTACTACTTTGCGACTTCAAGACGATGCAAAAATTTAGGAAACGCTTAGAATTAATAGCTTTGGAGCGAATTAAAGGGTGATTTAATCAGGATGTATAGCGTAAAGCTCGAGTGAGTCGCTAGTGATCACTTTTTCTAGCGTGACCGTCGCTGCAGAAATCCACCTTGTGATCACTGGTATCAAAATGTGATTAACTCAGCGCTTATGTTGTACTCTTGCAAGCACCAATGACCTTAAGATATTTGGGATCACTATTAATATGATCAATTTTCATTTCATTTATTGATACTGTCAGCCCTTTTTGGCCGGCTAATACAGGAGTGGAATGTAATCATATTAAACAGAAATGTGCATAAGAGAAACATAAGAAAAGGAACCTTCACTACTGGAACACATATCATTTCACAGCGCATATCAAGATACATATAACAAATCTATCATAATTGCTAGGTATGTAGTTTAAGCAGAGGAGTTCATCAGTGAACAATAAGAAAAGAGAGCATCCCTGCCGAAAAACATATATTTTTGCGCATAATAAAACACATAATAGATATTATAACCTAGTTACAAAGCACGTAGCGAATTCAAACATGTCATCACAATCTTAGCGCATGGCATCAACGTACACTATAGGTTGTATTGCTTCTAGAAAGTCTGTAAGCACTTTAATTTTCACAACCGACTCTGGTAACAAATTCCACTGCTGAATTGCCCTAGGGACGAAGCTGTACCTGAAACAGTCATTATGAACTTTGTGGGGCGGTATGTATATACTGTGTCTGTGTCTTGATGATTCTTGTGTTTTGATTTCAAAGTACCTGTCGTTTCGCACCGTCAGCGCAGATCGCATCACACCGGCCGCTGCATGTACTGCTCTCGTTGTACCTGCTCTATGACGTCGAATCGTTAGTGCTGCATTCGTGCTCCCACGACCTCATTTTGGGCGGGGGTTTCTCTTCGCTAATAAGGCAATTATCTACTGCTCTAATGCTGAGGTTGCATTTGATGTGCTTTGTGACGCCCGGTTATTTGAGGCTCATGAAACCGACGAAAAAGTATTTGTTGGGGAAGACGTTTCAATACCACCGCACTCTTTTGCCCTTGACAAGTTGTCCTGCAACAGTATCGCCGAGTCGAGCGCCCTTTTTAGGGGCGAAGCTCCTTATGCCGTGGGTCTGTCCATCCTCCGTTTGTTTATATATATAAATATATATATATATATATATATATATATATATATATATATATATATATATATATATATATATATATATATATATATATATATATATATATTGAAATAGGGGTGTTGTACGTGAAGAAAGGGTCAGACGTTGCTTTGTGAAAGGCTCTTTATCAGGCAGGTCCGGCTACCAGCGAGCACGAGCGCCAGCGACAACCACAGTCACCGATTGTAGTCTTCCTCTTTCATAACAGCGGAGCGTCTGTCATTCGCATTCAGTACAATTACTCCCCGCGCAATAAGGAGCCATCCTGGCGCCCTAGGGGCCAGAAAACACAGGAGGATCGTAGCACTGTTTGAGTCTGGACACGTGAACGATTTCCTGCCCACGGCGGCGATGGTCAGAAGACGGTTCCAGTGGCTCGATGAGGTAGTTCACCTGCGAATTCTGCTGAAGTAGACGATATGGACCGTGGTACTTGGAGACCAGCTTGGTAGAAAGGCCAGGAGTAGTAGACGGCACACGCAGCCAAACGAGCGAGCCAGGATCGTAGGAAGTAGTGCTAGTGGGCGCGTCATGGTGGTGCTTCTGGCGCCCCTAGTCTTGTGTAGTGAATGAGCGTACAAGTTGGCGGCATTCTTCAGCATATGTAGCCGCTTGGGATAGAGTTGTAGACTCTGAGGCATCGGGTCGGTACAAAAGAATAGTGTCCATAGTAATAGAAGGCTCGCGTCCGTAAAGGAGGAAAAATGGGGAGAACGCAGTAGTGCTTTGAATGGCGGTATTATAAGCGAAAGTAATAAACGGTGGTACTCGGTCCCAATCGGAGTGGTCTGACAAGTTGTACCTAGACAGCATGTCACCGAGAGTATGGTTAAAGCGTTCTGTCATCCCATTGGTTTGAGGGTGATAGGCGCTTGTGGTACGGTGCACGACGCGGCACTCACCCAACAATGCTGTGATCACATCCGAGAGAAACACACGACCGCGATCACTCAGCAACTCTCGGGGGGCGCCATGACGAAGGACGAGATTGTGGAGAATAAAAGTGGCCACGTCTTTTGCTGTAGACGAAGTAAGGGGTGAAGTTTCGGCGTACCGTGTGAGGTGGTCGACGGCAACGATGATCCAACGGTTACCGTCTGCAGTGCTGGGAAGGGGACCGTAGATGTCGATGCCGACGCGGTCGAACGGTCGGGCAGGGCATGGCAAAGGGAACAAGGCGCCGGCAGCGTGTTGAAGGGGACTCTTGCGTCTCTGGCATGTGGGACATGCCCGAACGTACTGTCGAATGAAACGGTACATGCCACGCCAGTAATATCGAAGCCTGATTCGAGAATAAGTTTTAAGGAAACCTGCGTGGCCGCATTGTGGGTCGTCGTGGAACGTACAACAAATTTCGGACCGGAGGTGACGCGGAATGACGAATAACCACTTACGGCCGCCGGTTGTGTAATTTCGACGGTACAGTACGTCTTTGCGAGTGGTGAAGTGCTCGGTTTGCCGACGCAATGTCCGAGAAGATGGAGAAGGGGTCCGACCAGACAGAACGTATAGAATGGAAGCAAGCCAAGGATCCTTGCGTTGCTCGGAGGGCATGTCGGAGATGGTGAGGGCGGTGGTATCGCAGCTAGTATGTGTGAAGCTGGCAGAGTCAGGAGACACGGGCGAACGGGAGAGGGCGTCTGCGTCTGAATGCTTGCGGCCAGAGCGATACACCACGCGGATATCGTATTCCTGGAGCCGTAACGCCCATGGGGCAAGGCGACCCATTGGATCTTTTAGTGACGACAACCAACACAGGGCATGGCGGTCAGTCACTACGTCAAATGGGCGTTCGTACACGTAAGGCCGAAATTTCTCTATCGCCCAAATAATGGCAAGGCATTCCTTTTCGGTGACAGAATAGTTGCTTTCGGCTTTGGTAAGACTTCGGCTTGCGTAGGCAACGACGTACTCTTGATTGTCATCTTTTCGTTGCGCAAGAATAGCGCCGAGCCCGACACCGCTAGCGTCTGTGTGGTTCTCAGTGGGTGCAGATGGGTCGAAGTGTCGCAGAATAGGAGGTGACGTGAGGATGCGGCGCAGTTCCTTGAAAGCATCCTCACAAGGGGGAGACCACGCCGAAAGATCACTAGAGCCAGCGAGGAGCTTGGTCAAAGGAGCGATGATGGTAGCGATGTTGCGGAAAAAGCGCCGGAAATAGCAACAAAGGCCGATGAAGCTTCGAAGCCATGGAGGAAGGAATACTAAGGACAGGCCCTATCGTATTCCAATGCATTGCGAAAAGTGTGGCGGAAGTGACGTCAGATTTATGGGGCAAATAAACCGGTATGGGACAAACAAAACAGCAGACTCCCCGCGGCGTGCTCTTCGCGGTGGTTAGCTTCTGCGCAGATTTGTAGTCCCGGCGTAAACTTAGCGCGTATTGTGCGGTTCGCACGCAGTAAAATGTTGCAAGCAGACGTTTACCAGGCTGTTCGTGCGTGGCAGGCCCGAGCGCTGCGTGCTGAAATTCTTTGTGGAGCGTTTTTGTGCAACAGTACAGAATGCCGGTACGTGCCGTGATCAAAAACGTTCAGCCCTTGCATCATCGTATTCGAACTCACCTAGCAGTGACTTGCGCGTTATTTTGGGCGTTAGGCCTTCTCTTTCTCGTAGCCCGATTTCCCGATCTGTTGCCGGATTAGCGGTTCTTTGTTCGTGTATATGGAGTGAGCGTAGTAGCTATTCGGCGCAACGCCAACTTATAGATGACGTAACTTCAAGTCGAAAAGAGGACACCGCTGTATTGTATACGCGATCGTGCACGTAAAGTTTGTAATTCCAGTACGCACACAACAAGAAGCAAGCAGCGAGCGCACAATACATACATCACGTAGTCCGATAACAACAACATAAGTTTATTGCCCTTTCGTTGGACGACACAGCCTCTAAAAACGTACGATGCCTTCGGCGCATGTTATGTACGGCGCATCAGACGCCAAAAACAAAAGTTCACGTGTGTTCTGAGTTGACACAATGAGTAAGAAGCAACAGAGCGCACATCCGAGAGCTTCGCATGCAAATACCATGCATTAGTGATCAGCAATGAAGCGAACGTGTACGTACACATGAAAAGTGACACCCGGTACTGTCCGCAGAGCACGCGATTTGCACCGGGTATACGCAACCATACACAACAGCTGGGCATTGCGTAGCTTTCCTAAAGAAGACACACAAGGAGCAGCATGCGTGAATCGACTGCGCCGCGGCGCCGGCGCCGCTTGCACGGCGAAAAAAAAAGGCTCGAATCGCGCATGCGCTTGCAAACATTTGCAAACGACACGGCGGAAATCGCGAAATGTTTTGAGGCTCCTTCGCTAGGAGGCGATGCGGATGTTTGCGATGTGGAGGCTTCACGAATGTGACGTCAGGGCCTCTCCTTATTTTTCCTTCCTCCATGTTCGAAGCTGTTTCAGGGTAGTTGGTTTTGGGAAGGCTGAAACGGCTGTTAGTTTGGTGGGATCAGGGAGAATACCGTCCTTCGAAACCACATGCCCTAGGATCGTAAGTTGCCGAGCGTCAAATTGGCATTTCTTCAGGTTCAGTTGAAGTCCCGCGGCGGAGAGGCAAGCAAGAACGTGCTCGAGGCGGGTTAAATGGGTCGCGAAATCGGTAGAAAAGATGACAATGTCGTCTAAATAACAAACGCAAATATTCCACTTGAGGCCTCAAAGGATCTTGTCCATCATACGCTCGAAAGTGGCAGGCGTGTTGCAGAGGCCAAAGGGCATGACTGTAAATTCGTAAAGGCCGTCGGGCGTAACAAAAGCCGTTTTTTCGCGATCGGCCTCCGCCATGGGCACCTGCCAGTAGCCGGAGCGCAGATCTAAGAAAGAAAAGAATTCTGCGCCCTGTAGGCAGTCTATGGCATCGTCGATGCGTGGTAGAGGATAGACATCCTTGCGCGTGATACGGTTGAGACGGCGGTAGTCCATGCAGAACCTGATGGATCCGTCCTTTTTCTTCACCAGCACAACTGGAGAGGCCCAGGGGCTTCTGGACGGCTGAATTATTCCACGCTTGAGCATATCGTCTACCTGTTGATCGATGACACGGCGTTCGGAAGTCGACACACGGTATGGACGCTGTCGCAGTGGTGCATGTTGACCGGTATCAATACGATGGACAACTGCTGACGTTCGACCTAAAGAAGGCTGGTCGTGGTCGAAGGAGGCTCGAAAACGCTGGAGGAGTTGGACAAGCTGTTTCTTCTGCACAGGCGTAAGGTGGGAATCGACGGCTTTGCAGAATACGTCCATAGGAGCAGCTGTGTCAGTTGCAGAAGTGATGGCACAAGGCAGTAGTGATGCCGTGCCTCCAAGTGTTGTATCGTCGAAAATGTCAGCAAAAGTAGTGAGGCTCCCCAGACATCCACCGCGTAGTACAAGAGACGGGACAGCAGAGACGTTGCACGCGTAAAGTGCCGCATAACCATTGCAAAGTTTGATGACGGCAAACAGGAGGATGAAGGTTCGGTGACGCGCACTCATTACAGATGGCAGGAACAAAACAGTAGAGATAGTGGCAGCAGGCGAAAACACAGGCACTATGACGGCGGACAAAGGCGCGATGTGGATATCAGCTGCGGCAAACACTTTAGGGGGACTGCGGTCGTCGAGGTCAGGGCACGGACTCGACAACGTGAGTTCAGCACGAGCGCAGTCTACGAGGGCCTGATGGGTAGAAAGAAAATCCCATCCTAGAATGACGTCGTAGGATGATCGCGGAAGAACGACAAACTTGACGGCATACCGAACATCTTGAACCACAACACGAGCTGTGCACTGAGTCGAAGGCGTGATGTAATGCGATGTCGCTGTACGCAGGGCAAGATCCGTAAGCGGTGTGGTCACTTTTCTCAAACTGCGCCACAGTTTCTCACTAATGACAGAAACTACGGCTCCTGTGTCGAGAAGTACACTTACGGCGATACCTTCTACTACTATATCAATTTCGTTGGGCGAATAAAGAGGAGGTCTTGGAGAGTTCGACGACAACGCAGTTCTTGCCTCCGGAACTGCGGCTGTCAGTTTTCCTCTCGTGCGGGGCTAGGTCGTCGAAGCATCGGGGAGATGGATCGGCGACGGGGCGAAGACGAACGGCGCGAGTCGAAAGAGCGTTGATGGGAAAACGTGTCAGCGACAGCCTAAGAAAGTCGTTGGCAATGCTGGGCAGCCTGATAATTGGAGGAAGGCACACCGTCCTGAGACTGGAAGCTGCGACGTCGACAGTAGCGGGCTATATGCCGTGCCAAACCGCATGCGAAACATATTGGCCGATTATCAAAGGTGCGCCATGGGCTAACGACAAAAGGTC
Organism: Rhipicephalus sanguineus; assembly: GCF_013339695.2. Lineage (NCBI taxonomy): Eukaryota > Metazoa > Arthropoda > Arachnida > Ixodida > Ixodidae > Rhipicephalus > Rhipicephalus sanguineus. The sequence continues at coordinate 157,132,374 of NC_051180.1, forward strand.
CGGAGGGCGAAGTAGGATGGGGTACCACCGTGCGTGTGTCGGCGGCAGCGTCGTGTAGAAGGACCCGGTGGCCCGGTAGGCGCCAGAAACAGATGGAGCCGGTGGTCTGGCAGCGACGGCCGCGTAGGTCAGCGGTGTAGGGGCAGGCGGTGATGGTGGTAGTGCCTGTGCGACTTGCGCCTGAATGACCTGACGAAGACGTGGTTCCAATGATGTCACTGGTTCAGGTAATTGGGCGACAAGGGAAAGTTGACGCGCAACTTCGTCCCGGATGAACTGCTTGATCTGTGGCAGTAAAACGGTGTGATGAGCAGCGACGTCATCGACAAGGGCGGAAACCTCAGCTGTAGCCTCAGCAGCGTGGCGCGTCGTGACACGCTGCTTTCGCAACTCGTCGTACGACTGACAGAGTTGTACCACGCCTGAGGGTTCCGAGCGACAAGCATCTGAAACGTGTCGTCGTCGACTCCTTTCATGATGTGTTTTATCTTGTCCATTTCGGCGAGAGATGGGTCGACGCGCTTGTATAGGGACAAGACATCTGATATAGCTCGTAAACGTCTCGTCCCGGCGCTGGGCTCGGCTACGCAAACGCTGTTCCGCGCGAAGCCGGCGCACGGCGGGACGAGCGAAGACCTCGGTGATGGTTGCGTTAAAGGTCGACCAGGTGGTGATGTCAGCCTCATGGTTTTTACACCAGAGGCTGGCCACATCAGCTAGGTAAAAGCGCACGTTGGTGAGCTTGTCGCAGTCATCCCATTTGTTGGAAGCGCTTACGAGTACATACTCAACGATCCAATCCTCGACGTCGTGCTCGCCATTGCCGTGAAATACGGGCGGGTCGCGTTGCCGTTGCACGCCAGCACACAAGACTGTCGTTGTGGCGGCAGCAGCTTGCGAAGGGCCAGGTGCAGTCATGTTGAAAGGCGATGGTAGCGTCCGATTGCGAAGTTCCAGGATGATGGGAACCCCGGCTCCTCCACCACTTGAAATAGGGGTGTTGTACGTGAAGAAAGGGTCAGACGTTGCTCTGTGAAAGACTCTTTATCAGGCAGGCCCGGCTACCAGCGAGCACGAGCGCGAGCGACAAGCACAGTCACCGATCGTCGTCTTCCTCTGTCATAACAGCGGAGCGTCTGTCATTCGCATTCAGTACAATATATATATACCGAGTATCCCAGCTATCTTTAGCCAAGGGTTAAAAATACAATATTAGAGGCAGCTGAGTGAAATTACTAGCAAATTCCTGACAGTCACCTTGCGCACTACAGAAATTTTTTTGGTAATTAACCAACTTGTTATTTAGGATTATTTAATAAATTCCTAAATATTGACTGTCGGCAAGAAATGCGGCTTGCAAAGTTCGAGAGCGTCTTCAGAAACCCCAATTCTACTATTTGCGATAAAGAAAGTCTCACGTATACCATTTTTTCCAAGCTGCAAAGAAAGCCCGCAAAATACAGAAAGAACCACGTGACTAGCGCATTCGCCCGCCGCGAGAATGCTGCCCTCAGCCGTTGTTTGAGCGAACGAAATCAGGTGCGGCCGCGACACGGCGGCTCCGTTGGAGCGGTAGGCCGAGAAGTCGATGGTTGTTTTTTTGGGCCACGTCAGCCAGTTGGCGCGCGTGACGGTGCAAGTTGTAGCGAGGACGGGCCAAAAAACCACCGTCAACTAATCGGCCTACCGCTGCAACGGAGTCGCCGAGTCGCGGCCGCAGCTGATTTCGTTCGCTCAAACCACGGCTGAGGGCAGCATTCTCGCGGTGGTCGAATGCGCTAGTCAAGTGGTTCTTTTTGTATTTCGCGGGCTTTATTTGCAGCTTGTAAAAAATGGTATACGTGAGACTTTGTTTATCGGAAATAATAGAATTGGGGTTTCTGAAGACGCTCTCGAACTTTGCAAGCCGCATTCTTGCCTACATTCAATATTTAGCAATTTAATTAAATAATCCTAATTAACAAATTAGTTCAATACCAAACAAAAAATTACCTATAGTGTGCGAGGTGACTGTCAGTAAATTGCAAGTGATTTCACTCGTCTGCCTCTGATATTGTATTTTTAAACCCGTGGCTAAAGATAGCTGGGACACCCTCTATATATATAATTGCATATAATATCGCTAGATGGTGCTAGTTTTAGTATAGTTCCAAAGGAACCAAAGGAATTGGTTGGAGAAGGCGGAAAAGAAGAGGCTAGAAGAAGAGGTACAAGAAGCCAGGAGGAATGTAAATAAAATGGCTGAAAGCAAACTACTTTCGTTATGACCTTTGCATGCCCACGTAGACGATGTGGAACGGGACCCTATACTTACTGCGGTGGACGTTCTCCGCCTTACCGAGATGTGGAACGCCAAAAGACCGTATATCAAAGGATACGTTCCAGTCGTGTGCATCGATGATGCAGAGCGTCCTGCAGGTGGTGTGGCCGTATACGTCAAACAAACAGAATAGGCACAAGGTCGGAAAATACTACCAACGACACAGAGCCACAGTGGTGAATATGCTGCCATTGACTTTGATGGCTGCATCATCACGACCATGTACCTTGAACCCAATTTGTCGAGTTGAAATACCAAGACATTCATTGACACGGTATTGTGTAATTATGACAAGTACAAGAATAGACCATTTGTGTTAGTTGGTGACCTGAATGTGGATATTACCGAAATTATAACAAACAAGTGGTTAATACAATATATGGCAGCCAAATATGCTCTAATGTGCACGTTCTTTGAGCAACCCGTACAGGAACCGCTATCCCTTCATTTCACGGACCATGAAGCCGTAATAATGAACGGACAACGCAAGCCAAGCATCATCTAATTAAGAAAAACAAGAGTTTGATGTTTGTAATACACACACAGTGTTTCTGACTCATTATATGATTATTGATGGGGCGTTACACGGAAGATTAACAGTTTACCGATGATTTCCTCTGGAGCTTCGCCACACTCATCATCATTCAACACGTGGATATGCTGTGTTTACGCCAAATGCCATTTTCGTCCGTCGCAAATGCTCCCCGTGCCTTTTGCCCTTTTGAAAATTTGTGATGGCGTCAGCAGGATGCTTGTCTCGAACCTGCTGTCATGTCCTTTAACACTGCTTCGTGGTGAGTGCATCGGTCGTGTGCACAGTTATACCGCCGAACACGAAGTCGCCGGAACACGAAGTCGCCGAAGTCGCCGGCTCCCCGCAGCAGACTACTACGCCTGACGTACTGAGGAGCTCCATCGCCGACACGTTAACCGTTTCTCAACGCGCCCAGCTTCTACGCCCCCTCGACAGGTTCCGCTCGTCCTTCGACTGTCAGCATGCTTCCCTCGGCCGCACGTCAGCTGTAAGTCACCGCATCCACACGAGTACCAATGCGCCACTGGGACAAAAACCCTAGCGTGTGTCCGCAACGGAGCGCCAGGTTACCGACGATCAAGTAGCTGACATGCTGAAGCGCGGCGTCATCCAGCCTTTTAATAGCCCCTGGGCATCTCCCGTTGTTCTCGTTAAGGAGAAGGATGGGTCAATTCGCTCCTGTGTTAATTACCATCGACTTAACGAGATAAATCGAGAATACATTTGCTCCTTACCGAGAATTGACACCGCCCATGACTGCCTTCAAGGCGCGGATTTCTTCTCTTCTATCGACTAACGGAGCAGCTATTGACAGCTCCCCATGGCACCTGACAACTAACCTAAAACGGCTTTCGTCAGACCTGATGGCCTTTACGAATTCCGTGTCATGCCTTTTGGTCATTGCAACACGCCCGCAACATTCGAGCGGATGATGGACAATCTTTTGCGTGGTATCAAGTGGAAAACGTGCCTGTGCTACTTAGATGACGTGGTTATACGTTCACCAGATTTTACCACGCATCTCTGCAGGCAAGAGGAAGTACTACAGTGCCTGACTATCACCGGCCTTCAGCTCAACCTGAAAAAATGCCGCTTTGGCGCAAGTCAGCTCACGCTCCTCGGCGATGTTGTATCCAAAGACGGAATTCTTCACGACACCGCCAAGTTGCGGGCGGTCGCTGACTTTCCTCGACCTGCGTCTGAAAAAAAAAATGCCAGGCCTGCGCTGAAAGCGCAGCTCAGTCACAGTGAAAGCTGGAAGAGCGGCATTTTTAGAGACCGTTATAAACTCTCTTGGGGCTACTAATACAACTACACTACTGAGGTGCCCACTACGCCATAAATAATAAATTTTGTGAAGTTCGGAAGCGTCTAATACGCTATTACTCGTCATTCTGCAGAAAATCGAGGTACGAGCTACAAACCTGTAAAGCATTATGTGCACTTCGTTGCTGCGACAGCAGATGACGATGAAGAATTATGGCTGATCCCTTTGTAATGGGATGGAAGCTTTAAACGACCCATTAGTAACGTAATTCACATTGTGTGACGCCCGGCTGTTACTTAACTGTCCCCCCACACTTTATAACATACGTTAACCGGAGAAACTGAGAGAGAGAGAGAGAGAGAGAGAGAGAGAGAATTAGCTTTATTGCGATCCCGAGGAAATGGATCACGGGAGCCTTATGGTCTTCCTTGGCAACCAATAGAAGTTCACTTGCGAGGAACCCACTACACTATAAATCGTCATAATTTTTGTGAAGTAGGGAAGCAGCCACTATGCAATTTTTCGTCATACTGCGGAAAACCCTGGTACTCGCTGAACACCTGTAAGGCATTATGTGCACTTTGTTGATGCAGTGGCGGATGACGATGAAGAAATATGGCAGAGCTCTTTGTAATGGGTTGGAAGCATTCAACAACCCACTCGTTGCGCATTTCGCATTGTGTGAGGCGTGGTTACAGAATTCGCGTTGTGTAACACTTGGTTGTTATATTACTCTGCTACCACGCTACATCACATATGCTATTGTGGTTCCTTCTCGATATGGAGGCTGTATAGGGTCTTTTTGCAAAGCAGTTTCAAACACCGGCATGGCATTGTTTTAGAAACTGCGTTGCAAAAAATACCGGCATGGCTGTTAAAGAAAAAAAAACACCGGCATTGCTCTGAGGTAGAATAATGGGCTCCCACGCAGAGAGCCCAGGTTTGGACCTCGTTTTATCCCGGGTATTTTTTCCTATTTAGATTTTTTCTTATTTCACGCAATAGTGGTTACGAACACCGGCGGCGGCGGAAAACTACGGCGCAAAGAACGGCCCTTGTTGTGATCTCATAACAGCTTTCCCTGTAAAACTTCGCGACATCCTTGGTCTCTGTTCCTACTTTCGCCGTTTCCTTCGGAATTTTGCGAGCATCACCACACCCTTGAATCGGCTCCTACGAAGCCATTCGAAAAGTTGCGTTTGGTCGCCCGCCTGTGACGAGGTACTCGCTGACGCCTACAAATCTCCAAGAGTCGCGCTGTCCGCAAACCTCACCGCCAATCCTGCGTCACTTCGACCCTTCCGCTCCGACTGAGGTGCACACCGACGACAGTGATGTTGGACTCGGCGCCCTGCTCGCGCAGCGCAAATCGGGGTTCCGAAAGCACGCCGTCCAATACGCAAGCCGTACCCTCACTAAAGCCGAAAAGAATTATTCTGTTACGGAGAAGGAATGTCTGGCCATAATTTGGGCTCTTGGTAAATTTAAACCTTATCTATATGGCCGCCCCTTCGACGTAGTCACAGATCACAATGCAATTTGTTGGCTATCCACGTTGGAGGACCCCTCCGGTCGTTCAGCCCGCTGGGCTTTGCGGTTGCAAGATTTCGACATGCGTGTCGTGTAAAGGTCTGGCCGATGCCACACCAATGGCGACGCCCTATCACGCTGTGACATGGCATCTGAGCAACGCAAGATGCCTGGATCAGCGCCCTTCTGCGATTCCTTTCCGACCCGTCGACTCTTTCATCAGCTTCTCGAGCATTGCGCCGTCAAGCTTCTCACTTTTGAAATCCGCAATGGTCTCCTATATCGGCGGAACTACATGTCTGACGGTCGCGCGTGGTTACTGGTCATACCTCGCCATCTTCGGGCAAAAATATGTTCAGCCTTCCACGTTGACCCACAGTGCGCACATGCGGGCGTCTTTAAAACATACACCCGACTTTCCTCCAGGTTTCATTGGCGAGGCATGTACGCCTTTGTGCGCAAGTACATTCGGTCCTGCCCACAGCGCCAGCGACGCAAAGCTCCTCCTCAGTACGCCTCTGGTCAGCTCCAGCCAATCCCGCGCCCGGCAAGGCCCTTCGACCGCATTGGAATTCACCTGTATGGGACCCTTTCATGCACGGCTTGCGGAAACCACTGGGTAGTTGTCGCTGTCGACGACTTGAAGCAATACGCAGAAACAGCCGCTCTGCCTGCTGCCACGGCCCGCGACATATCATCTTTCCTTCTGCGGAACTTGATTCTCCGTTACGGCGCACCGCGCGAACTTCTGAGGGATAGGGGACGTGTGTTCCTTTCCGAAGTCGTGAACGCACTGCTTGCCGAATGTCGTATCGTTCATCGTACTTCTACCGCCTACCATCCGCAAACTAAGGGCTTGACGGAAAGATTCAACCGCACCCTTGGCGACATGATCTCTAAGTACGTTTCCTCAGATCACTCTGACTGAGAGCTAATTTTGCCCATCGTGGAGGTACGCCTAGAACACTGCTCTAGAGGCGACTACATGCTTTTCGCCATTTTTCCTCGTATATGGCCGAGAACCTTCGACCACGCTCGATACCATTTTGCCGTACCGACCCAATGCATCCGAACCTACGCCCAACTCTGAAGCTGCCCGCCGTGCTGAGGATTGCCGTCAGCTCGCCCGGTCATTCACAACCATCGACCGATGGAGACGAAAATCTCGGCGCGACGATGACCACCTGTGTTCTCACTTTCTCCCGTACTCTCTTGTGTGGCTCTGGGTTCCAGCTGGCCCTAATGGCCTCTCCTCCAAGTTTGTTTTCACACATAAGGAACCCTACGGTGTTGTTGACCAGAGGCCACCTGTGAACTATATCATCGAACAAGTTACACCATCTATAGAGCAACGCTTTCGGGATCGTGAAACCAATGACATACAGCATCTGAAGCCCTATAATGATCTGCTCGTAATATGTTCGCCATGAGTCGCCAGGATGGCTGCTTTCCGACGGGGGACGAATTTTAGTAAAGAGGAATGTCTAGAGCTGCAGCTACATCGCCAGCCCTGAGCGAGGTACGACCTGAAGCTGGCTAGCCTGTGTTTGCTGCAACACTGCCCGCGTTACTGCTGCTACTGTTTTTGGTGCTACTGTTCCGACGCACTTACCGCTTGTAGCCCAGTCTTTTCATTGTAGTTTATGTTTTATTTCAGAGTATCCTTTTACGTTTGCCTGTCGCGATAATGTTGTTAGCTGAGATTTCCATGAAGGGAGACGAAGGGATGAGTTACTTCTTAATCATTGGATAATTATGTATATATGCAGTATTTTCATGGACTATTACTCATAAGTTCGAGTATCTCAATTGTTTGACGGGAGAGTGAAACCAACTGCAGAAGTTGTTTAGTCTTACCAAGATTCTGTATTGGCTGCTTAGTTCAAATGGCAGCGAGGCCGCTAATTATTATCTTGCTTTGCAACGCAGAACGGCAAACATCACATTCACAGTAACGCATAGCGACGGCGCCACCACAATCAAACTGAAGGCGAATAACAGTAAGTACACCATTTCAATTGCTATCTTTTCGCACGCCACACGCGCTCCTTTCTTTGTATGTTTTATGTTGGCGGCCCATTGCGCGTGTAGCTGCTGTCTTGCGCAAATGGCTCCAGAATGTCTGAGAACATCACAGATGTTTTCAGGATCATGTGTTAGGTTTCCGCGCGCAAACGTGAACACCTTAGTTCGTTTCTCGAACTAACGCGGCCACCAGCGATAAGGATCGAATGTTTTATGCCGCATGTATAAATGCCGACACGCCTTTCCGCGGCTCAGTATTATAGACGACCGACGCTCTGTTCGCCGCTATCACTGTACAGTGTGTATTGCTGTAGTTTGGGTTTCCGCTTCTTGGCTTCAAATTCGGCCAAACAAAGAGTTTCGTCTAGGACACGCCGACTGCTGCCATAGTCGACTTCACGACCCCGCAACATCTGGTGGAGTGGCTGTTCTTTCATATTGTCACGTGGTCGTGACGTCGACGAACACAGCAGTCGGCGTTTGTAGGATGAAACTGTTTATTTGGCCGAACTTGTGGCCGGAAAATGAGAACTAGAACTACAGCAATGCACGCTGTACAATGATAGCGGCGAACAGGGCGTCGTCCGTTGATCAACGGACAAGCGGTCAAGCGCGTCGGCTTTTATACAGGTGCTGTGGAACTTTCCAGCAATATCGCTGGTGGCGGCGTTATCTCTCGACAACGCTGGAACATTCGCGTGCGGCGCGCAATCTTAACAAAACGATCTACTAGAATCGTGAAGCTTCTCGAACACTGCTTCGGGGCCAGCGTCGAGCGTTGATAACAGTCCTTGCTGGTCAAACTCGAACACATCAAAATAAAAGCAGAAGCGGGCGTGGCATTGCCCCCCTCTGAAAAAGCATCGTCCCGATGCTTGCAACAGAACATGGAAAGGGAAAAAACAAGTGCATACAATAACAAAGGAAGAAGTAGAGTCTCCAGGGTCGCTAACGCGCAAAAAACGGCTTAAGGCGCACGACATGGACGACTTCAGGTCGTGCGCGGCGTCGCTGGGAGTTCGTAATGCCGTCCGGGACGACCTCGTAGTCAAGAGCGCCGTGACGTCGAAGCACCTTGTATGGCCCGAAGTATCGCCGAAGAAGTTTTTCACTGAGCCCACGTCGGCGTATCGGCGTCCAGACCCACACACGGTCACCGGGTTGGTACTCCATGTGGCGTCGTCGAAGATTATAGTGACGGCTGTCGACCCTCTGCTGGTTCTTGATGCGCAGGCGGGCGAGCTGTCGAGCTTCTTCGGCGCGTTGCAAATAGGCGGCTACGTCGAGGTCGTCTTCGTCGGTGGCGGTTGGTAGCATTGCGTCGAGCGTCGTTGCCGGGCTCCTTCCGTAGACCAGCTTGTACGGCGTCATTTGCGTCGTTTCTTGCATGGCCGTGTTGTATGCGAAGGTCACATACGGAAGGATGGCATCCCACGTCTTGTGTTCGACGTCGACATACATGGCCAGCATATCGGCGATGGTCTTGTTTAGCCGCTCGGTGAGGCCATTGGTCTGTGGGTGGTACGCTGTGGTCCGGCGGTGGCTTGTTTGGCTGTATCTCAGTATTGCCTGAGTTAGGTCAGCAGTAAACGCCGTACCTCTGTCGGTGATGAGGACCTCTGGGGCGCCATGACGCAGGAGGATGTTCTCAACGAAGAACTTCGCTACCTCGACGGCACTGCCTCTAGGTAGGGCCCTTGTCTCGGAGTAGCGGGTGAGGTCGTCGGTAGCTACGACGATCCATTTGTTTCCGGTATTGGACGTCGGGAACGGCCCCAGTAAGTCCTTCCCAATTTGCTGGAACGGCCGTCGAGGTGGTTCGATAGGCTGCAGAAGTCCGGCTGGCCTATTCGGCGGTGTCTTGCGTCGCTGACAGTCCCGGCAGGTCTTGACGTAGCGAGTTACGTCGGCGACAAGGCGCGGCCAGTAGTACTTTTCCTGTATTCTTGCGAGCGTGCGAGAAACACCCAGGTGTCCAGACGTCGGGTCGTCATGCAGAGCCTGGAGGACCTCTGATCGGAATGTCGAGGGCACTACGAGAAGGGAATCGGCTCGAAGCGGCGAGAAGTTCTTCTTAAGAAGAACACCGTTGCGCAAGAAAAACGACGTCAGTCCTCGCGTGAATACCTTGGGAACAACGGTGGTCCTGCCCTCGAGGTATTCCACAAGGCCCCTGAGTTCTGGGTCCGCTCGCTGTCGTTCGGCGAAGTATTCGGCACTTATGGTTCCCAAGAAGCAGTCATCCTCCGTGTCGTCCTGCGGCGGTGGGTCGACGGGGGCGCGGGACAGGCAGTCAGCGTCGGAGTGTTTTCTTCCGGACTTGTAAACGACGGTTATGTCAAATTCTTGAAGTCGTAGGCTCCACCGTGCGAGGCGACCTGAAGGGTCCTTCAAGTTAGCTAGCCAACACAAGGCGTGGTGGTCGTCGTGGCGGCGGCGTCGGCGGCGGAGGGTCTTCGGTATTTCGTCGTACAGCAACCGCACCTCCATCGCTTGCTGCCCTTAGTTTTCCGGATGCGGGCTAGGTGACCGGCCCCGGGTTGGGCCAGTGTATGGTCGGCGTTGGGGAGAGGCGTAGCGGCCTGGCGACGGCGATCGGGAAGGTCCTTGGGGGTTCCACTGCGCTCCTGCCAGGTAGTCGGCGATGTCACGTGGTCGTTCCCCCTGCTGTGGACGCGGCGCGTCGACGGCGAACCCACGCAGTCCCATCTGTCGATAATGGCAGCGGCGGTAGGTGTGGCCGGCTTCTCCGCAGTGGTAGCAGAGTGGACGATGGTCGGGGGCGCGCCAAACGTCGGTCTTCCTCGGCGCGTATCGCTGACCGGCTGGCGGGCAGTATGACGTCGGTGGTGGCGGCGGTGGCGCCTGGCGGCGGAACTGCTGGGGCGGCGCGGCGTCTTGACGTGGGCGAGGAGGGGGGGCGTTGCGTCGGGCTGCAGCAGCATAGCTCATTGCTTGCAGCTGCGGCGGTGCCGGTTGAGGAACACCCAGTGATTGTTGGATTTCCTCGCGTACAACGTCCGCAATCGACGTCACTTCGGGCTGTGTAAAAGGTGCGAGGTTTCGAAGCTCCTCTCGCACGATGGCTCGTATCGTTTCGCGCAAGTCGTCGTAGCCGAGGGCGTGAACTGCTGCGCTGTCTTGGAATGCGCGGCGATTGTATTGTCGAGTGCGCATCTCGAGCGTCTTCTCGATTGTTGTTGCCTCCGCGAGGAATTCTTGGATGGTCTTGGGTGGGTTTCTGATTAGTCCCGCGAACAGCTCCTGCTTGATTCCTCGCATGAGGAAGCGAACTTTCTTCTCCTCGGGCATCTCAGGGTCTGCGTGGCGGAACAGTCTCGTCATTTCTTCTGTGAAGAGTGCCACGTTTTCGTTTAGCAGCTGCACGCGGGTTTCGAGCAGAGCCTCGGCCCTCTCCTTGCGGACAACGCTGGTGAATGTTGCCAGGAACCTGCTGCGAAAAATGTCCCATGTTGTCAGGGTTCGCTCTTGGTTCTCGAACCATGTTCTAGCTGCGTCCTCCAAGGCGAAGAAGACATGCTGTAGCTTGTCTTCATTGGTCCAGGAATTGAAAAGGGCGACTCGGTCGTAGGCTTCCAGCCAGCTTTCCGGGTCTTCGAACGACGATCCGCGGAAGGTGGGTGGCTCCTTGGGCTGGCGAAAAAGGATTGGCGCAGGCTGCACGTGGTCGGTCATCGTCGCTGTGGTCGATGTTGAGATCTGCGGCTGCCTGGGTTTTTCGGGAAGGAGCCCGTGCTCTGGCTGCAGTCCCTTCTGCCTGCGGCTTGTTCGACGATCCGGGATTTCCTTGCCGTCGTCCTCGTCGCGGCTTGGGCTTGGGTCAGCGCTCCGCGGTGGCGTCCGGATCATGAAGCAGCACCTCCACCAGATGTCACGTGGTCGTGACGTCGACGAACACAGCAGTCGGCGTTTGTAGGATGAAACTGTTTATTTGGCCGAACTTGTGGCCGGAAAATGAGAACTAGAACTACAGCAATGCACGCTGGTACAATGATAGCGGCGAACAGGGCGTCGTCCGTCGATCAACTGACAAGCGGTCAAGCGCGTCGGCTTTTATACAGGTGCTGTGGAACTTTCCAGCAATATCGCTGGTGGCGGCGTTATCTCTCGACAACGCTGGAACATTCGCGTGCGGCGCGCAATCTTAACAAAACGATCTACTAGAATCGTGAAGCTTCTCGAACACTGCTTCGGGGCCAGCGTCGAGCGTTGATAACAGTCCTTGCTTGTCAAACTCGAACACATCAAAATAAAAGCAGAAGCGGGCGTGGCAATATTCTGGACACCCCCGTCAAGCCGTGAACCCAGCCCAAATCGAAAAGTAGACATCGACACCCACGCTGAGCAGTGAGCAAGCCGCAGACAACAAGGTTTACAGCCAGAGTACGGGCCTCTACCTCAAAAGACCCGGCAAACCAAGACCCTGACCTGGACCACAGTGGCGATGACAACCACTGTGCTGCCTGCACCGATTCTGCTCTGCAACCCAGGAAGCCGCCAACATTCCGCGGATCACCAATTGAAGATCCAGAAAGCTCGTTGTAGATGTACGACCGAGTCGCTACTTTAAACAACTGGGATTCCGAAGAAAAACTGCGTCACGTCTACTTCCACCTAGAACACGCCGCAAGGACGTGGTTCGATAACCGGGAAACCGCGCTACAAACCTGGGACCTCTTTCGGACTACGTTCCTGAGCACACTCACGAGCTTGGTCCGCGAGGAAGGGGCCGCAGCTATGCTGGAGACCCGTGTGCCTACTAAAAACATTGGGATGGCTTTAGCTTTGTATGTCTCATAGTGGAGGCAGACGCGATCTTCATATCATACTAAAATTTGCATAGTTATTAAACAGAAACGAACTGCTGCCGGTAATTAATGGCACGTCAATCTGTGATGACAACAGCGCTAACTTTCTTTTATAATTCACTACGTAACTCCAAAAAATGTCAAGTGGACCGAGGAGCAGGTATAGTTAACCGGAGGTTAGTGCGAAGTTTAATAGCCGTTTCTCGCTTTTTCCAATGGGTGACATGTGCAGAGGCTTTACTTATGTCGACTCTAATCTCATTCGATAAATACACGCCTACAATTGATTGAATATTGTGATGTTTTTTTCGTGCAGCGTACAGCGCAGCCGTACCAGCGTACTGATCTGACGCTGTATCATTAGCTACAAATGCATAACAGCTGGGCCAAAAACAAGTGCAGTGCGCAGGAAAAATATACCATCATATTGGTTCAGTAAGGCGTACGAATGACAAGTCTTTGTTCTCGCATACGTGTCAGAGAAGCGCCGGCAAGTGCGACCAGCGGCGGCCGGAAGCGCGTCGCATCTGTGCTAATCGCTTCTTGTGCGGACACCGCACAGAAGAAAAAAAATCACACCATCTCCCGCTAAAGGGGACCATGAGGCGATTCGAAGCAGTGTTTCGGTCTGTGGAGCCCGCGTTTCAGAGGTGGAGCGGAGAGGGGGGAAAGGGGGAAATGGGGGGAGAGGAGAGGAGGATGGGAAAGGGAAATGAGAGTGGGAAAGGGAAGGGGAGAGGTGATGTGGAGAGGGAGGGGGAAGGGACTGAGTCGAGAGGGAAATTGGAGAGGGTTAGCGCATGTGCAGTAAGGGTGGTCACGCCGCACACCACCACCACCACCGGATTGAACTCCGCTATAAGATGCTTCACATCTAAAATGCCCCATTTATGTTAGCCGATGCCACAGCTCTGCTGTACAGTCATTCGTACTCATCGGAATCTTGTATCCTGAAACCCAGAAGCGCCGATAACACGTAGACTGACTCGGTCGGTACGCTATGCCTAGCCTTTGGTGGCAATCATGGTGGTAGATTATGATGGTGGTAGTCATACTTGGTGGGGCTTATCTCAACGGAGGCCGAAGGTAAGAGTTTGTGCATTTTACCTTCGCATGCATTTTCACTGTTACCTTAAAGTGCCGCTGAGGTAAGGGAGTGTGAGAGAATTGCCAGGGTTGCGTTTCTAGCGTGGCGGTATCAAGCGGCGGCTGTTTTGTGGTCTACCCGCTGGAAGGGCTCATTTACTTCTCGGCAACGGCGCGGCGATGTAACAGAGTTATAGGCACTGTTCACACCGACACATCTAGACTTGTAAACATCACAATGCAGCAGCACATCGCGGATGTATCCTGATAAGTACGTGCGCGAAATGTAAACAGTCACGGCTGCTGTGCTCCACAAAATATGAGGCGGGTATTGACGCCACACGAATAAAAAGAACGTGCTGGAAAGCTTAGTGATCGACGTTGGTTTCTTTGAACAGTAAACATTTTTCTGCACATTCAACAAGAAAACTAGAGCTGTGCGAATAGCAAAATTTTGGGTGCGAAGCGAATTCGAATATTGGAGTGTGAGTGCGAATCGAATCGAATATTTTTCGAATATTTCTCGAATATTTCTAGAATATTTTTCGAATACCTCGAAGCGAAATTGCAGTAAAAAAAGGTTGGAGAGGATTCCTAAGCATATTCTTATGAGATAGGAACATGAAAGTGTTTCTTTTCGCTAGGTTGATGAAGCGCTGGTAGGGTGGTGTTTCATAGTTGTCTTACCAAGAATGAGGCAATGTAGAGGCCGAATTGTATTTATTTACATGATTTGGTGCAACCAAAGTGTTGCCAACAAGACTTTACATGTGATAGGCAAAGATGCCATTTCCTCAGCCTCTCTTCCTCTTTCAACTTCTGTGGAAGCCCAACTGATGCGGCAGACAAGGGCGTGCTCCCTTCAAGTCAGGAGTTCCTAATACGCCTCGTAGACGTCGACATATAAGAACATCTGAAATTTTGGACGCTAAAAAGCTTCGGCTTCCGATTTTTCGGACTTCCTACCGATGTTTGAGTTCCAAAACAACATTAAATGAGCCCCCACCCCGGCCACATCTTTAATCTCCATGTTGGAACCAGCGTTTTCTTGAGTTAATACACTTGACACCGTAGCAGAGCTTGAAAGGCAGCTTTTTCGCAACGCTAGAATGTAGTGAGGTGAAGCATATTGAAAATCTAGGGACCACTTCTAATCCGACGTTGACTGTGTCTTGCCAAAGGTCGACCGTAACGGAGCTTGAAAGGCAGCTTTGCCACAGTACCTGAATGTAATGAGGTGAAGCATATTGACAATCTGGGGACCACTTCCAATTGGACGTTGACTGTGTTTTGGCAAAATTCCACCGTAACGGAGCTTGAAAGGCAGCTTTTTCGCAATATCAGAGTGTAATGAGGCGAAGCATATCAAAAATCTGTGGACCACTTCCAATCGGACGTTGACTGTGTCTTGGCAAAGTTCGACCGTAATGGAGCTTGAAGGACAGCTTTGCCGCATTACAAGATTGTAATGAGGTGAAGAATATTGAAAATCTGAAGGGGTCACTTTCAATCGGACGTTCACTGTATTTGTTTTAGGGAAGTTCGAATAGTTCGAATAGTAAAATTCCAGTGCGAATCGAATCGAATACTAAACCCTATTCGAGAAATATTCGAAATTTCGAATATTCGCACACCCCTAAAGAAAACATTAGAAGTGACAGTGATTTCACATGTTGTCACGTGCACTTCCATCATCCCACCGTCATGCACCATGTTACATCATACCACCGTCATCCAGCTTGTTCACCAAGCCATCCGCCAAAACATGTTTTGCTCGCTACCACCAGCCAGCATTTTCCACTTAACACCAAAAGAAACCCGCCACCACCACCACGATCTGCCACCATTTTTTCCACTCTCGCCATCATCAGCCATTATGACCACCACAGCTTCCACCACATCCGCTATTCTTTCCACCTTGTCCACTATTGTTTCCACCTTATCCTCCATGAATTCCAGCATCCACCAAGCCACGATTTTCAATAGGGCTGAGTACATTCTGTCACTGCTTCTTCTCTGCTGTCATGACCGAGCCTACAGAATGGATTCTGCTTTCACGTATTATGAACATGGCTATCTAAGAAGCCCTTGCATTGTAATGAGCGTTGGGTCACGCTTGTAGTCGCAGAATAAAGTCCGTCTGGCACAACCAGTGTGGTCTGCAGCTCTCGACGCAGAAAAGTACGCTACGAAGGTGCCGAGAAAAAATAGTAAATTAGAGAGCTTTGGCAAGTTTTTCCTCAATCGGTCGCATTGCAAGTCTTCGAACAGCTGAAACTCAGAGCTAAGGGTCGAGGGATTGCAAGAAGGCTTTATCTGGAAGTGACGCGGAATACATGAGACATCGGGAGACGAAGTAAACGGCACGCTAACTGAGTGAGATAAATATTCATAAACGTTACTTAAGCACACTGTGGGTCGCGCGCAGGTTCCAGTCTTTCGCACATGCTGTCAGCTAAGCAGGGAGTCATATAACATCATAATTACGGCGCTACTGGGGAACATGGAAATCGCTTACGATTGAGGCGATCTCAGCACCGCAAAGGGACCAGTTTGTACGTTAGACGAGTTTCAGAAAAGTAAGCTAAAATGTGCTCGCGGTGCATTGCTTGCCCTTAAGAACTGAATAATGTAGGGACAAGGTAATGTTTTAGGTTGCGAACTCCGTCCGCGTTAGCCCTTTAGAGGGGCGCTGATCCACAATCCCGGAAACGCTAGACACAGGTAAAATCTGGGAACATACTTTTTGTTGAAGGGAAGCTGCAAGATCGAGGTTATGCAGCAGCAAAAAAAGACTAACAAGAAAAACGTATACATTTAACGTACAATTCAAATCCATAAACAAACAGCAAGAGCAGAGAATGCAGCACAGTCAGCCTAGGCCGATTCAGTACTTCTTATTTTGTAAACAAAGTTAATTACAACGCATATTATTGTACCCACGTTTTCTATTTTGATAAGAGCGGAATTTACCGGGAGTGTTTCGGTAAAATTGAGAGCGGATATTTTTTTTATTGAGATAGCAATTATATGGACAGTCTCGGCTGATTTTTGCCGTCGCCGTCGCCCTCGCCGCCGTCATGCTGCGTATATGTATAAGTATATATATATATATATACATCAATATCCCAAAGAAAAATGAACAAGAAAAATGCTTCCGAAGCGCGGAATCGAACCAGCGACCTCTGATTTCGCAGCGCGGTGCGCCAAGCACTACTCCACAAAGCGTACATCCCTCAGGTAGCTAACGGCGAGCGTTATATACACACCGTTTACCGTTTGCAGTCCTCCGAGACGGAGGCGCTTATAAGCGTTTCTTCATTACCAGCGAGATGGGGCTAGCAGCGCGTCGGGCGTAGAGTGCAGCGTGCGGGCATCAAGGCACCCTATTCGGGCGCACTTAAAGGCGTCGGCCAGCTCTCTCGCTTCTTATATTTGCGCACGGAGAACCCTGCCCTTCCGCTGTCTGCTCGCGCCGGCGCTCGAACAAGCTACCGCAGTGTTCATGATTCTCAGCAGATGGAGCTACGTGGTAGCTCTCACCGCGCGTCGCGTACGTGTAGCTAAAAGCGTTTAACATGTCGCGCACGTAACGTACGTGTACTTTTCACGTTTGCGTATGAGAAGTCTCTACGTACGTGAAATTAAAACTGTCAAGTAGCTGCCGGGTAGTGATGGACGCACGGTAGTTGCAGCGCGTCCATCACGGGCCGCTCTTCTTGCTGTCGCATTCATTGCTTCGCCCTTGCGGCGAAACTGTGACTTTTTTGTATAGCAAAAGGTTTTCTGAAAAACTCACTTGGTTGACTAATTTGTAATTTCTTCTCACTTCATTACAGAGCGTTTTGTTCGAGTGTTGAAATCACGCTGTTCTATTTTGACACTTTTTTAAGTTTTCGCATGAAATTGAAAGGGCAGCAAGGCGCATCACAGTTAGCAAATTTCATTTGTTCATTTGGGCGGTGTTAGGAATTTACGTTTTTTTATTTGTTTTGTGGACAACGTAAAGTACCATGGAAATAGTTGACATTGAAGTCTTTTAAATTGGCAGCAAAGTTTTGCGACACGAAATATTTAGCTCGCATTACCTTTGACTTTATATTTAGAAATTACTCTATTACGCCTTTGCAGAACGGCCACGCCCACACCTTCAAATAATTTTTCTGTGCTAGGAACATTTCATGGTAACAAAAGTTTTTCTTACGCGCAGTTTCGATGTCAAAAGCTAAAGCCTAAAGTAGGGAAGAGGAAAAAGGTAATACAGGGGGGCGATCGCTCCTTCTGGTATGTTACTTTGTTGCTCATCCCAAGATTACGCAATGCCTGATGTCGTGACAAGGATAACAGTTATTGCAAAACCAGCCCAATGCACCATCTTTCTGAGTTTGGATGTGTCTGTAAACATAGGAAAAACCAGCACAAACAAATATCTATCGGGTATATATGTTACACCTCTCGAGGTATCACCTAGTTGGAACATATGGGAGATGAAAAATATTTGTACAAAGAATGCCTGGAGCCGACGTTTCCACAAGATAACTCATCTTCGTCAAGGCAGCAACTGCCTTCCCTAGCGCCATCTATGCCTATGCATTGGTCCCTCTCCCCTAAATACAGAAGGGTTGGCGGAGATACATCAACGTGCACGCATACACGGCGCTAGGGAAGGCAGTTGCTGCCTTTACGAAGACAAGAACATTTCACGAAATGTTGATGTACCAGTGACTCAGGCACTGTCTAATTTAACGTGTAGCAGACTATGCCTCTACCATGGAATGAGAACGTGCCCTCACCCGGAAGAGGCAAAGCAGACGCAGGCTAGACTGAAAAAAACTGCTCGCGCTGCACAACCGTTCACCAGCCATCCCGTACATACAGGCACTGGATCTTGACCTGCAATGTAGTGCCGGAGGGAGATTTCTCATGTGCGTAGTTGAACAATAAAGATATTCGCAGCCTGTACGTTAACTAAAAATGCACTGCGGGTCTCTGTGTAATCTTTCTTCAGTCTCTCATCGCCCATTAGAAGTGATATTGCTGTCGGAAACACCAGCGCACACTGCATGCTTCGCCCCTCCACAGGTTTTGCGTTAGTGGGGCTGAAACACCCTTCCCTACATGCCCCGCCCCTTCCCCAATTTTTACGCATGAACCTCGTAACGAGCTGTTCTAGGCTATTTTCTATAGCTAATTATCTGTTTTCTCACCTTGAAACATGAGTTCACTATTGTCACGTGGTCGTGACGTCGACGAAGACAGCAGTCGGCGTTTGTAGCTTGAAACTCTTTATTTGGCCGAACTTGTAGCCGGAAAATGAGAACTAGTAATACAGCAATACACGCTGTACAATGATAGCGGCGAACAGGGCGTCGTCCGTCGATCAACTGACAAGCGGTCAAGCGCGTCGGCTTTTATACAGGCGCTATGGAACTTTCCAGCAATATCGCTGGTGGCGGTGTTATCTCTCGACAAAGCTGGAACATTCGCGTGCGGCGCGCAATCTTAACAAAACGATCTACCATAATCGTGAAGCTTCTCGAACACTGCTTCGGGGCCAGCGTCGAGCGTTGATAACCGTCCTTGCTGGTCAAACTCGAACACATCAAAATAAAAGAAGAAGCGGGCGTGGCATTGCCCCCCTCTGAATGAGCATCGTCCCGATGCTTGCAACAGAACATGGAAAGGAAAAACAAGTGCATACACAAATAAATTACAATAACAAAGGAAAAAGTACAGTCCCTAGGTTCGCTAACGCGCAAAAAACGGCTTGAGGCGCACGACATGGACGACTTCAGGACGTGCGCGGCGTCGCTGGGAGTTCGTAATGCCATCCGGGACGACCTCGTAGTCAAGAGCGCCGTGACGTCGAAGCACCTTGTATGGGCCGAAGTATCGCCGAAGAAGTTTTTCACTGAGCCCACGTCGGCGTATCGGCGTCCAGACCCACACACGGTCACCGGGTTGGTACTCCATGTGGCATCGTCGTGGCATCGTCGAAGATTATAGTGACGGCTGTCGACCCTCTGCTGGTTCTTGATGCGCAGGCGGGCGAGCTGTCGAGCTTCTTCGGCGCGTTGCAAATAGGCGGCAACGTCGAGGTCGTCTTCGTCGGTGGCGGTTGGTAGCATTGCGTCGAGTGTCGTTGCCGGGCTCCTTCCGTAGACCAGCTTGTACGGCGTCATTTGCGTCGTTTCTTGCATGGCCGTGTTGTATGCGAAGGTCACATACGGAAGGATGGCATCCCACGTCTTGTGTTCGACGTCGACATACATGGCCAGCATGTCGGCGATGGTCTTGTTTAGCCGCTCGGTGAGGCCATTGGTCTGTGGGTGGTACGCTGTGGTCCGGCGGTGGCTTGGTTGGCTGTATCTCAGTATTGCCTGAGTTAGATCTGCAGTAAACGCCGTACCTCTGTCGCTGATGAGGACCTCTGGGGCGCCATGACGCAGGAGGATGTTCTCAACGAAGAACTTCCCTACCTCGGCGGCACTGCCTCTGGGTAGGGCCCTTGTCTCGGCGTAGCGGGTGAGGTAGTCGGTAGCTACGACGATCCATTTGTTTCCGGTACTGGACGTCGGGAACGGCCCCAGTAAGTCCATCCCAATTTGTTGGAACGGCCGTCGAGGTGGCTCGATAGGCTGCAGAAGTCCGGCTGGCCTAGTCGGCGGTGTCTTGCGTCGCTGACAGTCCCGGCAGGTCTTGACGTAGCGAGCTACGTCGGCGACAAGGCGCGGCCAGTAGTACTTTTCCTGTATTCTTGCGAGCGTGCGAGCAACACCCAGGTGTCCAGACGTCGGGTCGTCATGCAGAGCCTGGAGGACCTCTGGTCGCAGTGTCGAGGGCACGGCGAGAAGGGAAT
This sequence comes from Rhipicephalus sanguineus, assembly GCF_013339695.2. Classification (NCBI taxonomy): domain Eukaryota; kingdom Metazoa; phylum Arthropoda; class Arachnida; order Ixodida; family Ixodidae; genus Rhipicephalus; species Rhipicephalus sanguineus. The sequence goes on from NC_051180.1 coordinate 157,152,825, forward strand.
CGGCTCGAAGCGGCGAGAAGTTCTTCTTAAGGAGAACACCGTTGCGCAAGAAAAACGACGTCAGTCCTCGCGTGAATACCTTGGGAACAACGGTGGTCCTGCCCTCGAGGTATTCCACAAGGCCCCTGAGCTCTGGGTCCGCTCGCTGTCGTTCGGCGAAGTCTTCGGCACTTATGGTTCCCAAGAAGCAGTCATCCTCCATGTCGTCCTGCGGCGGTGGGTCGACGGGGGCGCGGGACAGGCAGTCAGCGTCGGAGTGTTTATTTCCGGACTTGTAAGCGACGGTTATATCAAATTGTTGAAGTCGCAGGCTCCACCGTGCGAGGCGACCTGAAGGGTCCTTCAAGTTAGCTAGCCAACACAAGGCGTGGTGGTCGCTCACAACTTTGAAGGGACGGCCGTAGAGGTAGGGGCGAAACTTTGATGTAGCCCAGATGATGGCCAGGCACTCCTTTTCTGTTGTGGAGTAGTTGATTTCTGCCTTTGATAGCGACCGGCTAGCATAACTGATGACCCTTTCGAATCCGTCGGTCTTTTGCACAAGGACGGCGCCGAGTCCTACGCTGCTTGCATCGGTGTGGATTTCCGTATCGGCGTATTCGTCGAAATGCGCAAGTATGGGAGGCGTCTGCAGGCGTCGTTTCAGTTCTTGAAATGCTTGAACTTGCGACGTTTCCCACATGAATTCGACGTCAGCCTTCGTGAGTTGCGTCAGTGGCTCGGCGATCCGTGAAAATTCCTTGACGAAACGTCTGTAATAGGCGCACAAGCCGAGAAAACGGCGTACGGCCTTCTTGTCGGTGGGCGTCGGGAAGTCAGCGATGGCAGCTCTTTTCCGCGGGTCCGGGCGAACACCATCCTTGCTGATCACGTGACCCAAGAACAAGAGCTCCTCGTACGCGAAGCGGCACTTTTCAGGCTTCAAGGTGAGTCCGGAGGTCTTGATTGCTTGAAGTACAACTTCAAGGCGCCGAAGGGGTTCGTCGAAGTTTGAGGAAAACACAACGACGTCGTCCAAGTACACGAGACACGTCTGCCACTTCAAGCCGGCCAGTACTGTATCCATAACCCGTTGAAAAGTTGCAGGTGCCGAGCAAAGACCAAAGGGCATGACCTTGAACTCGAACAGGCCGTCTGGTGTTATAAAAGCAGTCTTTTCTCGGTCTCTCTCGTCGACTTCTATTTGCCAGTAACCGGTCTTGAGGTCCATCGACGAAAAGTACTTTGCGTTGTGTAATCGATCCAGGGTGTCGTCTATCCGGGGAAGGGGATACACGTCCTTCTTCGTGACTTTGTTCAGGCGACGATAATCGACGAAAAAACGTAGAGTCCCATCCTTCTTCTTCACTAGCACCACCGGGGATGCCCACGGACTCTTCGACGGCTGGATGATGTCGTCGCGTAGCATTTCGTCGACCTGTTTCTTAACAGCCTCGCGTTCTCGCGTCGAAACTCGGTACGGGCTCTGTCGGATTGGTCGGGCACCTTCTTCTGTTATGATGCGATGTTTCGCAACTGGGGTCTGTCGAATTCTTGACGGCGACGAAAAGCAGTCCTTGAATTGCAGGAGCAGGGCTTGAAGCTGGTCTTGCTTGTGCTTCGGGAGGCTCGGGTTGACGTCGAAATCTGTTTGGGGATCTCGATCCTTCGAAGCAGGTTCAGTAGCATCGAAGAAGGCGAAAGCATTGCTGGCGTCCACGAATTCGTCGATGTAGGCGACCGTCGTACCAATGTTTAGGTGCCTATATTCGTGGCTGAAGTTTGTCAGCACTACCTTTCTTTTGCCATCGCGCAGCTCGGCTAAGCCTCTTGCGACGCATATCTGACGGTTCAGAAGCAGGTGCTGATCGCCCTCGACAACGCCTTCCAGTTCTGCTGATTTCTGAGTGCCGACGGAAATGATGACGCTGGAGCGAGGGGGAATGGTGACCTGGTCTTCCAGCACATTCAAGGCGTGTTTTTCTGGCGGTGTGTACGGCGGTAGTGCTTTTTCTGTGGATAGTGTTATCGACTTGGATCTCAGATCGATGACTGCACCATGAAGGGTTAAGAAGTCCATACCAAGAATGACCTCTCTCGAGCAACGCTGCAGTACTACGAAGTTCGCGGGATAAATCCGGTTGTTAATGGTGAGTCTGGCTGTGCAGATTCCCTCCGGTGTTACTAGATGACCTACAGCTGTCCGGATTTCGGGGCCTTCCCAGGCTGTCCTAACTTTCTTCAGCTTCGCGGCGAACGGTCCACTGATGACAGAATAGTCGGCTCCGGTGTCGACGAGAGCTGTGACGTTGTGGCCGTCGATAAGGACGTCGAGGTCGCTAGTTCGTCGTCTTGCATTGCAGTTAGGTCGTGGCGTCGGGTCACGGCTACGTCGGTTTGGTCCGCTGCTTCCCCGTTGCGTTGTCAGGTCCACTTCGGTCCGCGAGGCTTCGTCGTCAGGGCTCTGTCTGGTTCGCGGCGGGTCTTCAAGGTTTCGTCGTGGTGTCCTCGTCGGCGGCGGAGGATCTTCGATGTTTCGTCGTACAGCAACCGTACCTCCATCGGTTGCTGCCCTTAGTTTTCCAGATACGGGCTAGGCGACCGGCCCCGGAAGGGGCCAGTGTACTGGTGGCGTTAGGGAGAGGCGTAGCGGCCTGGCGACGGCGATCGGGAAGGTCCTCGGGGGGTCCACTGCGCTCCTGCCAGATAGTCGGCGATGTCACGTGGTCGTTCACCCTGCTGTGGACGCGGCGCGTCGATGGCGAACCCGCGCAGTCCCATCCGTCGATACTGGCAGCGGCGGTAGGTGTGGCCAGCTTCTCCGCAGTGGTAGCAGAGTGGACGATGGTCGGGGGCGCGCCAAACGTCGGTCTTCCTCGGCGTGTATCGCTGACCGGCCTGCGGGCGGTATGACGTCGGTGGTGGCGGCGGTGGTGCCTGGCGGCGGAACTGCTGGGGCGGCGCGGCGTCTTGACGTGGGCGAGGAGGGGGGGCGTTGCGTCGGGCTGCAGCACCATAGCTCATTGCTTGCAGCTGCGGCGGTGCCGGTTGAGGAACACCCAGTGATTGTTGGATTTCCTCGCGTACAACGTCCGCAATCGACGTCACTTCGGGCTGTGCAAAAGGTGCGAGCTTGCGCAGCTCCTCTCGCACGATGGCTCGGATCGTTTCGCGCAAGTCGTCGGAGCCGAGGGCATGAGCTCCTGCGCTGTCTTGGAATGCGCGGCGATTGTACTGCCGAGTGCGCATCTCGAGCGTCTTCTCGATTGTTGTTGCCTCCGCGAGGAATTCTTGGATGGTCTTGGGTGGGTTTCTGATTAGTCCCGCGAACAGCTCCTGCTTGATTCCTCGCATGAGGAAGCGAACTTTCTTCTCCTCAGGCATCTCAGGGTCTGCGTGGCGGAACAGTCTCGTCATTTCTTCTGTGAAGAGGGCCACGTTTTCGTTTGGCAGCTGCACGCGGGTTTCGAGCAGAGCCTCGGCCCTCTCCTTGCGGACAACGCTGGTGAATGTTGCCAGGAACCTGCTGCGAAAAATGTCCCATGTTGTCAGGGTTCGCTCTTGGTTCTCGAACCATGTTCTAGCTGCGTCCTCCAAGGCGAAGAAGACATGCTGTAGCTTGTCTTCACTGGTCCAGGAATTGAAAAGGGCGACTCGGTCGTAGGCTTCGAGCCAGCTTTCCGGGTCTTCGAACGACGATCCGCGGAAGGTTGGCGGCTCCTTGGGCTGGCGAAAAAGGATTGGCGCAGGCTGCACGTGGTCGGTCATCGTCGCTGTGGTCGATGTTGAGATCTGCGGCTGCCTGGGTTTTTCGGGAAGGAGCCTGTGCTCTGGCTGCAGTCCCTTCTGTCTGCGGCTTGTTCGACGATCCGGGACTTCCTTGCCGTCGTCCTCGTCGCGGCTCGGGCTTGGGTCAGCGCTCCGCGGTGGCGTCCGGATCATGAAGCAGCACCTCCACCAGATGTCACGTGGTCGTGACGTCGACGAAGACAGCAGTCGGCGTTTGCAGCTTGAAACTGTTTATTTGGCCGAACTTGTGGCCGGAAAATGAGAACTAGTAATACAGCAATACACGCTGTACAATGATAGCGGCGAACAGGGCGTCGTCCGTCGATCAACTGACAAGCGGTCAAGCGCGTCGGCTTTTAAACAGGCGCTATGGAACTTTCCAGCAATATCGCTGGTGGCGGTGTTATCTCTCGACAAAGCTGGAACATTCGCGTGCGGCGCGCAATCTTAACAAAACGATCTACCATAATCGTGAAGCTTCTCGAACACTGCTTCGGGGCCAGCGTCGAGCGTTGATAACCGTCCTTGCTGGTCAAACTCGAACACATCAAAATAAAAGAAGAAGCGGGCGTGGCACTATAATTCCTGCTTCACATTGACAGCTATATTATCGTGTTTTATATTTATTCAGTGTAATTGGTTGGTGCGCGACATCATGTCTATTTTGCGTAAATATATATGATTGCCTTTTCTAGGCCTCCCTTGTCGTTTTTACTATTAGTAATCCCCGGGTAATCGGTGCTATAAGTGGCAAAAGTGTATAGCGGCGGTTGCTTGCGACACTTTGTGCAACTATAAAATAAGTCTCAGAGTTTCCTCGGCTGCACATGTTCACCCGTAAAAGAAACATTGTTCAAAGGTTGCACGTTAGTGAATATGTCGCTGACGAGCACTTTACGCTAGCATATAAGCGAAACTTCAAACGCATGGCAGTTTTATGTCATCTGCATATACGCGATGCATCACAGATGACGTCGCTACCAGCGTTGCTGCCGCTGTAGACCAGCCTGTAATCCAGAAGCACGTAAATCGGAGCGCGTTTACGGACAAGGTAAAAGAACCCACCGGTATTCGGGTCATCATTCGGAGGCTTCTTATTGAGGTTTTTGGGATTATATCTCAACCCGCTAGCTGGTGGGTAAGCAGAGCAGCGCCTCACATCACTTACTAAAGCGACACGCAATAACTATTGACAGCACAGTGTATAAAAAGCTCTCATGTTAAGCAGCTAAAGCAACCGCAGTAAGTTGATTCGGAATAAAAAACTTTGGGCGAGAAATACGTGTTTTGGATACTAACACACATTTCATTCACATGAAAAAAAAAAAGATGTGCTCGCAATGAAGACAATTTTAAGCAAACATTTCTGTGCAAACGCCTTTTCTGCTACACTATGTAGATCTATAATAAATAGTTTGGGGTTATCTCGAAGGCATGTAAAGATAAATTTGGAAGGTAACGTATCGGATACAATAATAATAATATCTGGGGTTTAACGTCCCAAAAACACCATATGATTATCAGAGACGTCGTAGTGGAGGGCTCCGGAAAATTCGACCGCCTGGGGTTCTTTAACGGGCACCTAAATCTAAGTACACGCACCTGAAACATTATAGCCTCCACCCAAAATGCAGCCGCCGCGGCCGGGATTCGATCCCGCGACCTTCGGGTCAGCAGCCGAGTGCCATAACCACTAGACCACCATGGCGGGGCGTATCGGATACAATAATCGCGGTGATATCTTGTATATGTATCAGAAAAAGTTATTGCCCGAATATCTTGTACGTATCACGATACAATTTAAATTTTAAGCAACAAGCAGTGGTCAATATTAACAGTTCGCAACTACGACATTCCTCAGAACCATAACGTGGCATTGGCACGTACAAAACCAAAGATTATTATTTCTGCGTTACTATACCGGAGCTCATCGTCGATGCGTTGAAGATCCTGTGGTTGGCGCTCAACAGGTATTCAGCCGGAGCTGCTGCTTTAGGCGTCGCTTTGTCACATGCCACACTGAGTGTATCAATGAGAACACGCTCGATCGTTTCAATATCTCGCTAATCTAGCATTTTCAGAACGCTAAATGACATTTTTATTGCGTTTCAGAGCGTGGCCTCGTTCCATTTGACCTGGAAAACCACTACCCTGTTCTCGATGCTGCGGAGACTTGTATTGTTGTGGCAATCGGGCAATATTATTATAGAGGTAAGCAGACTGCTATAAAAGGGATAACATTTAGATTATCACTTATGGAGAGCCCGGAACGTCTGAAATGAGATGTCAAAAAAAGATGGTTGATCGCTCCTTCATAGGAATCGGAATAACACGAAAGTAAAGCGTGGCCTTACAGAAGAAATTGAATGCTTACATAAGTAACTGAATTGATATAAGAGAGTTTGCACAATGTATATTGATGTCTGGCAGCTTTAACACCGTTTACCATGTACTTAGGTTTAGGTGCACGTTAAAGAACCCCAGGGGGTCAAAATTTCCGGAGCCCTCCACTACGGCGTCCCTCATATTCATATCGTGGATTTGGGGCGTTAAACCCCAGATACTATTATTATTCTTATTATAGCACCATTTAATGTGGATGCACCGACTTTGATGAATGGTGGTAAATCTCCATCCCGACGACTAACGTCCATGTTAAACGATTAAACAAACCCTTGTTGTAGTTGTAGTAGTTAACGGTGAAAGCGTAATCAGAGAACGAGGTGTGATAGCCGGAAGAGCGTCGCATATTGGACGCTGAACTTTATCGCCATCCCGCGGCATGTTAAAATGTGATTGAACACCACGGCCGGACTAGAGGGAAACGTAAAGCGCGTCCTGCCGCCCCGGTAGCCCAGCCGCGATTTTTCTCGAGGCGAGCGCGTCAGCGGTGAACCCGGTGTTACAGCCAGGGGAGGCAGGCGCGTGTCGCAGAGCTATTTTAGGGGCGAAGCTCCTTAAGGCGGCACCCGTTCGTCCCTCGTAGTCGTAGTCGTAGTAGTCGTAGTGCGTAACCAGTCTTACGCTTTGACCTCCAAGGTGGTGCCGGTGGGAGAATTTTCCTGTGCGTTGTTGAACAATAAAAAATTTGCAGCGTGCGCGTTAACTAAAAGCCGAATTCTTCTGTGTCTTATTCCCCATTAGCAGCCATTGGCATGTTCCAGTAGGAAACGTTAGTAGAAGTAGAAGTGTATTGTTAGCTAAAAGCCGACTTCTTCTGTCTCTCATTCTCATTAGCAGCCATTGTTTACCTCCAAGGTAGTGCCTGGTGAGATTTCTCCTGTGCGTGATTAAACAATAAAAATTTTGTTCAAAACGCCGTTGATTGATGAAATAAATTAACGAAATACGCCAGATGTTTTGTAAAAGCAAAACGAAAGAACGCCAGATGTTTCTAAAGCAAAACGAAAAGACGCCAGCTGCTTAACGAAAGACGCCAGATGTTTTCTAAAGCAATGGTTTTCTAAACAATGAAAATTCACAGCGTACATGTAAAATTAAAGTGAGCTGCAAGTCGTCATAACTCATCGAACCTTTAGTATAAACGCGCCCAATCTCACGTCGGTGATGATGTACAGGGCAGAATTCACGGAAGATTCACGGTTTACCGATGAACCTCCGCAGCTTCGCCCACTCATCATCATTCACTCCGTGGATATGCTGTGATTTTTTATTATACCCGTGTCACACGGGCGCGCAAAAAGTCTTTTACGTAAGCGGTCTTTTACTATGTTGAAAGACTTTTTTATGGAGAGGCGTTTCCTCGCAGTCACACGGCACCGACGATCTCTTTTCAGAGGTTCCTTCCAAATGCGCTACCGAAAGAGTGGCGCTCGCTTTCAAAACCGAACCAGCGAAGAGAAAATTATGTATCTCGACAGAAGATGTCCAAATTTATTGTATGACACGTTTGCTGACATGAAATTAACAACTCCAGTTGAAAAAAAAAGGTGCACGCAGTAGTATCTTAAGAAGTGTTTGCACAACTGGCGGCCTTTACATATTATTGTGGCAACAGTGGGCGTCTGTTTTCCTTGTTAGCGCTCTTGTCTGCCTCCCCATGGATGACCGTACGGAGGAAAAAAAAATCGCAGCATATCCACGGAGTGAATGATGATGAGTGGGCGAAGCTGCGGATGTTCATCGGTAAACCGTGAATCTTCCGTGAATTCACCCAGTACATCATCACCGACGTGAGATAGGGCGCGTTTATATTAAAGGTTCGATGAGTTATGACGACTTGCAGCTCACTTTAATTTTACATGTACGCTGTGAATTTTCATTGTTTAGAAAACCATTGCTTTAGAAAACATCTGGCGTCTTTCGTTAAGCAGCTGGCGTCTTTTCCTCTTGCTTTAGAAACATCTGGCGTTCTTCCGTTTTGCTTTTACAAAACATCTGGCGTCTTTCGTTGGTTTATTTCATCAATCAACAGCGTTTTGAACAAAATTGTTATTGATTAATCACGCACAGGAGAAATCTCACCAGGCACTACCTTGGAGGTAAAGAATGGCTGCTAATGGGAATGAGAGACAGAAGAAGTCGGCTTTTAGCTACCGCTGCGAATTTTTTATTGTTCAACAACGCACAGGAAAAATCTCCCACCGGCACCACCTTGGAGGTCAAAGAGTAAGACTGGTTACGGACTACGACTACGACTACGAGGGACAAACGAGTGCCGCCTTAAGGAGCTTCGCCCCTAAAAGTGACAATTGCAAGACTTTTAGCGTACCATCTCTCTGGAAAACGAGGCAGACGCGGCGAGCAGACGCGGCGACGTGCTGATTGCACACCGGCGTTCGCCTTTCCGCGCTCACTCCCGTCTATGCTCGCGTCTAGAACACTGTACTCGCGTCTATGCGGGCGGCCATAACCACAACCCATTCGCCCTGTTTACGAGAGTACACAAAAAATAAAGTTTAAATGGTTTTCTTACGCTGCTTAGGGCAAATGAAATTTATCTTTATGGTGAGCCCATGTGACACCGCAATAAGGAGTTGTCGGTTTTTTTCACCACTTCATAAATGCTGGCGCCCACTGGTTTCGAGGCTACTCCTTTACCGCCGTGAAAGACTTCCTCGAACGCCGCTTCCACAAAAGACCGCTTCTGAAAAGGAGATCGCTCTCTCTGTCGTGTGACTGCGTGCGGAACTCTTTTTCGGAAAAAGTCTTCTTGCTTAAAAGATTTTTAGTGTCCGTGTGACACGGGTAGAACCTTGTCACGCGTCCGGGGTAAGGCGTAAGGCGTAACCGGCCAACGTTTTTAGAACCAGTACAGTTTCGCAGCTCCGCTAGCGAGTCGGCACACGCGGCTGACGCGTGAACTTACGGCGCTGCTGTTCCATTTTGCTTCACTTGCCTGGCCCCCGGGATAGGATACGGCAGCGCACCGTTGCTCTCAATGGCGCGCTGCCGAAGCTAATCGTGAGGTGACACACATGCCGCAGAGAGCTGAGACGCGCGAAGAGTAGCCGCTTGCGACGCGTTTCGTGTTTCTCCGTGCTCGCCTTCTCCGTACTCCGTGCGTGATTTGCGGACGCGTGAGGCATGATGCAAGATGGAACTGCAGCGCCGCTAGTTCTTGCGTCGGCCGTCGCGTCCACTTCTGAGAGCAAGTGTCTATGGGTAGCTGCGAAACTGACCTCGTTCTAGAAACGTTGTAACCGGCAGTATCTCCCAAACAGTATCTCCCATTACCGATCCTTTGCAAACTGCCCACTACTTCGTCTTTGCAAACATCCCACTACGACCCATCACCGATCCATTACTTCAGCGACCACAAAGCCGTTACAATGAAGGGGGAATGGAAACCGCCTTTGAAAACTGCCCACTACTTCGTGTTTGCAAATATCCCACTACAACCCATCACCGATCCATCACTTCACCGTTAAATGAAGCCGTTATAATGAAGGGGAAACGGAAGCCACGTCTAGCTACCACTTACAATTAATAAAATTTCTTGCATAAACATATACAGTGTTTGTCACGTCTTTGATGATGTACTGGGCTATCGCATTGATTACTGCTGGGCGAAACCACTGAAGATTTCACGGTGTAACCATGATTGATTCAGGAGTTTCGCCCAAGCTCTTCATCATTCACCCGTGGATATGCTGTGAATTTTTTGGATTGGATTAGCGTGATGCTATGAGCGAGGCCGACGCTTTTACGACGCTTGATCTAAGATCACCACCTCGCGGTGTGTTAAGGCATTGATAAAATTGAACTGCTATTGAAAACGCGCCGAATGGGACGGACGTGTAACGCGTTGCACGTGCTAATCGCGGAGGCCACAGTAATGACGAATTACTTACTTTACCGCTCCCAGAGGGCAATACCACCCCGCCGACCGGGAGAGTGGTAGATATAAAAGGCGCGTTTGTAAATCCTCTAAAGTCTGTGGCCGTGGCGCAGTGGCTAGCGTGCCCGGCATTTGTTGTTGCGGACCGAGCGGTCGTGGGTTCGATGCCCGTTGGCCGAACTTTTTCTCTTTGACATCTGATCGTGTAAATTTTTTCTACGTCATTTCCGTGACGAAAATACGTCACTGAAGTTTCGGTGGACCCCGGCATAAAGCACTTTCGTGTTAAAATTTGGCAAATTTCATGTACTGTGGGAATTCATTTCATGCGAAGTAGTCAGCGACTAGAGTTACTGTATATGCTACCTTTAGGTAGCAGAGTTGCGCATCTGTTTTCCAAACGCCGCTAGCAACCATGCATTGCGGAGAAGCTGACGCTCGGGCCAATTTTTGTATTTCTGGACGCCGCCGCTGCAGCTCACTCAATTACACTAGTCATCGACAGCCGATGTTTATCTCCGGCCTTCGACACGCCATACACGTTTATCGGCGACGCGGTAGGCATGGCGCCTGCAAAAATGGAGTGCGACTTCACCGCATAGCTGTGGTTGCTAGCCGGACCTATGCGCTACTCTGCTACCTAAAGGTAGCATATGCCCACTTTGAGCAAATGATAGGGTGTGGATCGCTGCCTTTGTGGAAATTTAGTAGTTGTGCTGATATCGTGGGCTTGCCAGGCACGTCGAGCGCACTGGCACCTAACAGGTAACTCATGGTGCGACGTAACGTTGGCACTCACGTTAGAGCAGAGATGTCAGTTTTATCGCAAAGAAATGCATGCTACAGAACGGTTATCGGGATATCGTAATTGGCGATTGTCGGCGTAGTCGAACAGCGCTTGACTGTAGCTTTTGCAGTCACTGTTTATCCCATATCAAACGCATAGCCAACACGACAATCAGAACCGGTGTAGAATATTCGAACGTCATGCAGGATACCTGGGTTCGAGTGCAGCTCGACCCGTGACTTTTATTCTTCGCTTTAATAGGCATATTTCACCCGTCGACAACGCCGTCAGAGCGACACCGCATTTGGATTTTTTGCGACACGGGCTCCTTAATGCTGTCGCGTTAAGATTTCGGATGTCCGTTGCCGCTGTCTTGGGTAGCAGCTGTGGCACATACTCGTATACTACGGACCATGTTATGCGGGTGTGTGCACCAAGTGACTGATGGGAAAGGTTTCATGACGTATACGATAAGCAAATCATAATATTCGCGTGATGACCTGCGAATCGTTTTGGTCCTATGATCGTTTTGGTCCTATGGTCAGGTGGCTAGATAGATAGATAGAAACAGTCGGCCTTTGGTTGACTAAGAAATGCTTTGCATTTAAAATTCTTACTGGAATAAAAATGAGTTGAAAATAGGTTAAAAAGCTAAGAATAATTAAAATAGAAACAAATAACAGTTGTGAGAGCGGCAGAATCTCACGACCGCCTACTTCACATTAGTAAATGCGGGATACATTATTTTTGCGTTTATTTGCTGCATCAATACCAGTGAACCTATTACCTCATTTTGAGGCAATAGGGTCATTGCGCATTGCCTCAGTTTGCCTCAACTGCCTGATATTGCCTCATGTCGCAATGCCTGAAAATGAGATTCCAGCCGATACAAAAAAAATTCGGCAGATCCCACGTACCGTGGGAATCGTTGTTATGCGAAGCATGCGCGGGATAGTGACTGTGGCATAATTTTTCATGTTGAGCGAAACGTTACGGAATGACGCTAAAGAAATGTGAAAGTGGTGTAAACACACTCATGTGCTGAAGAGTCGCATATGTTTTGTATAACCAGTTTAAAGTTGCGTAACGATGCCAAAAGCAAGATGGGTGTTACCATGTTGCTTGGATGTCTACATACAAGCCGTCTTTCACGCAGTATAAAAACCAGGCCTTGTTCAGTCTTGATAAGTCAATGTTGAAGCCACCGGTAATGATGAGGGACCTGGTCCTCTCGGCAGCTTACCAGACGCGGTAAGCTGATATGTAGTGCTTATATTCTTCAATACTGGATAGCGCGAATGCGAACAGCACAAGGAAGAAATACAAATGCACAGGACAGGCGTTACTCACAACTAAGCTTCATTAAGCAAAGTTCCCTTGGATAAACACACAGCTGAGTGGCACACGCAGGCGCAGTCACAGTCACGGTACAGTCACAGTTGCAGTTGTTACAGTTGCGTTACAGTTGTTATGCATATGCTTATCTGTTATGATGGGAACGCACGCACGTTTCACGAACCCGTGTGTATGTGTAGAAGTGGTTCTTGACAGTTCTTGAACAAGGTCATTATCACCGTGATCAGTGAGAACCAGCAGCTGGACCGGACTTGTTAATTGGGTCCGTTCGTGATCGCAGCTACGAGGGGTCTAAGTGTAGTGAAGCGCCAGGTGTAGCACAGCTGGTGGAAATTCTGGATGCCTCTTACGATGAAATGATCTATGATGCCTCCTGTCGTGGACGTGGCAGTGAGCTCTTTTGACGCCCTGTCCACATCCAAGCCGTCTTTCACGCAGTATAAAAACCAGGCCTTATTGGGTCTTGATAAGTCAATGTGAGCTACCGGTATTGATGAGGGGCCTGGTTCTCTCGGCAGATTTATTGTAGGAAGCATTGACCCCGGTTCTTGCGCAGTTGGCGTGGTCCAGTTGCGGACCACGTGACCGAGTGCATGGTAGTTGAGCGTCTTCAAGGGTTCTGTCTTCTGCTTCCTCATTTTCCTTGTGTCCGCCACGGTAGTGTAGCGGTTACGGTGCGCGGCTGCTGACCCGAAGGTCACGGGTTCGATCCCGGCCGCGGCGGTCGCATTGCGATTAATGCGAAATGCTAGACGCCCGTGTACTGTGCGATCTCGGTGCACGTTATAGAATACGAGATGGCCAAAATTAAAGCCCCAACAATTATTATTATTATCACTTTCCTTGCGTGTCAATGTGTGTGTTCGCGTTTACTGTGTTGGTTGAGACTGTATCACCTGTGGCACATACCCGCATAACTTAAACTCTGGTATGCGGGTATGTGCCACACGTGACTGAGAGAAAGGGTTTCATGACGTACGCTACAGGTATTTTGCGTTATTCATGCCATGACCAGTGAATCGCGTTCACCATACACTGATCCCTTGCTATGCCAATTTTGGTATATTAGAAGTTATGGAGACGACCAGGAGAGCGCCCAGACGTAGGCGGCTAGATAGATAGATAGATAGATAGGTAGATAGAAACGCCCAAAGTGCCTGAGGTTCGCTAAGAAATGCTTCGCATTTAATAAATCAACTGATTGAGCACTGCGACGTCAGTGGGCAGGTCATTCCACATCTCTATAACTGAGGATACTTAAACATGTTACAACGGGACAAGAAGGGGCTCAAGCATTTCCCGTTCTTAGTTTTACTAGAAGGACGGTTCGCGGAGCTTGTAGGTATTTGTTGTTATATATATTTGCGGAGTTGTGTGAAAGGAGGACATTAACTTTTTGTACGCTGCGCAATGTGGTCGATCTCAGTAGGCTGAATTTCCTGCGGGGACTCTCTATAGTACGTCACACATCGTCAACTGTCGCTCAGTGGGACCGTTGCACGCCGTCAACTGCTGCAGATTCAAAAATTTAGGATAGCAGATTTTGCTTTCAGCTGTGAGAAATTATCCCCGAACGTACATATAACCTACAGATCCCAAATTCTCGTGACTTTTGGTGTCCGTCCTGTTTTCTTGAAAATCAACGCAGCGGTGGCTAGAGGAGCTATTCATTCCAGCTCATTCTCTTTTGTGCGTCAGTCAGATATAGAAAATTCAGGCCGCCGTCGTTGCGCAGCACTTACAGCGCGGGGCTGCTGACATGAGAGACGCGGATTCGATCCAAGCTGAGATGGCCACCTTTCGGTGGGGGGCGAAGTCCTAGATGCCATGTGACGTGCGATTTCAATGCGCGTTCAGGCACTCCCGGTTGATGAAATTATCAGGAGCCCTTCACTACGGCATCTTTGATAGACTGAGTCGCTTTAAAACGTCACCACCCCACCTCCAAACGAACCAACCAACCAACTTATACGCAATAAATGCAGACGCTTATAAAATTGCCGTGAGAAGTACACCACGAGATTACAAGAAAGGCTCGATGCCGTTGGTTGAAATGCATTCCAGGGGTGTTAGCAGCATTGCGTTTGGGATGTATCCGACCATAGAGCGCACTAAATTAGGGACCTAAATATGCATGCGTGTCGAGTATGAACCAAATCTCTGAAGCATCAGCACATTGCCTATTAATTGCAAATAGCCGCTCGGTTCAAAAGAAAACAAGCTAGCTCTTGCACCTGCAGTATCGCTTCACTGCAACAACGTCACCACTTGTAAAGAAAGTGGCGGCGCAAGACCCCATCGTCCATGAACTTTTGGTCGTTCAGTGACACATATATCATGAATAAAACGATTTGGCTTTTGTCGTGACTTACTGTTACTACGGCTGTGCTTTCTTCAGGATTTAAAAAAAAAATATATATCCGTGTACTAGCATAGAATCTCATGCAGAATGATATGATTCACTTCTCAGAGATGTTTATCTTTTCAACGAACGTTTTTGCACGCGCATGTAAATTAATCATTCGTGCGACCACAGCCTTCAATTTTCGTTATTATATGATTTTTTTTATCATAATTATACTTACAATTCGAATCTGCTACTACATAACGTAGCGGCATTTTTCGTGAACTACCACAATACGTTATCCACCGGTCATACCCTCGCTGAAAAGTATTGAATGCCTTCTTCACGGCTCAGATTCCATTATTGTAGTCGATTAGTGGTTGCCGTCACACTTTGACCGGGCCGCAATTGTGCAACCATTCTGGTCCGTGTCGAGACTACAGCGCGAATGATGCCTTCATATTATGAAGACAAACACGTGTACAGACGATTCACTGTGTAATTTATTACAAGAAGGCACGCTTAGTATAATACCGGTGGTGCACAACCACGAACAGGCGAAGGATAATAACGCCGCATAAGAGTTCCGTGCCACAGCTGCTTAAAGCGATATCATAAGCAACAACTAGTATTTGAAGCAACACCAGATGCGAAGTTAATGTACATTTTTATGCCGCAGCAAAAAAAAAAGTTTGTAGTACTGAGCTCGCCTAACGGCTCTTTTTACATCAATATACCACATTAATGCGGTGTAAAAAAACTAAAAACAAACAACCACCCGATAAATATTATATTCAATATTCTCGATGCTGTTACCACTAATTTTCATTTTTTACACCAAAAAACCATAAATATACCGGAAATAAGGTAAGACTGCTTTTAATTGATTGCGCCGATCGCATTCAGGATGCAAAAAGATTGCCGACGACCACTGGTTTCTTCGAAAAGATGGGCACTGTGTTTGAGCTTAGAACTGTAACCGGTGCACTTAAATACGCCATTCAGCCTCAGTTTTCATATTTGCGTGCCAGACAGTGGCAACAGCCACGATATAAGCTAGGCATGAGTGGCAGATATCTGGCGTATGACAATGCAGTGTCACCGTTGAGCGCGGAAGAAATGCAATATTCTGAACATAAATATTAGCCGGTTTTAGAACAGGGTACGGAAAGCTTCGCGTTAATGTTCCTCGCCACTGCGCATGCGTCATACGCTATCCTCATGCGTAGCCACGTTAAGAGATGAAAATAGCATACGCACGCAGCGAACGCTATCTTTGCGCACCCTATTCTAAAACTGCCTGTTGTAAAAGAACGCATCCATGGTGACCACTTGCCTTGAATACGTGTACATATAAAACAAATAATACCTAAGCAGTGGGGAAAGGAGAATACCGGGATAGACAGTTTTTTGAGTGTAAGCTCGGAAACACAAGACTCATACTTTTCTCAGACGCGATCATTGCTGTACGCAAACAAATACATTGAAAAGTGAGCGAACGCGCAGGATATATATGAATATGAATGAAACAAAGATGTACTTGTGACACAGATGTCGCCAGCAATTCCAATATAACAGTCCGCACATTAAAATACGTTCACAGCGGATTCTGTTCATTGTGCATGTACATTCTGTTCATGTTCATTGTTCAGTGCATTATGTACTCGGACAGCTCTCGCTGTGTAAACCTGAAAGGCGCGGAAAGCGTACACCTGCACAGCAGTTTAACGGGCCACCTTTCCTCGTCTCAAATCTCGCATAGACGTCACGCAGCGTCTGATGCACCATATCTCATGGCTCGCACTCGCAGAACGCCGGTTGAGCTGTCGAGGGGTGCGGACGCACATCACAAGCGCTCCGCACTTTTTCGAACGTTCCACTGTAAGGCGGATCCCAGACGACTTTTTCTGTGCCGTTAGCTTTCTGTCTACCCACCCGGTAGCCTTTTCAGAAAATGACGGACCTTCGCAAGTGATATGTTTTTATTTTTTTTAATTTTATTTACATAAGTACTGCAGGTCACATGGCCCCAGCAGGAGTGAGAATTCAAAAAAATGAAAACTTTGCACAACAAAGGTGGATAACAAGTCGTAATACCAACAGAATCCGAAAGAATAAATGCAGGTAATACAGGCGGTGAAAAGGGAATACAAATAAAGGATTTTGAATACAGTGACAGTGAAAAAAATCATCCAGGGAATGAAATAGAACCAAGTATAATTAAACTGGAAAAAGAGAGTGTTTACAGAGTAACTAAGGAAGAGGCACTTGACGGGGCTAAGGACAATAGTTGGTCAGGTGGCAGGTTATTACATTCTGTAATAGTTTGTGGAAAAATGACAATTTAAATCTGTTCTGGGAAAATAAGGAGGTATAGAAAGCGGATGAGAAGACGAGTGTACCGCGATGCAAGTGGAGATAAGGTGCTGCGTCGAGCCCGAGCTTCCGATTAATTTAAGCAAAGAATACAAAAACTTTAAACGTTGACTTCGCGCCGGGGCTGCAAAGAAAATCCTAATTGGATTCCATAAATGACGTAACAGAAAAACTGGTAGCCGTATAAAGGAAAAGTAAATCGCACAGCCTTTCGCTGGATTTTTTCAAGCGCGTTAATATTGATGTTGGTGTACGGGTCCCATATAATAGAAGCATACTCAAGCTTCGGCCGGATCAGGTGCTAATAAGCCAGACGCTTAACATGTGGTGGTGAATTTTTAAGTTTGTGTCGTATGAAGCAAAGTTTGCGAAGCGCAGTAGAGCATGTGTTAACAATATGGGTGTTCAACATAAGTTATTCGTTAGAGTGACACCGAGATACTTATATTCGCAAACCTCAGTTATAGGTTTAAGACCTATGAAATAAGAAAATTTAACAGGGCGAAGTCTTTTTGTGACGCCAAGAAGTACACTCTTATCAGTCTCCATGCCCCATTTATCACACCAAGTAAGGATATTACTGAAGGCTACATTGAGCGCGAGTTGATCGTCAGAGGAATGAATATCGTGTAAAGGCGTTTATTGACGGCTGGATTGACGGCGACGATGCGCAACAGTCACGACGGAGCGCAGACTCTCACGAGCACGAGCGCGAGGGGCGTGCTCTCCGAGAAGAGGCGAAGAGGGCGACCCACTAGAAGGCGCTGAAGAGGACGGCCCATTACAACGTTCCAATGCTTCTCTACAATTACCCCGGGTACGAAAAGGGAGCCGTCTGGCGACCTTAGCAGCTGGTCACTATGAGCGGGTCAAGGTAGGGCTTGAGGCGCTCCACGTTGACAATGTCGCGCCCTCGACGGCGCATGTCGGAAGATGGGTCGATGGGTTCAATCAGGTAGTTGACCGGGGATGTGCATTCGACGACACGGTAGGGGCCTTCGTATTTGGGCAGCAGTTTCGAAGAGAGGCCAGTTGCAGTGGTAGGGACCGAGAGCCATACGAGTGCTCCAGGTAGGAACGTTGGTGCAGAAGTGTTGGTCTCACCGAGGATGCTTTTCTGCCGCTCGTGGTCCTGCCTAGTAAAGGTCTTCGCAAGCTTGCGACACTCCTCAGCAAGTCTGGCTGTGGCAGAAATTGGCGCACACTCAGATCGATCCGGCTTGTATGGAAGGATTGTGTCGATTGTGTGCGACTGATGCCTGCCGTACAATAGGAAAAATGGTGAGAAGTCAGTGGTGCTTTGGGGGGCGGTATTGTAGGCGTAGGTGACGAAAGGTAGAATGGAATCCCAATTTGTGTGATCGGCGGCGACATACATCGAGAGCATGTCGGCGAGCGTGCGGTTAAAGCGTTCCGTGAGCCCATTCGTCTGCGGGTGGTAAGCAGTAGTTTTGCGTCTGAACAACGTTGCACTCTTTTAGGATGGCTTCGACGACTTCCGACAGGAAGACACGGCCTCGATCGCTGAGCAGCTCCTGGGGTGGACCGTGGCGCAGCATGAACCGGCGGAGCAGAAAGGAGGCTACATCGCGCGCTGTAGCCGCTGGGAGGGTGGCAGTTTCGGCGTGTCGCGTAAGGTGGTCTACAACGACGATGGCCCAGCGGTTACCAGCCGAAGTCAGAGGGAGGGGCCCATACAAATCGATGCCAACGCGCCCAAACGGCCGGTCAGGGCAAGGTAAAGGTTGCATACCTGCTGGTGACTGGTGCGTTGATGTTTTGCGGCGCTGACAATCGATGCAGGAGCGAACGAACTTCTGCACGAAGCGGTACATGCCTCGCCAAAAGTACCGTTGGCGAATGCGGTGGTATGCTTTTGATACCCCAGAGTGCGCACACTACGGATCAGCGTGGAACGATTCGCATATTTCAGAACGCAGACTGCGGGGTATTACTAGTAGCCAATGGCGGCCGTCGGCGTTGCAATTGCGTCGGTGGAGGAGGTCGTCGCGAATGGCGAAATGGTGGGCTTGACGACGCAACGCGCCAGTGGGTGGTGTTGCCGAAGGATCAGTGAGCAAGTCTAGCAGTGAAGCGATCCATTGATCCTTGCGCTGTTCAGTAGCGACAGTGTGAACGTCGATGGAACAAACGGCATTGTGAGACATTGAGCTGTGGGTATTATCGTCAGGCAAGGAGGAGCGCGAGAGTGCGTCGGCGTCAGCATGCTGGCGTCCGTTGCAGTACAGCACGCGGATATCGTAGTCCTGTAGGCGAAGTGCCCAGCGGGCGAGGTGGCCTGATGGATCCTTCAATGATGACAACCAGCAGAGTGCATGGTGGTCGGTGATGACATGAAATGGGCGACCATACAAATAAGGTCGGAACTTCGTAAGGGCCCAGATGATCGCCAGGCATTCGTTTTCGGTGACGGTGTAATTGGTCTCGGCTTTGGTGAGCGTACGACTTGCATATGCCACGGCATATTCACGGAACCCTGGTTTGCACTGCGCAAGGACAGCGCCAAGGCCAACACCGCTGGCGTCTGTGTGTACCTCTGTAGGGGCCGTAGGGTCGTAGTGGCGTAGTATGGGAGGCGACGTCAACAGACGACGGAGCTTCGCGAAAGCGTCGTCGCACTCTGACGACCATGAATTGAGGGACCCGTTACTTCCGAGGAGCTTCGTCAGCGGCGATATGACGGTCGCGAAGTTTCGAATGAAGCGCCGAAAGTAGGAACACAGTCCTACGAAACTGCGCAGTTCTTTGACGGACGTAGGTTTGGGGAACTCGGTCACGGCGCGAAGCTTGGCTGGATCGGGGAGAAGCCTCCTTGGACACGACGTAACCGAGTATTGTCAGCTGCCGTGCTGCAAATCGTCACTTCTTTAGATTCAGCTGTAGACCGGCGTCGCTCAAACGCGTCAAAACATGCCGCAGGCGTTGAAAATGCGTGGAGAAGTCCGGAGCGAAAGCTCCGGACTTCTCCACGCATCCATCATGCGCTAAAAGATGGCGGGCGCATTACACAGCCCAAACGGCATGACGTTGAATTTGTACAAGCCGTCGGGCGTGACAAAGGCGGTCTTCGGTCGAGCGTCATCAGCCATGGGTACTTGCCAGTACCCTGAGCGCAAATCGAGAGATGAAATGAATTCTTCTCCTTGCAGGCCGTCGATCGCGTCGTCTATTCGCTGTAGTGGATACACGTCCTTACGAGTGATCTTGTTGAGTCGTTGGTAGTCCACACAGAACCGCACAGAACCGTCCTCCTTCGCAACAAGAACGACAGGAGACGCCCAGGGGCTGTTAGAAGGTCGAATAACATCTCGTCGAAACATGTCGTCGAATTCCTCGTTGATTACACGTCGTTCGGTGGGAGATACGCGATATGGACGTTGCCGCAGTGGCGGCTGGGCGCCAGTGTCGATGCCATGCGTAACGGCGGAAGTGCGGCCGAGAGAAGTTTGAGCGACATCGAAAGAAGAGCGAAATTCGTCCAACAGGCCCACAAGCTGGGAACGCTGGACCGGTGTAAGGTCGTCCGCAATGGAGGAACCAAAGACATCAGCGGGTGATGAACCAGACGTGGAAACAGCGCCGAGCGTACTGGAACTGTGGCAGTGCATTTCATCTGGTTCCTCCATAACTTGTGTGTCTTCGAGGGGTTCCACGCTGCCGAGACATTTCCCTCGGACCAACATAACACTGTACGGAGATGGGTTGATAACAAAAATTGACGTACTGCCCTGAGTGACTTGCACGGTCGCGAAAGGCACCAGCATGCCTTTCTTCGTGCAAACACGGTCAGATGGCGAGAGAAGTGCAACGGTGTCGGAGAGACTGGCGCACTACACTGATACCGCTGTCGACGAGTTTGCAGGCACCTTCGTGTCGTCTTTGACAAGTACCTTACCCGCAGCCGATGGAATGTCTGCCGGCACCATTTCAGAGAATGGTGAGAGCTCTATTTCGGCTGGTGCGCAATGAATGACGGAGTCGTGGCGGGAGAGAAAATCCCATCCTACGATGACGTCGTGAGAGCAGGCAGGAATTATGATCAATTCGACGGCGTACAGAGCATCCTGAATAATGACGCGAGCTGTGCACACCGCTGTTGGGTGAACACTTTGGGCGCTGGCTGTACGGAGGGAGAGCCCGGAAAGCGGCGTCGTCACTTTTCGCAGTAGTCGGCTAAACTTGGCGTCCATAACGGATACGGCGGCTCCAGTGTCGATAAGGGCAGATGCGCGAACACTGTCCACAAACACGTCAATCACGTTCGCGGGGCTTTGCTGAGGGCTTTCGCAGTTCGATAGCGTCGCAGCCCTTGCCTCGTGGATTGCGACGACTAGTTTTCCTGGTCGCGTGAGCCCGGACGTGGCCGCATTGGCGACAGTGAGCGACGTCGTGGAGACGGTGAACGGCGGGTAGATGGTGCGGGGCGGGACGTCGGTGACATATGCGTCGCTTGGTCATAATAAGGGCTGCTTGATGAGCTGGTCAGGGTTGATGCGACCCGAGGCGGCTCCATGCGATTGCAGTAGCGTTCGACGTGACCGGCGCAACCGCAGGCAAAACAAATGGGGCAGTTGTCGGAAGTGCGCCAGCGGTTCGCGGGTCCCATCCATGTCGCAGAACGGGATGGACGAGGCGGCTGCTGATATGAGTGCATTGTGGGTAGCAGTCGGGGCCTGGGGACGACGTCGACGAATGTAGGCGGCACAGCCGCGTCGAAGGCCTGTGGTCAGACGACGGCTTTGGCGTAACTCCGCGGGCCAGCCACAGGAATCGCTGGGGGCGGCCTGGCTACAGCTTGCGCGTAGCTTAGTGTTGCAGGCACTAGAGCCGGCTGGTGGTATTCGGGAATGACCTCCGCGATTTTTTGCTGAATCGCTCGGCGGAGAGGAGGCAGAAGTGTAGCTGGCGGCTGGTCAACATGCTGCGGTGGAGTGAAAGCCAGTAGAGAGACCTGGCGGGTAATTTTCTCACGCACGAACGACTTGATTTCGGCGAGCAAGGTGGAGTGGTCAGGAATTGCCGACAAGCCTTCGAGATCAGCATCGCCTGATGGCGGTCGACGGGTCATCAAGCGCTGCTGGCGCAGCTCCTCGTAGCTTTGGCACAGGGTAATGATCTATGCCACTGTGCGAGGGTTTTTGGCCAGCAGCATGGTGAAGGCATCGTCGTCGATGCCTTTCAGAACATTCCTGATTCTGTCAGACTCCGACATGCTCGCGTCGGCTTTCTTGCACAGGTCAAGGATGTCTTCGATGTAGCTCGTGAAGGATTCCCCTGTCTGCTGAGCTCGTTCACGTAAGCGCTGTTCGGCTTGAAGCTTACGAACGGCCGGGCGGCCAAACACGTTGACGATGGCGGTCTTGAAATCGGACCACGTCGGGAAATCGGATGCATGGTTGTTGTACCACATGCCTGCCACACCCGCGAGGTAGAAAACCAAGTTGGTCAGCTTGCCTGCTTCGTCCCATTTATTGGCAACACACCCGTTCGTAAATCGCGAGCCAGTCCTCCACGTCAGTGCCATCCGCGCCGCTGAAAACAGGAGGGTCGCGGATACGGGGGACACCGGGACAAGCGGTCGGGGCAGCAGGCGGCGTTTGCAGAGCGGCGTCTTGCGGCATGGTACATGGCACGGTACGGGATCGGAGCTCCAGGGGCATCGAATGGAGACCAAAGTTGTGGTGACGGTACAGCACTCTCCACCACTTTGTAAAGGCGTTTACGGACGGCTGGATTGACGGCGACGATGCGCAACAGTCACGACAGAGCTCAGACTCTCACGAGCACGAGCACGAGGGGCGTGCTCTCCAAGAAGAGGCGAAGAGGGCGACCCACTAGAAGGCGCTGAAGAGAACGGCCCATTACAACGTTCCAATGCTTCTCTACAATCGTTGTATAATACGGAGTGATCTGCAAATAAGCCTATCTTTATTGTTTGAAACTAAATCATTGAAACTGAATTGAAACTAAATCATTTATGTAAATTAGGAACAAAAGTGGCCCCAGGACAGTGCCCTGGCGGACCCTTGAAGATACCGGAATGGTGCCTGATGCTTTCCCATCTATTTCGACATATTTTGTGCGGTTGTTTAAGTATGTGGAAACCCAGGAAATAAGATAATCAGGAAGGCCAATGATGTATAGTTTTTGAATTAATTTATCATGAGGCTTTGCTGTAGGCTTTAGAAGGCTTCGCTGTAGTCCAAAAAGATCATGTCAACTCGACCACCCCTGTCGAGAACGGACGCTGATAAATGAGCAACGGAAACCAGCTGAGTAACGGCGGAAAAACCTTTTCTAAAACCAGGTTGGTGTGGTGATAGCATGTTATTGTCCTCTAAAAATTTTGTTATGCAGGTAGCCACAATATGCTCAACGAGCTCACGACGGGAAGAAATTATAGATATGTGGCGGTAATTTAAATTTTTTTAGTATAGGAACTACACGCGCCGATCTCCAATCATGAGGAGTGTAAGAGGTTGGGTATTCCATCCGGTCTAGGTGATGATTTTGCTTTTAGTTTGAGAAGCATGTTAAAGACTCCCTCATAAAATACAAGATCAAGATAAAATGAATTCAATGAGGAGCCAGTGGTACGATTTTCAGAAGTAACAGAAAACACCCTATGAAATTGGTTGTTGAAATGATTGGCGACAACTTGTGGATCATCCAGTATTTTATCATCATGCGACATTTTAGTTACTGGCACCTTGCGCTCTTTAATGTAATTCTAATGCTTCTGCGGATCATCTTTAATAAATTTAGGCAAGGTGGTGCTGAAGTAAAAGTTTTTCGCCTTTTGAACAGCCTCAAAGAGTGCAGATCGAACTTCAAGTAATGCATGCGAAGAAGGTGACCGGTTTCTTTGACGCTTAGCTTTACGTTTTAAGTGACTAATGTGTCTGTTTGTACAAGGGCTCGTTTTTGAATAATGTGTCTGTTTGTACAAGTTTGGCCGTTTTTTTAGGGGCGAAGCTCCTTAGGGCAGCACCCGTTCGTCCCTCGTAGTCGTCGTCGTCGTAGTAGTAGTAGTAGTCGTAGTCCGTAACAAGTCTTACGCTTTGACCTCCAAGGTGGTGCCGGTGGGAGATTTTTCCTGTGCGTTGTTGAACAATAAAAAAATTCGCAGCGTGCGCGTTAACTAAAAGCCGAGTTCTTTTGTCTCTCATTCCCCATTAGCAGCCATTGGCATGTTCCAGTAGGAAACGTTAGTAGAAGTAGAAGTGTAAGTGTTAGCTAAAAGCCGACTTCTTCTGTCTCTCATTCCCATTAGCAGCCATTGTTTACCTCCAAGGTAGTGCCTGGTGAGATTTCTCCTGTGCGTGATTAAACAATAAAAATTTTGTTCAAAACGCCGTTGATTGATGAAATAAACCAACGAAAGACGCCAGATGTTTTGTAAAAGCAAAACGAAAGAACGCCAGATGTTTCTAAAGCAAAACGAAAAGACGCCAGCTGCTTAACGAAATACGCCAGATTTTTCTAAAGCAATGGTTTTCTAAACAATGAAAATTCACAGCGTACATGTAAAATTAAAGTGAGCTGCAAGTCGTCATAACTCATCGAACCTTTAGTATAAACGCGCCCGATCTCACGTCGGTGATGATGTACTGGGCAGAATTCACGGAAGATTCACGGTTTACCGATGAACCTCCGCAGCTTCGCCCACTCATCATCATTCACTCCGTGGATATGCTGTGATTTTTTTAACTTTGCTGGGTACAAAAAGATCAATGCAGTAAAGGTAAATATTTTTAAACTTCAGCCAAAGCAGTAAAAAATCACTCTCAGATATTACAGTAAGTTCTCTTTCGAGGTGATTCAGAATGGCATCATCATTGGCACGCATGTAGTTTTTCACAGTTTTGAGCCGAGACAGATGCCTCACATGACTAACATGAAGTGGAAATGAAACAAAAACCAGCAAGTGATCAGAGAAGCCCTTTTCAACAGAAACGTCGTAATCAGCGATGAACCGATCTAAGAACACATGATAACGCACAGAACCTGCGTTATTGGCAATGCGCGTAGGTTCCTCGACAATCTGAACAAGGTTGTTTTGACGGAGAATGTCAAATATTATATCTGCCTTGCGTGCAGATTCCAGATTGTGAGATAAGCGGCTCCAGGTAATTGACGGCAGGCTACAGTCACCGACAAGTATGATTTTGTGTTTTTTTGTTATCGTAGGTGATTTCGTAAAGCAACGAAAACATCAGGTGATCAATCGGGGGTTCTGCAGACTGCCGACAAAAGGATAACAGTGCCAGACAGGTTCAACTTGAGGCATAAAGATTCAACATCAGCAATTGCATGTAGAGCAGTGCATTCAATGCTTGATTTAACTACCACAGCAACTCAGCCCACTCTAGTTGGTCGATCATGACGAAATATTATGTACGAAGGCGGACTCAAGACATCGTCAAAAATGTCTTTGTGCAGCCAAGTTTCGGTGATTGCGGTGATGTGTGGACTATGAGAGAGAAGGACGGCCTCAAGGTGGTCTGTTTTATTGATAAGGCTACGGGCGTTAACATTGATAATTCTGATGTTGTCCAGCGAAGAATTTCACAATACTGTGATATTGCATGGCGGTTTGAAACACACTGACGTGCATTCTTTGTGTCGTCCCCCCCCCCCCAAAAAAAACCAATCACCATTGATACGTAACTTATCATGAATTAGTGATACTTTCTTTCCAAGCTGTTTGTCAGAATTAGCACTCTCCCAGACCAAACTTCTTTTCCTCAAAGTTTCGCGCGAGTAATCATTCTGAACAGAAATTTTGGTTCCTTTTTCTTTGCAACATTCTTAAAAACAGACACGTTTTCATTGTAGTCTTGAAAGAAAACGATGACAGGCCTTTCAGCAGCCCTCTTTCCAAGTCGCTGAATGCGGCCAACAGATGAGCACTTCACACCAAGATTCCCCTCAAATGTCTCAGCAATTACTTTACGCTTGAGGTCATTCTCTCTTTCCCCTAACTCTTCAGGAAGCCCATAGATTATTAGGTTTGAACGTGTGCTTCTATCTTCAATATCAGTAAGCTTGCGAGACTGAAAACCCACGGAAGATTGGAATGTTTTGAGAGCAACATGCAAGTCACTAACATTAGAAAGATTAGCTGTCTTGGCTGTAATTACAGATAAGTGTTTCAATTTCGGATAACCGAGAGTAAATGTCAGTAATCATTTCTTCAGTTCTAGTGTTAAGTGCAGATATTTGTTCCTTTAACGCACTTTGGCCATCAAGAACCTTTTGCAGCAGTTCGGCGTTTGTAGGACCGTGGTTAAGTTCCACATCACCACACAAAAACATTTTAAGCGCATAGAAACTCTCATACACTGCGTTCAAAAATTGATGTGGGAACGGCAGGATCACTCAAAAACTACAGTCGCTACGGACAGATTAATCATTGTAACCAACCTGCACAAGGTAAAAGAATGGCCGTTTTAGAGCCATGCTTCCGCCAGATCCGCCGCACGCACTGAAGATGAAGTTCTGAAGCCGCTCCTTTATATTGGCGTAGTTTGTGGACGTCACAGATCTGTAGCTGGTGGTGGATTACCCAAATACTTGATACAGTTTGCTTGATCCCGGTGTTATCGAAGACACATGAATGACGACAGATTGGTAAATATGCGTCGAATCACAGGAAAACCGACAGCACGCCAGGTTCCCGTTGATGCAGAGAAAAAATCTCTGCACAAGGTGAAAGAATGGCCGTGTTAGAGCAATGCTTCCGCCAGATCCGCCGTACCCACTCATGGCAATCAGAACTTTTCACCCGGGCGACGCTGTGTCGACGAGTCAAGCGTACCCCTACGCCTACCGGCCGGCCGAACTCGACGCGGACTCGCGTAGCTCTGCCTCACCATGGAGTGTACTATGGAGGGAAATGACGTTGATCCATCGGAGCTCAACGACGGGTCATGGACACTGACCCTTGATAGGCAGAAAAAAACAGACGCCGGACCTGGAATGTATCAAGCCCGATCAACAGAGAGACTACGCTGAGAAGTGAGGCGGTGCCAACGCCGAGACGCCAAGCGCGCCCGCCACCGAGTGCGCGACGGTGACCCATGCCACGCCTTCTGGAGGACAATTACATGTGGTTCTTCGTCCGAATGGAGCCATCAAATTGACTGACGCTGGACCTGCGATAATCGTGAAGGCCATATCTATCGCAGCCGGCATCGACTTTCGGCTGACACTCAATGAAGACCAGGTGAGAATTCATCCAATAAAAATATCATTATGGTCAGCACACCGGACCGCCTACGAGCCAAAGTTTATCGCAAGATCACGCAACTACAGCATGAACGAAATGCGCTCAGCATACATGTGGCTGCATATGTCCCAGCACCCGACCACTCGGTGAGGGGGGTAATATGTTGTCGCGATGCAACGCGAGGAAAAGACAAGGAGACCTTTCGGCAGCGAAACAGCGTGTTGAAAATCAGCTGAACAAGCGGAACGTCTTCTTCGTCTTCAGCTAATCACAGCCCCACTAGATGGTGTCCGTTAAAGACCCCCATCGTCGTCGTCGTCCACATGTAGTATACACGCGTCATTTGCCTCTCCCTAAAGGAGCATCGCCCCGATGCTAAATCAGAAATGCAGTTTTAGGGGCGAAGCTCCTTAAGGCGGCACCCGTTCGTCCCTCGTAGTCGTCGTCGTAGTAGTAGTAGTAGTAGTAGTCGCAGTCCGTAACAAGTCTTACGCTATGACCTCCAAGGTGGTGCCGGTGGGAGATTTTTCCTGTGCGTTGTTGAACAATAAAAAATTCGCAGCGTGCGCGTTAACTAAAAGCCGAATTCTTCTGTCTCTCATTCCCCATTAGCAGCCATTGGCATGTTCCAGTAGGAAACGTTAGTAGAAGTAGAAGTGTAAGTGTTAGCTAAAAGCCGACTTCTTCTGTCTCTCATTCCCATTAGCAGCCATTGTTTACCTCCAAGGTAGTGCCGGGTGAGATTTCTCCTGTGCGTGATTAAACAATAAATATTTTGTTCAAAACGCCGTTGATTGATGAAATAAACCAACGAAAGACGCCAGATGTTTTGTAAAAGCAAAACGAAAGAACGCCAGATGTTTCTAAAGCAAAACGAAAAGATGCCAGCTGCTTAACGAAAGACGCCAGATGTTTTCTAAAGCAATGGTTTTCTAAACAATGAAAATTCACAGCGTACATGTAAAATTAAAGTGAGCTGCAAGTCGTCATAACTCATCGAACCTTTAGTATAAACGCGCCCGATCTCACGTCGGTGATGATGTACTGGGCAGAATTCACGGAAGATTCACGGTTTACCGATGAACCTCCGCAGCTTCGCCCACTCATTATCATTCACTCCGTAGATATGCTGTGATTTTTTTTAAACAAAAGGCCTCGCACAGTCACTCGCTGATATATGGCTTCATGCGCATAACATGCACAAGTTCAGGACGGTGCTGGCCACGCCTCGTACAATGGGGACTGTCGGAGACGACTTCGTAGGTGACATCACTCAGGCGTCGCAATACTCGGTATGGTCCGAAGTATCGCCTTAACAGCTTTTCGGATAGTCCTCGTTTCCGTATGAGCGTCCAAACCCATACTGTGTCGTCGGCGTGGTAAACAACTGTTCTGCGGTGAGCATTGTAGCGGCCTGTGTCGTAGTCTTGCTGCTGGCGGATCCGGAAGCGGGCAAGTTGCCTAGCTTCTTCCGCGCGTTGCGTAAACACATCGGCGTGGGTGTCAGTGTCGTCCCGTTCCTGAGGTAGCATCGCGTCCAGCATAGACCGCACCTTCCCTCCGTGAACGTGGCTGAACGGAGTCATGCGAGTCGTTTCTTGCTTGGCCGTGTTGTACGCAAACGTGATATAAGGCAAGATTTTGTCCCAATTTTTATGTTCAGCGTCAACGTACATTGAAAGCATGTCTTCAATCGTTTTGTTCAGACGCTCTGTTAGCCCGTTCGTTTGCGGGTGGTAGGCGGTGGCTTTACGATGAGTTGTTCCACTCAGCATCAAGACGTGATCCAAAAGAGCTGCCGTAAATGCGGTTCCTCTGTCTGTGATCACGACAGTTGGTGCACCATGCCTCAGTACAACGTTCTCGACGAAAAATCGTGCAACGACCGCTGCTGTGTTTCTCTGAATAGCCTTTGTTCCAGCATAACGGGTGAGGTAGTCGGTCGCGACGATAACCCAGCGGTTTCCGGTACTTGAAGTTGGAAGTGGACCCAAAATATTCATTCCAATTTGGTCAAACGGTGTTCGTGAGACATGAACGGGTTGCAGGAGGCCAGCTGGCTTAGTCGGGGTTGACTTGCGTCGCTTGCAGTCGAGGCAAGTGCGAACGTGGTGCTTCACGGATGTGGTGAGTCGTGGCCAGTAGTACCTTTGCTGTACTCTGGCCAATGTTCGCGTGTAGCCTAAGTGGCCAGAAGTCACCTCGTTGTGGCATGCTTGAAGCACTTTATCCGGTCGATGAAAAGATTCTTTCGTAGAGTACTCTGTCTCGCAAACAAAACGATGACAATATTGGTGAGAAAACCCTAAGTGCTTTCTGAGATCTTCCGTCTAAGTAATTAATTAGACCAAGCAACTCAGGGTCGTCACGTTGCTGCTGCGCAATGGCGGACGTGTCGAGAACACCAAGGAATGCTGTTTCCTTCTCATCGGGTAGAACAGCCGACTCAATCGGTGTCCGGGACAGACAGTCAGCGTCCATATGT